>NC_081159.1:22139041-22452041 GCF_012432095.1 Onychostoma macrolepis
GTTATTCACTCCTACATAATCGTGAAACAGCAATACTACGTGCAACTTACTATCCAAAAAGCAACCTGGTCTCATGGCATAAACGTACCTGGGGGCACTTTTTAGCGAGACCGTTTTTACGTACCTTATTGCACGTTTCGCCGCAGAATCAAAGAGAAATGTCCACTGAGTGGCGCTAAAACACGGGTTCAATATGTAAACCCTGGCACGTTTTTATTACGTTGATATAGGTACGTATTGCTGGGTTTTATTACGTTGCTTCAGGTACGTATTGCGGCAGTTCAGAATTCAAATATCCGGGGACCGTCGCTAAAAAATGAATGCTCTATCGTGTTGGAAATATGCCCTACACCAAACCCAACCCTAAACCTACCCGATAGTGTTGACAAATGCAAAACTGATATAAAAACGCATTTGTTGATGCAACCATGCTATTTGAACTTCCTTGTATGCAGATTTGAACTGTTTTGTCGAGCCGTAGTTACACGGGATTCGAACCGGAGCTCTTCACCTCTCAAGTAGCCTACATCTCCGTACTCCATGAGCTACCGAACAAACCTACCGTTTATGAAAACCCATAGATATGAAGCTGGATATGTGTTGCTAACGTTCAAAAGCATCAGTTTTCAAATCTCCCAGCATATTAATATTGTTTTGAAGTCAAAACATGATATTCTTCAAGTAATTGTGTGAAAATTACGCTTTATTAATCGAAACTCTGTAAATTTGTGTGAAAAGGATTAAAAGGAGTCGGAGTTTTACTGCCTCTAGTGTTCATTTCTTTTGAAAACTGCAGTGATATGTACTCATTGGTACGTATTTCGCATCTCGCTAAAAAGTGCCCCCATGTACGTTAATGCCATGAGACCAGGTAGCCAAAAAGTCTGAAATGTAACCACTGCATTTCTATTTCTAGATTACAGAAAAAAAATGGTTTAAGGCTTCCATACAGAAACAAAACTGCTGTTTTAAGCTGCACTTTCGAATTACAACACTGCATTTCTAATGCTTTGGGAAGGCCTGCAAACTGTACTACTGCATATAGCAGTAAATAAATCTGTAAATGAGAGGAAGAACACTTTGAATATCTCATGGTTCACTTTAATATGTGTGGATAAAACAATTTACTGGAGGACAGAGAATGATATTCTTGCAGAGCAGACAGATAAATCCTATAAACCTAACAACTGCCTGGGCAATAGGGACTCTATCATAAAACCAGCTTATAAAAAGCTCATTTGGTCTGTGCCATCTGTAAACAACACTGACATGGAAGTGGTTCCTGAACCAGAAACACACAAGGTCTAAGCATTATGGAGGTATGATACAAATCCATGTAATGAAGATATTTCATGAACGCACATTACATAATTCAGGGAACTACAATGCAACAGTGAAAACTAACAAATGTATATTAAATCAAACTCAACCAAGAGTGAAATCACTTTCAAGGATACCAACAATTAATGGTATTTGGGGTTTTTCTATGCATATAAATTAGTTTTTTTCTCAGCAAGTTTTCTAAAATAAATAACTCACCACCTGTAAACCCAACACTTGTCCTTGCAGGTGGTTTAAGTTCATGTGCATCAGTCACTGTTACAAAACAGGGCGTTTCCTTTTTCTTTTACCTCTTTGGGCAGAAGTGACTTACAAATGGCATCAAAATCTTGAAAAGCATCAATAATTGAGCGATGCAGGGATGATGTAATTATGTAGAACAACCCGCAACTTAGCATTACCTTAGTTCCTTCAACAAAAGGCCAATTTTGCTTGGATTTTCCTATGGCTTTTGTATTATTGCAGAAATAAGATCCGTGGCCAAAAGGTTTTGATTAGAAGTGATGACTATCAATCCACAAAAGCAATATATACTGTCAGGTCACATATTTAGTATTTATACATTATTAGAAAAAATAAACACTATTTTATATTTAATATAATTAAAATGACTTGAAAACCACAAAAACATGATGATTTCACATTGAATGTCAACTCCATTATTGGCCTGTCACCACCGTCAGACAAATCACCGTCAGAGAAAATCTTACGGTGGTAACATCTGACGGTGTTGGCAAGTTTGGCATTTCTTTCACAAAACAAATGGAGTTTATGTAGTAGCCATTTTGTTTTTCTGTTGATGCTAGATGCTAATAGAACCTGCTTCAGGAGAATAAAATTGCCAGAAGTAAAAAGCAAAAGTTAAGCTAGAAAATGAACTACACCACAGCTGCAATATCTTCAAAAATGACCACTAAGCTAGCAACAAATCTTTTCAACTTTATTTAAACAGTACAATTTGGAAAGTTTGAATAGTTTGCAATGAGCCAATATAAACAATAACACTGTAAAAGCAGACCAGATGAGTTTGACCTCAGAGACAGGGATTTTTCTGACAGCCTCTGTAGCCCTATTTAGCCACTTTTTATCAACCACCTTGTGTTAACTACAAAAACCCATTTAAATAAAACACTGACTTTGGAATTAGGGAACTGGAAGTAAAAAAAAAAAAAAAAGCTTGTTTCTAGGTTTTAGGACTCATTCCTGCAGCAATACATTATTGTCTTAACATTAATTTACTACACCAAAACTTGTGTGTCTTTACACTATATTGCTGTACCACAGTTGCCTACCACACCACAGTGATCAAAAACAGTGTTGTGTGCTTATTTGTTTTTTTATTTTGGTACTAAAGTAGAAAAAAAACTTTTGTATGCTTTGTTGAGTTGGTCCTGTCCACAAAAAGAATTGGTAAATGGGGACATCAATGAGAACTGTTAACTGCAAGCTTCCAGATTTCATCAGCAATGGCATACAGAGCATTTGTGTAGATTATTGTAAGAAGATTTGTGTATTTCTCCGGTCAATGCAAAAAAAAAGCTCGTAAATATTCATATTTAACCTTGAGGTTAAAACATATTGTGCATCTCTAAAGAGAAAAACAGTTAGCATTTTCCTGTAACTCCTTTGTTGTTGTTTTACATATGGCACTACCTTTTTCAGGTACAGTATATTAAATCCTGCCTAAACATATTTTGCTTCTGGGGAAAAAAAGCAGCCTTTAAGATTAGTAATTCTCTAAATGTAAATATTTTAGTACCAAATAAATCATGGTGACAACGGACATTTTTTCTGATTACAATGCTTCCGAATATTTAACAATAATGACTAATACATAATATCTCACATGTTCAGATGCTATCGGAAGGATCTTGCAAATGTTGCAGAATGTGTGAAAGCTTCTGCTGAGCCCAGATATTATCTTCAAACATAAGCTTGTATATCTTTAGAATAAAGGCAATTTGAATGACAACAACGCTGAAAATTGAACGTTATTTCTATATCTTTGGAAGATATGTCTATGTTTATACCATGCAAACACATTTACAGACTTCACATAATTAAACGATGAGGATAGGCATTGCACAGATCATTCCGAAGAGGAGGTGATGAAAACCAGAAAAAAAGCCTGATGGTGGATCAGCCCACGTTACTTCTACTTTAGACTAATGAAGTTAAAGTCCCTCTTCACCGTCCAAAAAAATAAATATTTACACACAGCTCTGAAGAAGAGCATAGCAAAAGTAGTCATAGCAAGCTCGTATTATTTTTCTGCACACTCATAAGTGTAGCTATGAGTTAATAATGCTCAAGGTTACACTCTCTAGGTACTTTCTCTCACCAGATTTATTCCATCTCTGAAGGCCCTATATGAAAATTGTTTTTTTCTCTCACAAAAACAAGGATCGATCATGTAATTTCCTTATTTACCAACACAGATCCCATTAGGGCCTAATAACAGTTTAAGGTAGAGGATCGTACTTTCGCAAAAAAACAAGAAGGTGGTGCTTTTTTACTGACTCTCCTCTGTGAGTGTTCAGTCATTTGGTTTCATTTAAATGTAAATTTGAGCAGTGAGCAGTACTGCATTGGCACACTGTTAGCAGACCCGAGCTGGTGATGGATTTTTATAACTGCGAGGAAAATACACAGAACCTCTGTCGCTTCCAGACTGGCTGCTTTCTCTCATTGAGCGGTCTACTGGTGGAGTTTGGCGGCTAGACAATTTCACTGCTAAAATTAGATTGTTGCTGCTAAAACTGCATTGTATATGTGTGCAATCATTTAAATTCAATCTAAATTCTTTAGCACAAGGTAAAAAACATGTTTACACGCACAGTTCTAATCAAGCTGCAGTGAGTTTTTCTTTATCCATCTGCCCAAGTATACACAATTATTATACACAATGCACAATCAAATACTTGAACAACTGAATAAGCATTGTCTGTCTTAGGGATCAAGTGCCAACTGTAGTCCGACTAACTTATATGCAATATATGTGAGCAATAACCACATTAAGTAGGTCGGTTACAAAATACAAACTGGTATGATTTCAGTTGAACTAATTTACATGACATTTAAATAAATTAATTATTATTTTAGCCTAACTGAAATTGAACTTTTAAAATGCATGTAAATATACTTCAGAAATTAGAAAATTACAGTAAAAGAGTAGTCATATTGTTGCCATATTTTTAAGTGTATGGCAAAAGAGAACGACTTCTAATGAGGATCATCTGTAGAGAGATCTAGCTGAAAGTGATTTGATAAAGGCCACACATTGTCATATCACAGATCTTCATATCTTTGCTAAGGTATATGCATGTGTGAGAATGAGAAACCATTGGAAATATAGCTACCTTTTCAATAATTAGAATGAATTAATGCACCTCCGCCAACTAATAATTTTAAAATCATCTACAGAGTTGCATTTTAGCTTGTTTTTAAACTTGTCCTAACAGATCTTAATTTACTCATGTCTACGCAGTCTGTTCCACCTTCTGCTAGAGAAAAAAGAAAGCTAACCATCGCGTGCCTTTATGTGCGATCCACGGGGCCTGCATGCTTGACTGGATGCAATGAGAACACTTTTAAAATTTCATATAAGCCCCATTGGGCTTGCTGAGAGCAGTGTAGCACGCAAGAGGTCTCAGTTCCTGACCTTTCACGTGAGTTGCACTCATTGTGAAGATATGATGTTCATCCACATTGATCTCTGAAAAGCAAAATCTGACAAGCTTGAAGACATCTCAGATAAAAATAACAAGCTGTCGTGGCTTAAAAGCTGACCTTCTGTACATCTTACACAGGCTTAAGGCATCTCTAGTCTTTTGTGACAACTGGACAATTTTAAAAAATAAGATTGCACTCACAAAGATCAATGTTTGATCAAATATTTTTGAAACATTTACATTTCATATATAAATTGACACTGACATTTTATTAAAATATTTTTAAAAGTTTTCTATCAATACGGGACCCTGCAATAATAATAATAAATGTTTTTTTCTATTATCTATGAAAATATAAAACATGTAATACGCAGCTACACCATTGACAAATACTTTTCTTAAACTTCCCCATCATATTTTCTACATATTATTATTACTCATTGTTGTTATTATTATTGTTGTTGATGTTGTTATTTTGTCTATAAATAAAATACAAAACTTTTAAATCACTGTAATTACACAACTGCATCACATCGCCTGACAGTCAATCAGCTTCACTTTAATCCACACAAGTCAAGCGCACAGTAGCCTATGTAAAAAGTCAGCAGGACAACACTACTGAACACTACATTTCACTAGGCTACATGTTATCTTATGATGTTTGACTCGATTCGGCTACATATGCGCGCTCACAACTGATGTCAGAACAAGGCTTAATAACAGAGTTGCATTTAGTGAATTTAAGCGTCGCAATAATGACATTTGGTACATGTGAGATAGAAGAAGAGAGGTACTTAAATATATGGTCGCCTGTTGAATATTTACTTTGTTGAAACTCTTAATGTACTCCAGCTCTTCTTATAATTTTTTTTTTCTTTCTTACTTTTTCAGTTTCCTTTTGTTTTCCTAACAATCTTGACAGGGACGATGTGAAAAATCTGATGCTCTCCGTTTCAGAACAGAATGTTACAAACTTTCCATATCACTGTCAGTCTCACCTCAGTGTTTACATCCAACCGTTAAAAACAGTAAATATACAGCCAAAACACCATTAAAACACAAATCCTCACTTAGTAGCTATATACGTATTAAAAACTGCGCTGTCAGCGTCAGTCGTTTAGATAAACGCTTAAGGCTATCGCGTGCAAGAGCGCGTTGGCAAAGCGGGAAATCAAACAGGTCTCGTAAGATTCTCTATCCAGTGTATAAAAGTTGAACTAATGTCAGCAGGATATTTAGTGCGCAAATAATACTGTAAATATCACACATCATATTTTCTCCCACGTACAGCTCTTACCTCGACAGCGGGCGAGGGTTGCACAGAGCGCGAGAGCCAAGACGATCTCCAAAAAGCGCCGACGTCCCTTCACAGTACTTCCCATTTCTATTCTGTTTCTCTCAGTCATATTAGGGGGTAAATTCGTCCGGTTTTATAATGTTGTGACAGTTCCTTGTTTTTTTCTTTAACGGTCTCTCTAACTTTAATGCGCTTACATCTCTGCGAAAGCTGAGCGGACATCATTCCTGTGCGACGAACTTCAGACATCGCACCGGCTTGTGCCCTGCTTCAGAGCCTTGTTCATGTGCACTCACACTTGCAGGTGCCGCACGCTCACTAACAGAACCAGCCAATGGCGCATCGTGATGGGCGGAGTCACGTTCACCACAAGCATCAGCACCAGTCAGGTGGGAATATTCGTGAGCTCACTTACACGGGGAAGATATCGCGTGGCCATATGATTGAATTTTGATAAAGCTTTCGAAGTGAGTATGTAATCTAATTGGGAGAAATATTGTTACAATGTCAAAAAAGAAGAAATAAAAGAGAAGTTTACTTCAGTAAAAATAGTTTAATGCTTAAAGACCTTGGCAGCTGGATTTCCTCAAATTTCAAACTTAGACTGCCTTTTTTTCTCTCTCTCTCTCTCTATTTCTTTCAGTAGCCTATTTAATGACACAAAAAATGTTTTGACTTTATTTCTATAGCTTACATGCGAACATTTATAAATGGATGTAAAAGCCTTTAATTATTATTTTATGTGGGAATCTTGTATAATACCACAACATAACACGACTATACGAATTCAGTACAGCTCTAAACAATTAATATTGATAGATGTATCTTTCATAAAAAAAAAAAAATGCCCAGCTAGTTCATATATTTCTTATCCCTCATTGAAAATAGTATAAAAAAAATCTAAGCATCAAGGATCCATGTTGCCAAGCAATGCGCTGGAATTGGAATACAGACTCCACTCAACTCCAGCTCAACTCTACTCCAGATTTTCCAGAGAAATCCTGCTATTTTATTTGCCAGAGAAAACACAGATGTTTTGACTTTCAAAAAACCTGCTCCTTGCTTTAGGCAAACTCCATTTCCACTCTGTAGCGTTCACTTACTGTAGTCAGTAATGCTGTGAATATACAAGCGGAGTGTGCAAAAAATCCTAATGCTGTTACCTTTGGGAACATGTTGACAATCAAACAAATTTGAGGACCAGAATGAATTGTTGTACTATATCATAATTTAATACATACTAATCTTAACTTTAATCTTCCATTGTTTTTTTGTTTGTTTTTTATTTTGTCTAGCAAATATTTTACTCTGAAAATAGCAACATCTCAAAATCTACAGAACTGTAGAATCATTTAACACAAATAACATATTATAAATACTCATATAGCATTAAAATGTGTAGCCCACTATAATGGAAGAATGTGAAAACATGCATTATGGTTTCATGCTATAGAGTCACAATAATGCAATAATCTCCCCTTTAGTTAGATAGAGGCACTGAGTAAGAAACAATTTACATATTTAATAGAAATAAATGATGCACCTGAGGGGGCAATATTACATTTGAGAAAGCAATTCAAATGTATAATGTGAATAACCTTTCATAGTGGGCGGCATTTAGAAACATAACGTTTTTCTCTAAACTGAGTTATGCAAAAGAGGAATATCATGCATTGTTTGTTTATTACCAGAGGAAAACTGCATTACAAAGTCTGACAAAAAACAGTTTCCTTTTTTTTTTCTTTTTTTTTTTTTAGAGTGGGTATGAGTATTTGTGGAAGTTTGTATAATATTGTGCTTCAAGGGAAGTTTTATTTCATAAGAAGAAAGGTTGAGGTAAAGGAAAAAGTCAATATTTAAATGGACATATTTCTATATCTGCAAGGAAATTTTTATATTTAAGGCTGTTCACATATTTAAAATCACAAAGTTAATGTCATGGTCACACAACTCCAGGCCTATTTCCTGCATGTACACAAGCAAGTCAAGCTTTAAATACCTTTCATAAAACCTTATTAATAAGTAAGATCCCTCACAACATAGGTCTATTGTTTGGAAGTTCCTGTGGTGACAGCACCATATGTTTAACAGCATAATTAAAAAAAAAAAAAAAAACAGCAGAATACAGAAAAATTTGTGGTAACTGTACATGATTCCTATAGAATTATGTAGTTGTCCTAAGTTCACCTGAGGCCAATGAAAGTCTTGCTAGTCTTTCTTTCATTGTTACATTTCATTGTTTCAGTGATGATAGTTTCCAGCAGGCTCTGAAATGTCTTTGTTTTTCTCAGCTTTTTATGGTAAGCTGAAATTTAATCTTTCAGAGGATAGATTACAGAGTGAGTTGAGTATTATTCACCATTTTTATCAAATTGTAAAGATGAGTAGGGCATGAGAAAGCACTGCTTCCATAAGCATGAAACAGAGAAAAATAGTGTTGAAGAACTACTAACAAGCCAGCTGTAATATATGGTTAGAGGTTTCAGGGGTCATTTTCCATCATTATACTGATATATACAGACATATATATATAAATCAGCCTTTGGGCTTTGATGTAGCTCTCTGAACAGCTCTCTAAACAGTAAGCTTAGCGATGGATTTTTTTTTCTTGGTTCTAGAGGGGCACTGACTGGCCCACTTTTCTACCATTTGCATGAGCTGTAACTTCACCAAAATGTTGAAAATACAGTAAGAACACACAATGGAATGCATCAAATGACCCATGGGCAATGTGTTCAAGAAGGAAGAAATTTTAATGAGCAATGAAGCAGTGTTTTTTGGCAGTCTTTTCATTCATAAAATACAAAGTTTACTCCTTTTTCCATTGTATTGCTGAGATAGAACAATTTTTTTTTTTTTTAATCCCTTTAAAATCGATACAGATTTAGACAATACAAATATTGTAATATGTTTGCTATCTTCGCATTTAGCAACTTATTAAGTGGTCTACGGATTATTTTGTAGTTTTGGTCATGTTGTTGTTGTTTTGTCAGATTGTTACAAATAGTTTATTGTTATAAATGATAATACAATCTAAAATGTCTCTGAAGGCATGCTTCTGTATGATTTCAACACACCATCTGGTTAACAGCTAGGAAGCTAAATATATATTACGTTACTGACACCAGAGCCTAAACAACATGGATAACTCACAGGTCTAACCTTTTGTCATAGAGATTCTCCATATGGTAAGTCTGCTGTAAACACTTGCTATTGGAGAGGTCTAGCCTTCGAGTCTCTTAAGTGGCCATGAACTTGCTCTGTGGTTAACCTCCTCAGGGTAAGTAAATGCAGTAATCGACTTGCAGCTGGCAGTGCAGAACAATGGAATGAAAATCTGGCATCCGAGCCGTACCCCTGAGCGGAGGAGGCAAACTGATAGTCAGCACTTAGAGGTAATCCAAGGAGGCATCAATATCTGCCTTCATTCTGATATCTTTGTGAGGTCCGATGGCAATTTATCATGGCCTTTCCACTTGTTTATGCTGTGATTCCTTATACAGTATTTAGTTAAAGGAATAGTTAATCCACAAATGAAAACTCTGGCATCATTTACTCATCAATGTCATTCAAAACTTTCTTTCCGTCCTTACTTACTCCTGTGGAACACAAAAGAGTATTTTAATAAATATTTCCATACACTCTCAAAAAAGTGGTACAAAGGCCAAGATTATGAGATAACATAGTACAATGATCACCACGAGTGAGCCAGGGTTCCTTTGTGAGTTGATGAGTTCATCAACCAGTCACATTCAAGTTATGGATAGCTTCACTGGTATTAATTGAAAGAAACAGTATATTAATAATATATTTGAGCAGCAGTGAAGCTACCCACTTGCTGACCTTCCATATGTAATAGAACATAAACAAGACATTTCATTACAGTGACATCTGTTTCCACTGTCCTGTACTGTAAAAAGAAATATTTATTTACTTTTCCTTGCATTTTATTTTACAGTACGTACTGCAATTTATGAGCGAATTAAACAAAGATGTAAACTTAATTTAAGATGAAAAGTAATCCTTTCACAATGCAGCCATCAAGCATACTTAAATTCAAAAGCCAGTACTTAAAGGGGTCATATCAGCCTTGAGGACAGTACAAAGGCTATTTCTATTAAAAAAAATAAAAATTTAAGTCAATTCTGACTTTGCTATGACTTCTGAATCAGCGACTGTGAGTATGTTTTGTTATTAGCTCAAGTATTTGCTATTGACTGTTCAAATGCGGAGTTTTGCGCATAACGCGTCATGTGAGTGTGTGTGTGTGTGTGTGTCTGTGTGTGTGTGTGTGTGTGTGTGTGTGAGGGGAACAGGGTCACATCACAGCGGAGTGTACAGCCCATCAGAAATTGTCTTAACTGCAGCTTGTGTACTGCAAATACATACGACCATCATCACTGTGTCTGTCACGCAACTCTGTTCCCCTCTCGGGCTTGAACTGATAAAACTAACTTGAAAGCTGAAGCTCACGATTATGGTAAGGAGTGTTACATTTCAGACTCCTGCTTGTGGTGTTCGGCCAATCACAATGCACTGGGTCAGTTGGCCAATCAGAGCAACTTGTTGAAACTTGTTGAGCAACTTGGCCAACTTGTTGAAAACGACGCGTTTGAGGGAGGTGGGGCATAGAGGAACTACAATAATGTACAGTATTTGAAAAATAATGTGTTTTTTGAACATTAAATGTCAACATGTCAACATATTCTGTTATACCAAATACACAAAATAATGATCTTTAAAATAGCATCATATGACCCCTTTAATCTGAGAAGTCGCTATCCTATCATTCTCTACTAACTTCGAATGTGAACACTAGGGGTGTGCGATACTGCAAATTTTGGTATCGATCCGATGCAGAGTAAATACAGGGCCAGTATTGTTTACAACAGATATTGATACCGATACTTGTCATTAAAAACATACATTTAAATGACCAACAGCAATTTAAAAAACTAGATAGTAAAGTTTGGATACAAACTTTAAGTTGGCATGAAAAAGCCTAGCCAGAAAGTTTGTAAAAGTTTTAAAAGCGTGAAGTTTGAAGGTTTTCAGTTTGAAATAGTTTGAAATACGTAAAATAGTTTAAAGATTAATGTTTGAATGTTTTATATGCAATACAGTCTATCAGAAGAACAGACAGTTTGTTGTTATCATGATTAGAAAGTTACTAGCATTATTCTAGCATGATTAGGATGTTACTAGCATCTTCTTAGCATGATTAACAAGTTACCAGCAGTTCTCTAGCATTATTAGCAAGTAACTAGCATGTTGCTAGCATGATTTTAGCATGATCAGGATGTTACTAGCATGTTCATGATTAGCAAGTTACCAGCAGGTCTCTAGCATGATTATTATGTTACTAGCATGATGCTTACATGATTAGCAAGTTACTAGCATGTTGCTAGCATGATTTAGATAGATTTGAAATAGTACTAGATAGAGTGGAAACTTATATGAGTTTGAAATGGTTAGAAATAGCACATAGAAGGGAAGCTTGATTGAGTCTAATGGGCTTCAGTGTGTTTACATTTGAATGTTTGTCAGTTGGAGCTTGCTAGGTCTAAATTCGGTATACAATTTGTTAATAAAATATAATATGTGGCAAGCAGCTGAGCCTAGAATATATATGCAAACAGGCTAAATTACATGTTAAGCATTTTACTCCCATAGAAAACCGTTATAAGGAAATCATTTAAAGTGGCTAAATGCATTAAGAAATAATTTTAAAAGGCCAAACTCAGTACACACCTTACAGTGATACTGCATAAAAAGGACAAATTCGGTATACAATTATATACAATATGCACTATGTGAAGGATTTCCTTCCTCCCCTTTTCATTTCTTCTGTAGCTCGGAGTTCTACCGTTCCATCTCGCGCTGTATCCGCTTGCGCTTGAGCCGCTGGGTCACGTGATGGCATGACAACAAAACAGTATCCACCTTTTTCTTGATGTAAAAATGGGCGCGGCCATTTGTAAATTCTATGGGTCTAGCTTCCGGTCTCATCTGCATCCAGCTATGATATGCTGCTTGATAGTGAAAATTAGTGTGGCTTATCATATTATTTTAATGTATTATCTGAATCACGATCACACTGGTTTGTAGTGCAAAACATTTTACCGTTTACTGCACGTTGTTATTCTCCTCATTATTTACCTATAGCGGCTAATGAACCGGAAGTCTCACCCATAGGCCTACTTCCGCGTTGAAGAAAAAGGTGGATAGCGATGTTTGCATACGGGATGTGAAAAGAGCGGTATATACAGACATGTCTACACTTTGTTGAATGTATTAAACAATGTATTAACTGTATAGGAGAAAAAAATGTGCTTAAAATATCGATCTTATCAGGCTAGTATCGATCCGATACTGATACCGACATTGGTATTGATACTATCGATATTAGGATCGATACACCCACCCCTAGTGAACACGCGCCTCTGCCTTATGCAGCACATCTGTCATTCAACTCTGTTCATATACTGTAACAATCACAAACATTAAAAGCATAAAAAGTAATTAACTTATAAGCTGTTCAAATGAGTTGATATGAAAGTGATTGTCCACAAGAATTGAACATCTTCGGATGTCAATAAAGATTCTCACTCTCTTCCATTTTTAATCCTTTCTGTCATTGCAAACAGTTCCTCAGCTTGTTGAAACACTTGGATCTTTGATATCACACTAAGGCTACTGACACCCATCTGCACTCTTTCTCTAACTCCTCTGGCATACATCACCTTTACGCTGTTCTGAAAAGGTCACTCAATGCAGGACTGGTTTCTGTCCACTGTTTTATATACTGCTGACATTAATGATCAATTTAAGCCGGAAAATGTGTCATAGGGTGATGCTTGCACCAGACAAGAAGCTCAGCTGGATTAAACCTTTCTTGTGACAGTCTGAAATGCAAAAAGTAAAAACATGGCTATTTTAAAAACTGACAAGTCTTATCATATTCATGTAGGTGCTGTGTATTTGTTTGCACTGGTGAGAGAAGATTTTTTTAAGTCCTGCTCTTAGAGAGATACTCAACCACTAATCATGAGCTTCACTGCAAACCAGCGACCATGTTGCCTGACAAATGAATTCCCTTCTCAGCACGCAGTGGCCCAGATCTACAGTAATGCACTGCTGTTAGTACAGACCTCTGTATACTTTACACTAACTGACTGTTAGCTTTTCATTACTAGAATTCAGGGCCATCATAAATGATGACCATTGACAGATATTATCAATGGCTTGAAATGAAATGATGAAGTGCGATAGCAGCATGGCGTCTGTTGGACCAGCTGCCACTGGGACTTGATCAGACCACCAGTCAATTATTCAGCACACAGCATGTTCACAAAGAGTTTAGCATAGACTGGTAGATGGTTGACTCTCAGCAGGGGAGCCAGTGAAGTGCATCAAAGAAATTAAAATCACCAGAATCACAGTGTGAACAAATAAATGATTTTAATGAATCTGTTTGACTTACTCAAAGATCATCATTATGCACTCTTCATTGGTGCACTTATATTGTAGAATTGGAATTTGTTATTACGATATGTCATGCATTAAAATTGGAAAAGTAATATAGAAGCTTTCTCTAATTATACACCTATATGTATTCAAATTAGAAAAAAATGATAATAATAATAATATGGAAGCTTTCATTTATACATACATTTATTTTGAAAATGCAATAAACTGCAATTTCTATCATTTATGCATATCTTATCTAACAAAACATGTATTTGCATAAAGCAAACTGTGCAATGAGTGATCAACTGTACATTTATTGTCAGTAAGCTATTTTGTACATGCATTAATATTTATGAAATGCAGCACAGCTGCAAAATCATCTATTCCATTCCGGAAAGACTTGGATCAAATGATTGACCTGTTGCCCTTTCCAGAGTTTTTATTGTTATAAAAACAGATTTGTAACCATCAATAGAACTGAAGTTATCAGAATAATTAAGAGGAAACATGTCATGACATCATCATCGATGTCACTTGTGAATCCGGCTAATTGTAAAATAGCTATGTCATCATCAGATCTTGTCAGAGGTGGAAAGTAACGAATTACATTTACTCGCGTTACTGTAATTGAGTAGCTTTTTTGTGTACTTCTACTTTTTAAAGTAATTTTTAAAATCTGTAATTTTACTTTTATTTAAGTATATTTTGTTTGAAGTATTGTACTTCGCTACATTTTAAAACACATTAATTACTGAGTAAAAAAAAAAAAAAATTGCTCCCTGGAAACTACTGCAGTAAATAATGGGCAGGAGAACAAACTGGCGCTAAAATCAGAAGAAAGATGCAGACGGACAAAACAGGCGTTATGGTGCAGACCAAGCTGAAAATGAAATCCCGTCGTATTCTGCTGAACTCGAAGGAAATGAAGTGAACCCCTGGCCATGTTTATGCTCTATTATGCAATGTAAGCTGTTTGCCTAGGGAGACCAAACTAGCTGCTTATAAAATCTCGACATCACCCCTTTGCAAGCATGTAGATGTAAGGTAAATACTTGCATCATTGCATTGGTGGTTAAAATGAAGCTTTGACAGTTTAGCAAAAGGTTCTGCACAAATTAGACAAAAAGACAGTGGCTGCGTTTCCATCCACCTATTTTTATGCGCATTTTGGAATATGGCATAAAACGCTGGATGGAAACTCCAATATTCGCATAAGTTCTAAAAATGCGCATTAAAAAAAAAACGTATGCGCACATTTGAGTAGGATAAACTTTACCAATAAAAAAAAAAAATTTGCATAAACTACGATGGAAACACATTTACCGAATAAATTCCTCCATGAGCATCGAAAAAGTCATGTGACTTTGCGGGATAGGACGGGATAACTTGACTAACCAGTGGACTGATCTTGTTCACAGCATCCATGTGTTGTTATGGTCATGAGCAAAGTCTGTCGTCAAAGTATTTCTGTAGAATTGTCTTACACGACTGCGTTCCCAACAACCCAGTCTCTTACTACTGCGTACCTACACAACGAGTTTGCACTTTCATTTGGCGTAGTATTTACACGCCAAAGTCACATTTTTCGTTCACACTGTACGCGAATCCCTCCCGTTAAACTTCCATTGATGGAAAATGCGTATGCATTGTACGCAGTGAATGGATTATATTTCAACGTCATCACCATTGTCCCGCCCCTTCAATCATACTCAAGATTTCATTTTGCGCTGGTGCCGCCGCATATGCAGAAATACATATTTACGTTTTGTTTATTTATTTATTTTACAGAAACCTATTGTAGCCTACATTACTCAGTATAGGGACGAATGTTGAACTACATCTAACACTGAGCTTGCTCCTTAATAGTCGGGCGATTGCTTTTATAGTGGTAGTTATAATTCTGTCTGCTTTTGTTTTTTGGTTTGTGCTTAATGTTACGCACATTTATGTTTTTGTTTGTGTTTGTATTCGGAATAGTAAAAGTATTAACTAATAATAATAATAATAATAATAATGAATAAAGTGCAATGCCCTGGTTTTTAGTCCTTCGCTGATTCAGGAACCACCCACTCCCGCCCGGAACCCAATCAAATCGTTTAGCGGCTCATCATTATCCCGCGCCCGATGATTCTCCAGTTCAACTCGTGCGACGCCGTGCATCGTCGAAGCTGTCAATCATCACAACACAAAAGTAAGTATTTAGCCGAAAATATGAACAAATAAATAAATAAATATCGTAAATGCAAGTGCTAATCGGATTTCTAATGTGTGTCAATGCTGTCAGCATCAAACGTTATTCTCTTAAGTGAGCTTGTAGGCCACAGTGTTGCCAGGCGATTAATGTCTGTTTAAAATCATTTTCATTAAATGTATTAGAATAAACTTAGTGTAAGTGTCATCTGTGCGCAAAGATGACTTTTTACTGATGCATCATATGTATTTGGTTACATTATGATGAGATCACATTACTTTATGTGCATGCCAGGCATTATGTGTCGATCACAGATGTGTGGATTTTTACAGGTCTGCACAATCATCATGTATTCTTGTTAGTGTTTATTTTGGCCAACTCTTAAATACTCTTGATGATAATGAAGATAAATTAGTCTTTAATAAGTATGTCGTTTTTGAGAGGTACCCACCTCTCAAAAACTACTTATTAATGATTTATTTATCTTAAGTTTTGTATGTGATGTCTGTCTGTTATTCTATGTCTAATTTAGTCATTTTGTGTTGTTTTTGTATAGTCAAAATGCCAGGTTCAACTGTTCGCCAATGCCCCCACTGCCGGAATAAGATGAATTGCCGAAACCGGTGCTGTGTTAAGGTGATTGTGTGTAACTAATACTGGTTCTTTATATGGTATTGCATTTATTTTAATACTCAATGTGTTTCTGTTTCTCTTCTTGTAGTGTGGAAAATTGCTTGATTTTAAACACAGACAATCAGTACGATTGGCAAAGTTTCGTGCCCAAGCCCGACAGTGGGCAAAAACAACTATTAAGTCTCGGAATCAATCAAAAGTTCTTGACAATGTAAATGTCATGGTAAGCAAAATCCAACATCCTAATCCCTCACACATTGTTCTATACAAAAACTATTAAATAACAGGTAATATAATATAAAGATTTTTTACATATAAATACATAAACATAATACATTACATAAACATGAGTAAATTGTAACTGACAGTTCAAATAAAAAGTAAATTGATGTACCAGATTTTAATGGGCAGAACTCTTCTAAATAAGAGTTAATCAGCATTAGGTAAAGTGCCACACAACTGCAGCCTGCAGCAAAAAAAAAAAAAAAGCATGTTGGCTTGAAGTCACATGAGGTTAAACAGAGTTTTTAACTGTTTCTTTCAGAATTATTTCAAACCATCTGTACTGTTTGACATTCTTGTATTTTAGATGGAAAAGCTTAAAGCTCTTGGATATGTACCTCTTCTTTTCCTGGGGAAATTTTCCAAGGCCCAAAAGTGGACAGCAGAGGTCCAATGCCCCCTTGAGTTCCCACCTGAGGGACATGGTGTGATGGAAAAAATGCTCATAATTTTTTAGCATATTTTACAGGGTAAGACATATTGGCAAGCACCAATACTTAAATGTTTGTCTAATATTTTAATGTGTAAAATACATTCTGTAGCTATATTACATTACATAATATATATAATGTATTATATTATATTCTATATTAAACTGCACTTTTTTTCTTTAGAGTTTTTTTATTTAATGTATTTTAACATGACTTTAAGGCGGCAAAAAATATATATTTTTTTCTTATAAGGTTTAACTCCAGAAAAAGAACAAGAGGTCACAGAACATAATGAGGCAGAAAGTCAGGACTTGACAGAAACTGTAGAAGAAGAAGAGGACATTATCTCAGAGAACAATGTAGAAGTGGAAAGACTGGAGGATGAAGAGCAGATCAATAAACAACAGATAGAAAGTAGAAAGGAAGAACCAGAGAGGCCTGTTGAGGAAGAGAGAGACAAAAGTCCAGAAAAAGAACAAGAGGTCATCAAAAGTGATGAGAAAGAAAGACAGGACTTGAAAGAGACTGTAGAAGATGAAGAGAACATTGTAGTGGAGGATAATGTAGAAGTGAGAAGACTGGAAAATGAAGAGCAGATCGAAGAACAACAGATAGAAGGTAGGGAGGAAGAACCAGAGAGGCCTGTTGAGGAAGAGAGAGACAAAGTGACAAAAAAGACTGAACAGGCAAAGGGGGTGAAGAAACAGACAGAGAAAAGAAAGTTTAATGCACTTGAGATGGAGGCAATGGAAGAGAGAAGAGAGATGGAGGGAGTCATATTAAAAGCAGATTGGTGAGTAGAAGAAAATGAAGTGAAACAAAGACTCTAGATATAGGAACATGTTGCACTCCTATTACTTATGAATGGGAGAAAGTGTAAAGCTTGTGTTATACTTTCCATGTACACCCTCCGATGACAATTTTTACGTCTCGCGGACCATAGCGGACTCGCACACACGGAAAGTATAACAGGCTTAACGCTCAACATGGAGAATTAATCCCAGCTGCCATTAGAAGCTCTGCTGCTAAAGAAATAGATAGTATTCTGAGACGTGCATGTATCAGAGATTTAATCGTAAGTTTTGTGAACAGTTTCCCCATTCAAAGAAATGACTTTTAAAGGGGCTTTGGGTAAAGTCAGTGCAATGAACAAGGAACAATGTGAACTCGGGGCTCAATGAAAACTGTTCTTTGACATGCAAATCACCTGTCAACATGGCATCAAAAAGAAAGCGCCAAAAAAAGATAGACGCAGGTATAAAATGTTATACAGTACAGTTTATCTCTGTGGTCTCAAACTCCGTTCCTGGAGGGCCACAGCCCTGCACAGTTTAGCTCTGACCAACTCCAGCTAACTCCTGCTTGGAAGCTTCTAGGGGTGCTTCTCATAATACTCAAATTCATGCTTACTCATTTCTTTGCTTTCTTGTCCTCAAGCCTGTGACCCGAAACCGATCGAACTCAGCCACCTTGAAGGACATCTGAATTCTCTAATTCACGGGTCACCAGACTCTGTCCTGGAGGTCCCGGTGAGTTTAGCTCCAAAGCATCGAATCAAGGTCTTGCTAGGTATACTTGAAACATCCAGGCAGGTGTGTTGATCCAGGATCAAGTTTGGTGACGCCTGCTCTAATTGCACCTGAGGAGGTGAGGAACGAGGAATGAGGAAGCTTCCAGAGGAGCTAAGAGCAAGAAAACACAGGTGTATCCTATACGGAAGTTCTCATCGACAAACCTGTCGCACATATAATTTATCCTCCCCTTCACATTTGTCATAATAATTTACATTTACATTTTACTTTTGCAGTTTAAATAAATCATACATATCATATATTTTAACAGGGCATCTTGCTTTATTAATATTTATTATGAATGTCTTAAATAACAAACTTTAACAACATAAGGGCAGATCCCTTTTTCAGGTGATGACGATTTGAAGTGATGCTTGAGTGATCAAGAATATTCCAAAGTACAAATAACCTTTCCTTTGATTCTTTCATCCTCATTTTCTTTCCTTACCTCATATCCTAAGTGGGGTGGAGCTAAGACACAAGGAAAGGAAACAGGATTTAGAAATAAGAAATGCACCCTAGTAATCCTGAAGACACTGATTAGCTGGATCAGGTGTGTTCAAGTAGGACTGGAGCAAAACTCTGTAGAGCTGTGGCCCTCCAGGAACCGAGTTTGAGACCAGTTTAGCTCTTTAGCATTGTTAAACTATTACAGGTTGTCATCTGTTTGGAAAGTTCTCATAATATTAATGTTTATATTTGTTGTTTCAATGCTGTTTAGATTTTTAAATGTTACATATTTGTTTTATGTTCTCTGTTCAAGTTATTAAGTAATTAATTCACTTCTAACCAAATTTTACATTTATACAGAATGTCCATTCCATGCATCTCTGGACACATTTCCTGTGGATTTTGTTTCTAGGAGGCGTCTCAGAAAGGTTGGCATTAATCAGTATCTACAGTCTGTTAATGTGTTTAATAATACTGGTGACCTTTTCCTCTACAATAAATGAATGTAATACATTTATCAATGTAAATAATTTGTTTTTGCTCCAAAACTACGGATCGATGAGTATTCCAAAATATGGCTCTGTTGTAATGTTAAAGACCCCACATTGAATGTAAGGTAATGTGTCTTTTTTGGCAAATGTACATCTGGAATGGAATTCTTAGTCGCTTAGTAAACCTTTTGCATGCAAGATATTGGACTCATTACAGTATGAGTACAGACAGTGCAAACGAAAGGGCATGAGGTAGAAGAGAAGCACATACAGTACACAATCAATAAATAAACAGCATGAAGAACTGTATTAATTTATGTATTAACTGAATTTATGTATTACTGTAAAGATTTAGAGTACAATTTTCTGTACAGTAGTGTACTATGAATATAACATATAATCTATATAACATTTAAAGTACAGGTGTGTATTTCCATTGCTTTTGAATATGGTAACAGCAGTTGTTGAAGTTGTTCTTCAGTGGTAAGAATCCTGAATGATGAATTGGAATTCAAATTCAAAGTCTGCATGCTTTTACAAAATCTGCTTTAGTGTGTTTTTGCAAGTGTGGGTAACGGCAGGTTGGCGCATTGTGTGTGGAGACAGGTTGGGGCATGCTAAAAGGTAATGGTGTGGTTAGGGGTTCGATTCTGTTGTAGAATTCACCTTTTAGCACACCACCTTTCGGCACACCCATTACTCCTGCATGCAGCTACCTTGTCTCTGTTTGTGTGCTGGTGGTGTGGCTGTACCACAGTAACAACGCAATGTAATGATGATTTTGTAATTGGCTGTTTTTCTTGCCTAATTTATAGGGACGTAAAGAGGTCTTGGTGCATTGGTTGCCATGTCCATCCTGGTAAGAATAAGTAAACCTACATGCCAATTAATTAACTACTGTAATTTTCTCATGTATTGGTTGTTGTTTTTGCTTTTTTTTTCAGTAAGAAGACATGGCCACCCACCTGGGAGCCTGAGGATAATGTTCAAATTACCCTCAGTCAGTGTTAATTACATTACCGGTACATAATGACAGTTTGTTTGTTTGTCCATTTGAGTTCACAGTTTCTGTTGTAGTGGACAAATAAAGGTTTGTGTTTTCACTATGCGCAACTTGGTCTTCTATTTATATATTTTGACCTTCAGAAACACAAAATTATGTCTGAAATATCCAGGATTTTATCCCAGCTACCTCAGGCCAAAGGCAGAGAATCAGCCTGAACAGATGACCAGTCTTTTACAGCGATGGCACACACAATATAGACAATAGTTCCTGATTAACCATAACTGCCTATTTTTGGAGTGTGGAGGACACTGGTGCACCGAGGAACCCCCCAGCAACACTGGGAAAACTATCAATCAAGATGGGCTCAAGGAAATATGAAGTGATTTGTTGTATTACATTGTCATTTTTTAATACTGTATAAGCCCATTGTGTATGTGTACAGTATAATATACACAATTAAATAACTAACCTTAACCTTAGTCCTTGTCAATTCAGTAAATATATAGATATGAACAACCATATTCTCACTAGAGTAGAGGCTAGATGTCCAAGGTATGTTGTCTTTTTTTTTTTCAAGGGATGACAATGCTCTTTATTAAAAACATGCACTGCATTTCTATCTCTTTTGCTGCTTTCTTTTTTTATTTGCATTAGAACAGGACAAAGTAGGACATACAGAGAAACAGTACAACATAGGAGAAAACAGTGCTG
Organism: Onychostoma macrolepis; assembly: GCF_012432095.1. NCBI lineage: Eukaryota > Metazoa > Chordata > Actinopteri > Cypriniformes > Cyprinidae > Onychostoma > Onychostoma macrolepis. Next base: position 22,160,587 of record NC_081159.1, read on the forward strand.
TAAATAGAAAGCAAATCTGACAATAAACAAGCTAAGACAAAACAAGAGCACAAACAATCAAATTAAATTTACATGTAATTATGTGCAGTGTTGGTGTGACATTATGAATATGAGTTGTACACCTCTATATATATATTTATTTTTTTTCTCTCTTCATTAAGGACAGAGGGAAGAAGAAGGGAAATAATTCAAATAATAAAAGTATAGTTGAGTAGATAATTGGATTATAAAGCAGAAGAAAAATAAACAAACATGGGGGGAGGGGGTTGATTGTTGGTGCTGAAGTTGAGGTGGTACGGACTGGTCATTGGAGTGGAGCAGCAGGGCATAACAAGGTACTTTGTTAAGGATTGTTGTCTTATGCAAGAACATAGACAATGATTTCTCCAAATGGGTCCAGTGAATTGAATTTAGAAAGAGTGACATACAACTAACTTTATTTACAGTAATTTACAACATAAATGCATAAGATATTTAGTACAGTAAATACCATATTAAAAATGCAAATTATTTACCCTTGTATAGTCAAACAATGCTTTTAATAATACAAAACAGAAAGAAAAAAAAAATCAACTAATGGTGCCTGCACATCCCTTTTGAGCAAATCAAATGGGGTGACAAAAAGTTCTAGTTAATGCATAGTTATGATGATAAAGAAATTGTGTGAGGAAGTAACTGTTAGTCAATTTTATGGTAATATAATTAAAGCAGATGATGATGAAAAATAAGCTTTTGATGACAGGACTTGCACTACACAAGACCTTGCAATGCAGATGGGTGAAGGTGTAGGGTTTGTGAAGGGAGCATCAGAGGTAGTGGGCAACAAAATGAGTTTCCTTGGTGTTTGAAGGCAACTGAAGTTCAAAAGATAATTGTGTATTAGGAAGATCATAACATAACCAATCATAACCAAAATCAATCTGACTATAATGATTTATTTGTTTGCCAGGCTAAAATGGTGTCTTCAGTCTCAGTTTATAACAAAGACACTAGATCCTTCAGAGTATCATGAAAACCATTACAAAGTTTGCAGGAAAATCTAAGGAGAAGAGTCTAAGACTCAAAAGTAAAATTGATTAATCATTTCTAGAGGATTCAAGATACCTCAACAATGGAAGAGAATGGCTTTGATAAAAGAGAAGCTACATCATCCTTATCCAGTTACATCATCCTTATCATGCCACAGCCATATCACCCTGCAGCCCAAGACTGGTTGCCCATGGAAGCTAAGCAGGGCTGAGCCTGGTCAGTACCTGGATGGGAGACCTCCTGGGAAAACTAGGTTGCTGTTGGAAGAGGTGTTAGTGAGGCCAGCAGGGGGTGCTCACCCTGCAGTCTGTGTGGGTCCTAATGCCCCAGTATAGTGACGGGGACACTATACTGTAAAAAAGCACCGTCTTTCGGATGAGACGTTAAACCGAGGTCCTGACTCTCTGTGGTCATTAAAAATCCCATGACACTCATCGTAAAGAGTAGGGGTGTAACCCTGGTGTTCTGGCCAAATTCCCTCCACTGGCCCTTGTCTATCATGGCTTCCCAATAATCCCCATCCACTTGATTGACTCTATGACACTCTCTCCTCTCCACCTGTAGCTGGTGTGTGGTGAGCGCACTGGCGCCGTTGTCCTGTGGCTGCCGTCCCATCATCCAAGTGGATGCTGCACACTGGTGGTGGTTGAGGAGAGACCCCCCACATGATTGTAAAGCGCTTTGGGTGTATTGCAATACACATTAAAGCGCTATATAAATGCCTCATTCATTCATTCATTCATTCATTCAGTGTGGGGCCCTGCTTGTACTCAACTCATGTTTTCTCATTCTTCAGGTCAAAAGGAACAACAAAAGAGTGCCATTGTATTTTGTAATTTAATAATCACTGCCATACAAATCAGTAATAATTCAAATAAACACAACTGGTCTTCACAGGCTGATTTTGTACTAATTTAGTACTAATATTAATGAAGCCTTGATTGAGTACTTTATAGTATACAACATGATTTGCTTACGGATATGCTTACTTTAACTGATTAAGTTTATGCATTTATAAACATTGATAAAATAGGCCACTTTCTGGGTGGATTTTCACACTTTCCTGGTTACTTACATTAGGACAGCTCTAACCCTAACCCTAACCCAAGACATTATTAATGAAATGCTAATTCAAGATTCTTGATTGTGGCACAAGATATATATGTAAACTATATGTAGAGATTTGTATGATCTAAAATGCAATTGTTGTACATATTTTTTATGGATTATGTAATCAAATTCCGGAAATTAAGCAGGCCTACTTGTAATTAGATTATATTACATTTTAAAAGCATAAAAGCCTAGTTTTTTTAATTCTCCATACTTTTTATATTTGAAAAATCTTTTTTTTTTTTTTTTGAAAAAAGCCTACTGATTATTTACATTCAGAGGTCTATACCTTCCAGGTTTGTGGAATAGCACTCACAGACTAGCCACTAGTCATGTGTCTATCACTGAAAACTAAGTAAAACACAGTTTTTGATCACTGGATTTAGAGAAATAATTTTACTTTTAACAAGTGTTTTCTCAATATTGCATATCTAACAAACTTGTGATAGAAACATTATTATTTGGATTTTTGACCATGTATAACTTTGTCTTTTAAACATTAAAATGTACAAATTCGCGTAATTTAATATTTACATGTAATGCAGGGATTCTCTAAAATCTTTGACAGCTGAACCTCTTTGACCTAACATATTTGCTTGAAGTACGCTCTGAGATTTTTAGTTAATAAGTTAGATCAATGATAAAATTAAGAAGTTTTATTCTCTATTGTCTATTAATGGTCACATGACAAAAATCAAATATCATATTTTTAAAATACTTTTTAGTGTCTTATTTTAAATCATTTAATTTTTATTTAATTTAATTACTTTATAGCTTTTCAACACCATCTGGGAAACCCTGACATAATGTAACATTTAATGCACTTAATGTTAACAAAGAATAGCATATATTTTCTTATAATATACTGCAGAATTATCTGCAGAGAATTATCATGCAAAACCTGCCTGAACAGAGATTAAATCAAGGAGATAAAAAGACAAGACTGTTTTTGTAGATCACTGTACAAGTATTTTATTTTGCTTACAGTAGGGAAAAACATGTATTATGTAAAAACTTTATCTACAGTATATGTAAACATATCCTTATACACTTTCCCGTCCATGTAAGATGTAGGCACACACTGCAAAACAACCCCCATTATATCCTCTACTACACACTGCATGGTCCCATGAGAGCTAAGAAAAATAGAAAAAAAATAGAAAACAGATAATAGGGATGGAGGTTGTATGATTGTTCTTCAGTAGTCTACATTGTCAAGTTTAGTCCTCGTCACTGTGTGTTTCATCAGAACTATAGTCTGCATCCTCAGTTTCTTCATCGAACATGTTATCACATAGAATGTTGTCTGATGCCTGTCCCAGAACACATTGTCGGTATAACATCCTAGCCTTATTTTGTAGAAACTGAAGGTCTTCCAATTTTCTCTTGAGAAGGCACAGTAGTCCATTGGAGCTCCCCTCTGATAACTCGAAGTCACTGTCTACATAAAAAAAAAAAAAAGAAAAAAGGAAAACATTGGAAAAGATAAATAAAATCATTCCTAAGTTTTAATTCCAGCAGTGCATTGGTTATTGAATTTTGTTATGGCTACTCACTGTTATTTTGTATTTCAACAGAGAGATCCCTCAGGGAACATTCAGCTTCCTTCAGTGATTGCCAGTGTTGCTTGACCTCTATCACGATGATCTGCTCCTCTTCCTTCAGTCGGGAAAGCAACATGAACCGGTCAAAGACCATCTTCTTAGTTGAGAGGTTGCTTTTATCTGCAATTAATTAAGGTTTAAAATTACCTCCTTTAGACCTTTAACTGTCACTCCCATTTTTGAACATAGACGTGAAAGTGCACTATCCAAACCTAAATTTTTATAATCCATGAATGAAAATATTTTGTAATATGATTTTGATGAACCATTTCCATGGTAATGAAAAATCTGATTTTAATGATGATTTCTAAAGCGTGATAGGGAAAAAGGCAATGAAGAAAGAGTTTTTGTGACAAAGGTCATAACTCCTTTTATGTAGATTTTTGAGGTCCACTCTAGTCATAAAATAAATCTATTACTTTTCCTACGTAATTTGTAAAACAATGGTAAAATATCTATTTAGGGGTCTTAGACCTTTCCAATGATAGTTTGTCATGATTATATTAGGATTTATTTGCATTATAGTGAAGTAAACCTTACTATAACTTCACTGGGGGGATGGGTGACAGTTAAGAGGTTAAACACTGAGAACTGTATTAACATCAAACAATGTTTATCAAATACACTGTGTATTTTGTAGGTTAATTACTAGTGTCAGGGCATTCCCATGGCCATTGGAAATGATCCGCTGCGAGGAGTTCGTCCACAGAAGGAAGCTGGTGGACTGACTGTTCATTGAATTCTTTAATGGCAGCTGCCAAGGTCGACTTATCTTCATTAATTCTTCTTCTTATTCTGTGCCTTCTTTTGTTGCCATCTAAGAAATCAACAACATACATTATTACAGCACTCATTCCTTAGCTATGTGAATTACATTTCTATCATCATATTAACTGACCTGTCTGATGGTACAGATTGCTTTTTCTCAGCTTTATGCTGACATAAAGGCCTCGAATTTTGCCCTCAAGTCCAGCGTCGTCCTTCGCTCTTGATACTACATGCCAAACAAAGAAATTAGCCTTTGCGAATTAGATATCTTCTGTGCAAAACATTTATAATAGAAAATAAATTATTACATTAAAAATTAAAACAGGCCCTTCAACATGTATTACCTGCAGCCCACTGCTGGACATCACTGACCCACTGCTGAATGTTATCGTCGCTGACATTAAGCTCAGCCTGCAGACTTGCAAAGCTCTCTCTTTCTACTTTCAGCCTTTGCGTTGTCTAAATACATATCAAAACACTTTAAATTAAGTTGATAAATGTTTATAGTAAAACAATGTATGCAATAGTAATAATTGATAAATAATTGTAAATGTCCTTTTTTTTCATTATATAAAAAGTATATTTGCATCAGTAAAATACCTTAACGTATCTTTGCGACAAACTTTTAGCCAGATTTTCAGATTTCCGTTTGTTCCATGCAGAAGCAAGAACTGTGAGCATGTCTGAACGTGCTATTATTAGATAGGTGGTCAAAGCAAAAATATTGTTAGTCATGATTAATTTATACTTAGAAATAATATGTTAAAAGTAGTGCAAGTAGTAAAGAAAGATATTCACCAGCTTTGGACATATATTTAGTGCAGACTTCTGCTCTCGACAAGAAGGAGTTGACCTGCTCCACCTCTTCTCCGATAGTAAGACCAGCTCCCTTTTGATTTCTTCCGGACCATTTTATCTACCAAAAAAAAAATAAAAAATAAAAAATAAAATAAAAAAAAAGGTTGTTGAAATAAAAGTGAATGTCCATACTTCAAAAATATGTTATGACAGAATCTTACCTCACAACTCCACTCATGTGCTTTGGCATGCATAACTGATAATAGTGGGCGCATATTTAATAAAGGGCTTAGCTCCGGACAGTGTCCCACCACTCTCTTTAAGTATGGCCAGTACTTGCAGGCAACATCGGAACAGAAAAATGCCACATTTTCCTTCGAGAGGGTGTTTTGAAGGAACAGGGGATAAGCAAATATTTCCCCTCTAAACATATTTAGGGCTTTTAAAAGTCCTCCATGTCGGCAAACAGCAACCTCAAGGCCTTCCTCATCAATCTTTGAGGCTGACTTTTTCGCTGACTCCTTTGCTGCTGTCCATTGAGAGGAGCCACAAACCCCTTTACCTGTGGACTAAGATATTACATTAAAATTAGTATTAATGTTTCAATAATGGTAGCTGGACTGGAATATACAATATGACAATAAGTTAAGGGTTATTACATGCTTGGTCTTTTCATGAACATATTCCACAAAGGATGAAACATCATCATCTTTCATTATAAATGTGCCATCGAAGTAGCCCTTCTCTGTCCTTGATTTTATAGAGAAAGAGAAACATGATATATACAGTTAAGTATAAATAAAATAAAATAAATATAAAATAAATTTTAAAAAATAAAATTTACCAAAAAATAAATAAATAAAAAATAAATAAATAAATACATACCCGTGTGCATTATGGAACCTGTATAGCTTCCTGTTACCATCCACTGAGACTGCATGCATGGATGGACTGCAAGCGGGACATTTAAATGGTTGGGCACCACAAAGCCTCTCAACCTCATGCTGGGCAAAGGTCCATTCCAAGAAGGCTTTCTGGAATGTGTCTCCACATATTTTACCATTCTGTTGAAATAACCAAACCAATCAATCACTTTAAGGAATAAACAGCATGTAAACAGTACATTGAATAACAATATTTACCCTGCCATTGTACTCTGTTCTTCGGTCAAGCATTCCAAGGAATGCTTGACGTGAAAGACCTGGAGCGAATAGTTTTAAGTCCAGAAAAGACCTAAAAAGTTCAGCCTCATATACAGTATCAAAATGTATAGAGGCTGGCCAGTACCCAGACATGAGGAGATTACTGAGTTCCACTGTCCATGTTTTCCCACAGCATGAGCACTCCAGAGATGGAAGAGTGAGATTGTACCGTCCTAATAAAAAAAATTATGTATCACAACAGCTCTCAACTTCTTAATAACAGATATTACATGCAAGCATTGCGTTTTCTTATATTCCTTCATGTGCTCTTTTCATAAAGAGAAAGAAAATACATCTTACCATTAAAATTAATTAGAATAATTTGTTTGCCACTGGTCACTCTGCATGAACTTTCTGAACAGGCACAGATTTTCTCTGGCAAATGTAGTGGAAGGTATCGGACTAAAAAAGCAAAAGCAAAACAATGATAAACTCCTCAGCAAAGAATTCATTTAAAAGTAGAATGTAATATATAATTTTAATGATGAATTATAATTTTACCCTAATGAACAGCCATTTAAAATATTCAGACTGAAAAGAATGATGGGACACATGAAAAGCATACCCTGTTCAGAGAACTCAAATGTTTCAGAATGTCTCTTCACTGCAGTGGTTGGACACAATGGCTTAAAGAACCCATGGACCATAGACTCCCTGTTATGAAGAGGTAGGTGCTGATGGACATCTCCATCACACAGGGTGCATAGATACTGCCTAGGTAGACAGTCCCTGCACCGTACAATGGCCTCAGCAGTTAGACAGTGTTGGCAGATGCATTCCTGAACATATTCAGCCTCCAAAAGATTCATAATCAAGGACTCCCTTGCAATGTGCCATTTTTCATGGCTAAGGGATTTCCGCTTCTGCCAGGCTGTGGCCAAAGACACCTCTTCAGGCTGAAAACATTCATCATTAAGGATATGCTCCAATTCTTCAATGAGTGAGGCTTCATTGAAAGAGAAACAGTGTTATAGTCACAATAAAATCCATTTTTATGGAGATATTGTACAATGATCTAATTTATATAAAAAAAAAACATGCAATTATGTATGTTGCAGCTGGCAGAATAAACAATTTTATAAACAGTTACCAGTTTCTGCTCAATAAACAAATTCCTCTTGGATGGGTACACTGGAAGGACCTTTAAACAAAATAAAATGTGAATACATAACGATTTGAGGTTCTTTATATCTAGTTCTGTAAATAAGTGCACTTGAAGATTAAAACAGACTGCACATAGCTAAACATTTATCAAATAGGGAGAAAAGACAAATCACAACTGAAAATAACAATACATTTAAATGATAACTGTAAATTCTCAGCTGTCTCACCATGTTTAGGGGCTGCTCTTTTCAGTTTTGGTGTTTTTGCAGTTTTTCTTCGAAGTGGCCTTACCATATTCCCATTTGTATCCCTTCGCCTCCACTTCACGGTCGTGGGATGTGACTTAGACCTTTTGGCTTGATTATTTTCCTCTAAATTGCAAATATTTTACAGGTTTTTAAATTAGTTTACCTTTCATGAATAATATATTAGCCTATATAACTATTTGTAGTTTTCTTTCAAATATTTTACGGAGAAAAAGAAGTCAAAGTAAATTATTATTCAAGATACAATTTCTAAAGTTACCGGCATATGATCAAGAAACACATCTCCAAGCTGCTTCTAAAGAGCCTCTGGACATTCTGCTTGAACAAATGTAAAATAGGGAGGGAAAAATAATTAAAAGAAATTCAAAAACAAATTGGGTTAAATCAGGATTACAATGAGTTGATTAATCCACACATCTGTGATCGACAAATAATGCCTGGCATGCACATAAAGTAATGTGTCTCATCATAATGTAACCAAATACATATGATGCATCAGTAAAAAGTAATCTTTGTGCACAGATGACCCTTACACTAATTTTATTCTAATACATTTAATGAAAATGATTTTAAACAGACATAAATCGCCTGGCAACACGTTTGATGCTGACAGCATTGACACACATTAGAAATCCTATTAGCACTTGCATTTACGATATTTATTTATTTATTTGTTCATATTTTTGTCTAAATACTTACTTTTGTGTTGTGATGATTGACAGCTTCGCCGATGCACTAGGTCGCACGAGCTGAACTCGAGAATCATCAGGCGCGGGATAATGATGAGCCCGCTAAACGATTTGATTGGGTTCCGGGCGGGAGTGGGTGGTTCCTGAATCAGCGAAGGACTAAAAACCAGGGCATTGCACTTTATTCATTATTATTATTATTATTATTATTATTAGTTAATACTTTTACTATTCCAAATACAAACGCAAACAAAAACATAAATGTGCATAACATTAAGCACAAACCAAAAAACAAAAGCAGACAGAATTATAACTACCACTATAACTTTAAATGCAATCGCCCGACTATTAAAGCTCAGTGTTAGATGTAGTTCAACATTCGTCCCTATACTGAGTAATGTAGGCTACAATAGGTTTCTGTAAAATAAATAAATAAACAAAACGTAAATATGTATTTCTGCATATGCGGCGGCACCAGCGCAAAATGAAATCTTGAGTATGATTGAAGGGGCGGGACAATGGTGATGACGTTGAAATATAATCCATTCACTGCGTACAATGCATACGCATTTTCCATCAATGGAAGTTTAACGGGAGGGATTCGCGTACAGTGTGAACGAAAAATGTGACTTTGGCGTGTAAATACTACGCCAAATGAAAGTGCAAACTCGTTGTATAGGTACGCAGTAGTAAGAGACTGGGTTGTTCCCAAACAGTAGGCATTCTCCTCTGAAAGTAATGACCGAATTGTGTGTCTCGTCTGTTCGTTCTGAGGTGCAAGTAATTTATTTCATATAAGAAAATTATTATATTCAGTGGCTTGTCCTATATTCTTAGTGATATTTAGTGCCACAGTTTACCAGGAAGAGACGATTTTGTTCTCTGTGACTCGTTGGATGGAAACGGTGCTTATTCGCGATATTCCAGTTCTGCGCATAAATTTAATTCGAATCTTTGGATGGAAACATAGCTAGTGGTGCAGGGTGTGCGATATAGCGTATGCCATAATATTGTAATTGTTGTTTTAACGATGTGCGATTTGACATTATCGGTATTTTGCCATTAACCAAACAAAACACTCCTACAGAGTGCCATGAAGTCTAGTAGATTAGACTAGTGCGCGCGCACATTTAAGACTGCGTTCTTTCACTGCATGATTAAGTCTGTTAAAATGCATTTAGAATGATCACAAAGTTGAAGATATAGGGGCAGAAAATGTATATATTTATATAATTTCATATAGTAAATCAATATCACACGAAGAGTGCCGTTTTTTTCTCCAAAAATCAGCATGATTACATATAGATTGTATGCAAAATAGTTTTTTGTTTTAATTGCTTCTTCAAAGAGTGCATACATAAAGCATACATAAATGTCACAGCTGTGTCAAGTTGAACAAAATTTCAAACTGGCATGCACTGCTTCAGGTTAGGTGCCAATCATTCTGTGCAGTACGGCATGAAGTCAAACACACCTATAGTTAAGTGTCTGCAATGTTTCTAATCAACAAGCCGCCAAATCGGGTCTTAGAAGTATTGAGTTTCCCACTTGTAAATATATCTTCGCTTGGTCATTCATGTGTTTGGATCTCGTTATAATGATATTTTAGAGTGAAGCCACTTGAAGACCAGACTACAATTCTCAGTTTCTCACTTTAAATTACAACTTGGAACACATAAATATGATATTTCTGAGACTGACTCTACTTGAAGGCCTCAGCGAATGGACCGCCCACAGTTTGTTCGCTGATCAAAAATGGGAGTCTCTGACTCAGATCGACAATTCACATCAGACTATCTGATCTTTAACTTACAAGAGTACCAAATACTACATTGCTGTGTTTAATGTCTAAGCAGAGGAAATCATTAAAAAAAAATGCTCAACTCTGTCTCATATGTAGCAATTGACACTCGGATTTATTCCAAAACGATTTGTCCTAAATGGTCCATTTTCTCATGTGTAATTTTGTAAAGTCCAAATCATTCCAGTGAATCTGTTTGTTCTAAATGATCCTTTATCTTAGTGTTGAAATGTCTGATCCATTCTAGTTACAAAAACATTATAAAAACGATTTATCGATTTAAGTCTCTGAACTGTGTGAATATATAACACATGCAAATAAGATAATGAATAATCTAAAAACAGTTCAGCATCCATTTATTGTTAAATCCACATGTCAGCATCCAGAAAACTAATGGTCAAAAAAGCTTCCATATTCTTAGCATAACTGCCTTTATAAATCTTTCATTTGCATAAGACAACTTTTAATATATAAACTATGGAAACTTCTGTGAATACTTCTGATATTTTTGCTTGAGGCCCCACTTGGAATGCTTTTCAGTTTTGCATATAATTGTCATCAATCATGACTCTGATATTAGCACCGGCAGTGTGGTGTGTTCCACCTCTCACCCAGTGGAGGAGACACTGGGCTAGATGAGCCATAGAGAGTTATTGCCTGCTAGATATTAATTTGTCTAAATCAAGGACAAGGCTATCCAAAGGAGCTATAGACCTTCACTCATAACCGTCATCAGTCTGGCTCCCTTTCCATGCTTGTAAATCAATCAATGAATCAATGGGCTGCAAAAGAGTCACAACTGCAACAACAAAGAAATCCATGCAACAGTCAGCCAGATCAACATATGTGGCACTCTCTAGGACATGATATGGATAAATCACATGGGAACACAACTAGTAACCTTAACCCTTTTGTAAAAAATGAAATATGCAATTGGGTAAAAAAGGACAAATAAATTGACATTTAAATGACAAATACTTTTAAATCAATACCAGGCTAACCAAAACATGTTCTAACAACATTTTGCTAACTTTCTTGTGAAGTTATGAAAATGTTATTTTAAAATGTTTAAAATGTCTTTTTTATGCAAATGTTAATGGAACGTTCTATTTTATTTCATTACATTTTTAACATCATTTTAACATTACTTTTTAATGTTTTATGAACATTCCGAATCAAGTAGTGAAATGTTGTCTAACATTAAAAAATGTTAAACAAATGTCCAACTAAGATGTTAAAGGGTTACTCCACCCCATGTCGTTCCAAACCCGTAAAAGCTTCGTTCGTCTTCGGAGCACAATTTAAGATATTTTGGATGAAAACCGGGAGGCTTGTGACTGTCCCATTGACTGCCAAGTAAAGAACACTGTCAAGGCCCAGAAAAGTATGAAAGACATCGCCAAAATAGTCCATCTGCCATCAGTGGTTCAATTTGAATTTAATGAAGCGATGAGAATACTTTTTGTACACGAAGAAAATAAAAATAACAACTTTTCAACAATTCGTCTCCTCCAAATCACCGTAGCGCCATTTTGGAGAACATCCGCTTGATGCAAATAGCATATGCTGTTCTGTGTCAGCCGCACCACACAGATACGCTGTTTTTGTTCAAATCAAAGCATAAATAAACGTAGAAAACGTATCCGTGTGGCAGATCTGACAAAGAACAGCGTATGCAGTTTGCGTTCAGTAGATACTCTCCAAAATGGCGCAAAGGAGACGAATTGTCGAATAAAGTCGTTATTTTTATTTTCTTTGCGTACAAAAAGTATTCTCGCCGCTTCATAAAGTTCAGATTAAACCACTGATGACAGATGGACTATTTTGATGATGCCTTTCATACTTCAGACAAACAAAGCTTTTACGGGTTTGGAACGATGTGAGGGTAAGTGATTAATGACAAAATTTTCATTTTGGGGTGGAGTAACCCTTTAAAAAACATTCCACGAAATATGTATACATTTTTAGATTTTGTACAAACATATTGAGAACATTATTAAATACCAGAAAACTTTGAATGAATGTTCTATTAACATTACTGGATGAATGTTTGCTCATAATTTTCAGAGAACTTTGCAAGAACATTAAACTAATGTTCCATGTTACATGAGTTTTCAGAGAACTTTTACACAAAATAAATAAATGGAAGTTTGATATAATAATATTTTGGTATGATATTTTTATGATCAAATCAAACCCACTGGCAAGTAACATCTGACTTGTGACAAAGGACTGACCCACTGTGACATGAAGACAAAAAATTAAAACCGTTTCTCCGATTAAATTTTTCCCAAAAAAATACTTGATCCGTACCCAGGTACTGCAAATGGGGACATATGAGTGCTATGAAGGTGGTCTATTTGAAAACAAAAAGAAAAAGCCCCAAAGACAAACTCTAAATTTGAAGAGGTTATTGGAGACAGAAATGGGAGACCGGGAAGGACGTAGGGAGAGACTCTGTAATCGGCCCAGAGATCACGTCAGTGTGTTTTATCAGCCTGACTGCCCTGTGAATCAGCCATTGTGCCTCAGCTCAGGTGATAAATACACAAGCAAGGGGTCTAACATACAAGATAGGACTCATTGTTGGGGGAGCTCGTCCTGTATTTCATTGGGCAGGTTCAGCTTGTGATGGATGAGGTGAGCCTCAGCCATATTTCTCCCACCGTCTTGTCCCTGGCACGGTGTTGAATCTCGGGTGTAGAGACAAACCAGAGAGTACAGGAAAAGGTGGAACAGGGCATTCTGGGATCGAATGTCAACAGAACCACTGCTATTCAGCACTGTACTAATATTGTATAAACCAGTAAAAGAAAACGTACACTGCAAACAATTATAGTTACATAATTTGATATTTCAATTCCATTGATTTTGAAAAATGTAACATTTTAGCTGTAAGCTGATCACTGGCATGCAATCACATTTTACAATTATTTTGAATGCAAACTGGGAATATGATCATTTATAATAAAAAATATAAATAGAAAAATATAAAGTGTATGAATTAATGAGTATTCATTCTCTTGTACAGCATGCTAAATATGTTTTACCTTCTAAACAATTTATATATGAATAAAGCTGAGACTGCATCATTCAAGCCACGTGCCATAATCAGCTCCAATTATTTTTTGAACTTGAATAGTAATAAAAAATACTTTACAAACATAAATGAACATTTAATTTTCAGAAAAGAGACAAACATCGTAAATACAAACACAAGTAAAAAATAAAATAAAAAAGTTGGGAACCAAGCAACATTTAGTAATTGTTTTGGTCACACTTTATATTAGGTGGCCTTAACTACTATGTGCTTACATCAAAAATAAGTACAATGTACTAATTGTGGTCATATTGTATTTCAAAACACTTTTGCTGCTATTGAAGTGGGATATGTTTAAGGTTAGGGACAGGTTTGGTGGTATGGGTAGGTTTAAGGGTGGGGTTTAGGTGTAAGGGATGGGTCAACAGTGTAATTATAAATGTAATTACATAAATTAATTACAGATGTAATTACATAAAGGTATTATTAAAAATATAAGTACAATGTAAGAACATGTATGTACACAATAAGTGCATTGTATCAAATGATTAATTTCAGTGTAAGTACATAGTAGTTAAGGCCACCTAATATAAAGTGGGACCATTGTTTTTCTAAGTTTTGGGCGTTTTTATTCTCCATTCTTATTCAGAATGACGTTTGCTTCTGTTAACAGTGCAGGAAGTACTAGAAAAATATAGTCCGACTACAGAAAGAATGACTCTTATTATACATTTTTTTTATTTAATTAACAACCTACAGTGCAGTGTTATCCAATTCATGAATAAATGGCTCTGATGAGTTGGTTGTTTTTAGTGAATCATAACTTTCAAAACTGCTTTGTGGAGTTCTTGTCTGCTGAAAGTTATTTTCAGCGAGAGTTTTCATCGGCTGAACAATCTCTATGTTACAAAGAAACAGTGCAAGCCACTGAGCACACTGTACTTCTGTCCCACAGCCTCATTTTCATTCCTGTCAGAAATTAAATATGCTGCTACCCTGACTAAGGTCTATTGTTGGACTGCTTTTATGCCACCTATAAAAAGACTGTGAAATGTTATTTAAATCTGTGTAAACGGAATAGTTTTTTTATTACTGGCATTAAAATTGAATTTCTTTTTTCCAAATGTTAATCCTTCACAAGTATTAAAATAATTGTTGAATAGAACTGCTAAAGACTCCGAATTTGTTTACAGTAATCTAAGCATACCTTTGTAGAGCAGGGTTTTAGAAAGAGATGTCTAATTCACTGGCAAAGTCTGGTTGAAGTTCCAGAGCTTCAATTACAGCACTTTTAAAGTGCTCTGTCTCAGAGTGAGCTCTGCTTTCTATTCACATGCTCTATACTGTTCCTTCAGCTTCATAGTCACCTATAGAGTGTGCACCGAAGCAGAGTAAATTGAATTAGGTAGCTGATACATTTGCCCTCATGGAAGCCTTCGGAGGACAAAAAGGGAATGTAGTATGAACTAATGGAACAGTTGTACAAATTAAGTGTGTTTTTAGGTGTGTTATAAGGCTCAGAGGGGTGTTCAGTACCCTCAGGCTGTCTTTGATGAGTGTGCGAGTGAGCCAGAGTCCTGCGGTGTTGTCGAACAGCAGTTCATGCATTAACCATCTCCTGATGAGCATTTGAAGGCAGCACTGCTGTGTCCAAATCCTTCTATATAGCTGTTACCTTTTATTTCCTCCTCACTGTGACTGCTTCACCAAGTCCATTCACTCTTTGAAGAAGCAATTAAAACAAAAAACTATTTTGCAGCTTGACAGGCTTCGCATGTAGAAGGCAAAATGTTCAACGGATATAAAAAGCTTTTTATTCTGGTAAATCACTCAGTGGAAGAGGTCAGCTTTACTTAAAGGGGTCATATCATGAAATACTTGAATTCATCTTGATTTTTCTAACATCACAATAGCTATGTTTCCATCAAAGCTGCAAATGTAATTTATGAATATATTCAGAATCATCAAAGCAACATTTCAGATGCAAATTGAAATGATGGTAACTGCCGTCATATGACTTTATAAAGCTACAGGCACTTTCAATTTAAAAAAAAAAAAAAAAAGCTATTTACACCAACATTTTTTCACTCTCCATTCTAAGTGCTCCTTTTGCTGTTTCCTCACGTCCTTGAAAGACAATGAGCACGTTGTCTGTATTTTCAGCATAAACAACCCCCAACAAGCTTTATGTTCTGATGATTATAGTTCAAGGTAATTTTGCAACATTATTACCTCACCGGGACATTACTCTCCATCTCTCACACACAAAGTATCTGTGCAAATCATTTCTAAACAAAGCAGGGTAATAGGTCTTGCCGCAAATAATGTCTAACGAGAAGGAGTCACCCCCTCAGAGCACTTTGATTGGCAATTATGATAAATTCCTTTAATTACCGCATGCTCAAGGGAGAGTTTAAATCTTGACTTTGGCAGCAACGTGACAACTTTTTGTGTACTTAAAGAGAAAAATAGCATCTCCGCGCCGTCCTACAGAGGCCATTACAACTGGTAGCGCAGCTGCTAGAGAGGCACGTGAGGAATGGCTTTGGGACCGGGCCATCTATCACAATCTGGCCTTTTTTCCCTCCCTTTTTTTTCTTTCATAAGAGAATTCATCAGGCAGGTTTGGCCTGGGGTCACTTCCTCATGCAGGTAATCTCAGCTGGGCTGCAGCACGGCAGTGCTGGGTCAGGACTTTACAGCAGCTTTGCTCATAATGTTGACCTGAATGGAGAAAAAACAACGTTGATGCAGAGGTTTACTACCTCTTAAAATCACAGGAGGGTTTATGCTAGTCCAGAATGCTGATCGATCTGTTTACATTCTTGTAATCTCTGGGAAACTAATATATAAAACTTCTGTGCTTCATATGAAAAGCTAAACTCAAAAAATGTTTTAAGACTGACTTGCTGACTTTGCTAGCGTTTTTCTAAAATGAAAACGTTATTTCTGAATGTCTCTAAATTATCAAAATGTCTAGTTTTGTTTAAAAATTTTAAAAACATCTTTTTCAAGGTAAATTGATCATTAAAGAAATTATTAAGGGGAATGTTACATTTTATTAAAAGGGAATGTTATTTTCGAATGTTCTCTAAAATATCTCCAAATAAAATGTTTCAGAAAAACATTCCATAATGTAATGTGCTAATAGGGATGAGTATCGTTTAAAAATTTTCGATACCGATACCTTGAGTTCGATACCGGTTCCTGAACAATACTTTTTTCGATACCAATTTTATGAAATCAGTTTTAACAAGATTACATTATCTCAAAAAAACATTGGTTTCATTTTTTCAGCTTGTTGACATTTATACAGACTCAAAGCCTCATCTCCTGAGCCACTGCACAAAGGAACAAAATATATCCAACACAATAAATCAGTGCAAATAATTTTAATAAAGTTCAAATAGTTTTCAGTTTACACATCTGTTAGGCTACATTTACACTAGTGCGTGTTTGTTTTAAAATGCATAGCTCAGACAGAATCATCATTTCTATTAATTTATTCTAGGTTGTTAAAGACTTCAAGAAATTGAAAATCTTCATCCTCTTTCATAAGTGGGTGTTTTATTTTCTTTCACCATATGTCTTATTGCTATTAAATTCTGGTGTAGTATGTCTAATTATTTCAATGCATAAAAACTTAGTTTATTCAAATTTATTCTTAAAATAGCCTTATGAAATGTTTTATTTTTCCTCAGAAATTCTGTGTTCTGGTTTTCAAATGAAGGCATTAAACATTAATTTAATTTATCTTTAAATTATTGAAAATCAAAGTTTATTTATTTTGGCAAACAGTTTACTATTACAATTAACACATGGAAGAAATGTTCTGTAGTAATGTTAAGTAATGTGATCATTAGCTCAAACACACCTGAGCATGCTAATCAGATTCTTCAAGATCATTAGAAAATCACAGGTAGGTGAGTTTGATCAGGGTTGGAGCTAAACTCTGCAGCAGATTGGCCCTCCAGGGAAAGATTTGAGGAACCCTGTTGTGCATTCTGCTGAACAATAGCAATGTATTTCTGCCGCAATGTCTTCCAAGTTAAACCGAACTTTTATTTTGACGGGTTACCGTGAATACCTTGACAGTTCAGTCAGTGTGTATATGATATGACGCTAGTTTTACTCAAATCAAACGGTAAAATGCTCATGAAGTGACTCTCAGAGCAGTTCTGGAGATGTTGTTCATGCGTTTATGTCCTCGTTTAGTGAGACGGCAGACGCTGAAATCACGGCGAGCGTCACGCGCGCTTCAGTCTGTGTGTAGTAGCAGATTGCTCCATACGCTTTCGAGTCGCTCTCGCGGATGTCAAACACTGATCGATCTGCGCCGCGTTGCTTCTAGTCCAACACACCTAGTGCTGCAGATTAACAGGTTTATTGCCTCACTGACGTTGATGAGATTAACCCCGTAGGTATCGAAAATTGGTACCTAACACAAGACGTTTTTCGATACTCGATGGTATCGAGGCAATTCGGTCGGTGCCTAAAAAGTATCGAAGTCGATACCCAGCCCTATGTGCTAATGTTTTGAGAACGTTATTAAAGAACGTTCAAATTCTATTAGCATTACTGGAAGATTGTTTGTTAATAAGTTTGAGAGAACCTTGCCAAAATATTAGCCAAACTTATGAGAACATTTCCTGATAGCTGGGTTTGGGCAATCATTGTATTTTTGTTGTTTAGTGTTTTTCAATACAAAAGGTGAAGTGTGTAATTTCTGTGCTTCTAGTGACAGCAAACAAAATATGGCAAAACGATGAGCCATTTTCACAGACTGTGATGACAGGTTTCTAGTTATTAACATTGCAAATCTAGCAAAGTTACACCTCATGTTAAATTTGGCATTAAATTATTGGAAAATAGTTGCTGTGTGAGTGTTTGTAATACAATGGCTAATTAATGGCAAATCTTTCTCTCCTGTGACCCAAATAATCAAGCTCTTGATATTTTTAGTAAAGTCATAAAACCGGTATCATGGAAACACAAAAATTACATTTGTTGTAGTTTCCATTCAACACTATCGAAGTTTACCCAACTATGTCGACATCTGCTTCTGAAAACCCCAGAAATGTGAAAAAGGTCCATTGTTTTCAAACAGGTTTTCCAAAAGCTACCACTGCCCCCTGTTGAGTAATGTTCAGACAAACAGGTAATGTTTCTTGTCGGAACGGGACTCCTCCATACTAAACTCTTATGGATGTCAACTTATGAATGCTCTACTTAGTTGTCTCTGCACATTAAACTGAGATAAAAGAAAGTAGGTTGCCATAACCAAACACTTCACCTTAGAAGTTTGACAGATTGTTCTGGCTTTTTTTCCCTATTTGCCCACTCAATTATGTGTTTTCTGCATGCATCTCCAGGTTCTACTCATTAGAACAGATGTGTGTCGTTTCCTCACTTTGTTTTATAATGTGATAACCTGGTAGCAGAGCTCATCCTACACCCCTCTCCTCAGTAGTCTCTAAGCAGATGACAGATTCCAATGACAGATTGCCAATCAGAACAGTTTGGCGTACGCTGGAGCCTGTCAATGTCAAACAAAAACAACACAGCTGCTGTTCTCATATCAAACGTGTTACTCATCAGCCAAAACAAGATGCATCTTGCTTTTATCAGCCATCACTAACCTGATCTTGAGTCAAGGAAACAGTGATTTACTCCCTAGGCCTGACACGCAATCTGAAGTTGTTTATATAGCAGATGAAATTACTGAACAAGATGTGAAGCTACTTTAAACGCATTCTTTATCACAGTGTTCAGTAAAGCACCTAATGGACGTCAGCAGCCAGGTCTGTGTTTGTTTATTCACTGGGTTGCTTTATCCATAATTATGAGAACATATTCATTTTAAATTATGAATCAGAATCAAGTGCATTTCACTAACAGAACAAAATGGACTGCATGCATATAAATGGAAGAAAATGGTATGCAAAGTCTGTGTTGTGACATTTAAAGTCAGTCAATGCCTGTTTGTGATGTTTTGTCTGAGAAGAAATTTCACACAGTCATCTAATACAACTTGAAGCAGTTTACTTTGATATTCAATAACTCATAGTTTACAGTATGTGAATTTCACAAACTGAACACACCAGATTTCTCGCATTTCTGCTCTCCAGCATTTGCATGCATATGAATCGAAGAAAATTATGTACATGTCTATATTGTGACCTTTAAAGTCAGTCAATGCCTGCCATGATGTTTTGTCTTTAGCATTTCACAAGTCTTCTAACTCTTACAAAATATGTACTCTGAACTTTAAACAAATTTACTTTCTCAATAACGTTGAAATGCTGTATACACACTATTTTACAGTGTAATAATGTGCTATTTTCATATTTGTTTTCTGTAAATTTATATTTTGAATACTTTTTTTTTTATTGCTTATAGGAACTACATTTACCTCTTTTCTTATTCTATGGGAGAGCATTGACTATAAGCTGTGAGTCGACGTAAATATATTTCATGGGACTTGTTATAAATTCAACCGAGACTGGCATAAAGTGAATTATTTTCATGTTTGTACTAGTGGAAACAACAAAGCAATCAGATGTAAACAAAGTTTTATAGGTGGGGCACTGCAACAGTAGTCAATCATGTAAAGTATTTCAGCAGTGATGACAGAGAGCAGCTAGACTCATCTTATTCACTCTGCTGCCATGCACAAGAGCAGGACACCAACATCCATCACAGCTGTCAATACCACTGTTTGCAAATAACATCAGTGCTGGCAGGGAGGACTGTTGAAAACTTCAGATTGACTTCAAGTCTGACTCTATTTACATACAGTACAGTCTCCCCCAAAAAGCTGCACTTAAAGCAATAGTTCACCTAAATATACAAATTTACTGAAAATGTACTTACTCTAAGACCATGCAAGATGTGGATGAGTTTTCTTCTTTATCAGAACAGATTTGGAGAAATTTAGCATTACATCACTTGCTCACCAATGGATCCTCTGCAGTCAATGGGTGCCGTCAGAATTTAAAAAAGCTTTAAAAAGTCGTTAAAAACATCAATAATCCACAGGTAATTCATATGACTCCAGTCCATCAATAAACATCCTGTAAATTGGAAAGCTGTATGGTTGCGATGAACAAATTCATCAGTAAGGTGTTTTAAGTACAAACTGTCGTTTCTGGCCAAAATATGAGATCAAAATCCATAACAACGCTGTGAAAAAGTTCATCCCCTGTTGTCCTCTCACATCAAAACCCACCAACATTTTTGGGTCATGATGTTTTATCAGCTGCTTGGACTCTCATTCTTATGCCACCTATTCACTGCACACTCTCAGAAATAAAGATACAGAAGCTGTCACTGGGGCGGTACCTTAAAGGTACATATTAGTAGTTAAAGTGTACATATTTGAACCTAATATGTACAAAAGTGTACCTTTTGAAAAGGTACCACCCCAGCGACAGCTTTTGTACCTTTATTTCTGAGAGTGCGGTGATGTAATGCTAAATTCCTTCAAATCTGTTCTGATGAAAAAACAAACTGGTCTCACAAAAAAAGTGCAGTTTAATAATTTCGAATAACTATAAGATGACGATCCAATGATTATTTGAAGAAAAGATTCCAAAATGTATTGTATTACACAATTCTAGAATGCATTTTTTGAAAGATGTTTTATTGACCAAGACAATTGAGGCAGTAGTACAGTATGTTATTTTCATCATCACTTTACGCATTTTCAGTTTTCAGTACTATCATTGGATAGCCTACAGCTCAGAGGATGAAGAATCATAAAATGACACACACCCAAGGTCTTGAATTTATGAACTGTAGAATCATTACTAAAGCAACCTTAGCTAACTGAACCAGTGAAGAATCAAGGTTTCTCATCAACTCCCTTTAAGAGTCATATCATGGCACAGTGATTTCAGCTTTATTATTGTCCATAGTGCTGAGCTTGTATATTTTCATCATATCTGATGCAGAATCAGTTGATATCAAACATATAACTAAGCAACTGAAAGCATTAGCTATAAAACCTACAATATACAATAATACTGTTTGATGAGCTTTTTTAACATTTGCAGATGGAGACGAAAGAAGTAATCTGTTATGCCATTTTCTTAGGGGTTGGACAAAACAATGTGAATGCCTGGGGAATAGGCAGTAATTCTTTATTCAGGTGTTTTACCACAATTTGCCTTTAATACAGCATCTAACCTTCTTAGAATAGAGTCGTATTCAGTTCATCTGGTGCTTCAAGAGTCCAGGTTTTATGATCATGACACCATCTTTTCTGCATTTTAGCATTGGTGCCTGTCATAAAATCTTTAACAGTTACAGCCCTTTAATGGATGTTGGCTTTGTGAAGTTCTCTGTAGTTGGTTTCAAGGTGAATATTGAGGTTTGCTGAAATTGCTGTCCAACAGTCCCTACCATCCACTTTGGATTTATACTTGGTTTACTTGCCATGCTTTGTGTATTGTGTATGCAGTCATAATCATAAAGACTGTTGTTCTTAAAACACCAAACAACTGGCCTGTAAAGGTTTCAAACACTCCTGATAAATAATAACACCGAAGTGACGTTAACACAACAGGTGTCAAACAAACACAAAGTTGAAATTCAATGCAAGTACATTAGTTGACATAACACTTCCTGGATTGTGTGCAGGAATAAGCACGTGTGTTAGAATAGAGGAGGGCATGCGACAGTTGCCCTGACATTGACAAATAGGAGTAATCTAGCACAGGGCTATTATTTACATATTTATGTTTCGACTTTGTCCCACTATTCCTTCAGGATTAAATGAGCTTCCATTATCAACTACCGTTTCAGTGGTGAGAACATTAATAAAATAAGGCTTTGTAGTGAGTCTGGATTTTTTCCCCGTGTGTGCATTATTTATCACCTGTCACAGTTTTAAATGCAAATCGTCAATGAACCTGGCTTTGGCTATGAGTCAAAGCACTCCAGTCTTTTTTGGATAACCCACAAACAGTGTTGATACGGTTGCACAACATCAGCAAATTTCCACGGAACAAATTTCTGAGTTTCCTAGCAATTAATCATATAATGTGCATGCACATGTGTATATGTTCCTGGGTTAAAACTGAATCCTATTCAGGTAAAGGTTTTGATGTTTTCTGTTTTCATTATCTGAGAACAAATGTTTGGTATTAAAGGTGTGTTCTGATGCCATACCTTATTATAGTAAAAGTGTCTTCCTTCTCAGCATGGTACGGAGAAAGAGGCTTTTATAATGAGGATTAGCTTGCATCATGTGTGGCATGTCTGCTAACTGAGGAAGTGCCAAACAGTTCCTCTGGGACAATATTCAGTCTGTCTTACACAGCGTAATAAAAAAACAAAAACAAAAAAAATATATAATCTGACAGACACTGACAGGGATTTAACACTAACATTGTGTGCCAAACAAATGTTTAGCTCTTCTTCAATCAGTAGCTGAAGGAATACTGATAAAGAAAAAAAATTCAGGTCAGGATTAGGCAATAGCCCACTTTAAATAACTATTATGTGTTTGTTCACAGCTAGAATGGCCGTGTTAGATGTTTGACTTCTCCTTCTGCTTTTATAACTGAAAAGTATTCATTTTAAAATGACTTCCAATTTCATTGTCTCGTTTACTAACCGCTTGCAGTATTTGTGCTTAAAGTATGCGTATGGACAACACTGAAGCCAGTTGAACCAACTGAAATCAATCTATGTAAAAATCATGCTTTTAGTGACTTTAGAAATAAGTGATCTCTTATATCAGTTATTTCCTTACAAATATTTTAATATCAGAATATTAGTGAAAGCTGTGATGTGTGATGTGAGGGACATCGGTTATACTCATTTTTCAGTTAACTTTTTCTGGCC
The DNA here is from genome assembly GCF_012432095.1 of Onychostoma macrolepis. NCBI lineage: Eukaryota > Metazoa > Chordata > Actinopteri > Cypriniformes > Cyprinidae > Onychostoma > Onychostoma macrolepis. The sequence continues at coordinate 22,183,847 of NC_081159.1, forward strand.
ACAAAAATACTCAAATTGTATGAAATTACTAGTGAATGAGGTGCTGAATAACTCTGATAACTCTGAAAAAGCTTCTCCTCACCTGCTCAGCACACCGAGGAGGAGTAAGAAGGGAGGGAATCTCACTGTTAGATCATTTAAAACAAGGTGAAGAAGAGGGCATGATCTCAATTATTGATAATTCATTGAGCATTTTATTAGAAGATTTCAGGGAATGAATTTTACAAGAGCTCTGCACTGGGATCTAATAACAAGAAGCATAGCATTTTCTGCTAGAGATGTCATATCACTATAAGAACAGTGAAAAGTAAAGGTCATTGGAAAGAAGATCAGGAGATCAAGATAGTTTCATAAGTGCTTCGTAAAACTTAGTGTTTTATTGCAGAATATTGGAAGATGTATGAACATTGTATCCTTTTATATACAGTATATGTATATTTATATATATATATATATATATATATAAATATATATACATTTACATATATATACATGCTTATTATAACCAACTGGGATGAAGGTGCTTGGGCAGGTAACAAAGAAATTTTCTGTTTTATTCTCTTTTCTGTTCTCATACTCTTTTGTTCAACAATTCATGCTGTAATGGGTGACCACATGCACGTACACACTGTTTCCCAAGATAATTAGCTTGCTGTGTCTGACTTAAAGTCTTGGTCACCACTGAATAGGACATCTTCTGTGTTTTTACAAAGTACATCAGAGCAGGCCAAGAACCTTTAATGACTTCGCAGTGAAAGTTACTTCAAGAAAAGTGAGAAATTATCACAGGGAAAGAAAGAACTAACAAGATGGATAAATAAATGAAGAAACACATGCAATCCCTGTTGTTAATTTGCCCCTGAGATAAATCAAGCGTATCACCTCTGATAAAAACAGGCTGTCAATGTACTCCACTAATTGAGTTAGGAGAGCAGCATATAGTAATGGCTTCATTATACGACTTGAAAATATCCTACAGCTCATTATATACTGCTTTGTGGACTAAATGAGGTCATTAAGCAGACAAATGACAGTGTGTGCACCATTCAAGTAAGGTGAAACACTACTGTAAAAATTGCTTCAATTATTAGTTTTCATACAGCAGCTATGCAAATACAGTTACTTACAGGTGTTTATGTACTGTAATTCTTTTGGGAGCATTTTCAAATGAACATTTGAAGACAAGGCAATATTTAATATCAGATTAAGTAGTAGCCTGAGAGAAAACATGCAGCCTCATAAGAAGAATTTTAAGAAGATGCGTCTCGTTTTCTACTCAGGGAACTGGTGTTACATATGTAACCCGAGACGGCTTTCACTGGGCTGTGGGGTCTAATCCATAGACTACAGCATTAGAGAGAATAAACCATCATTTAGAGGGTCTCTGTGGTCAGATTACAGCTGTATCATCCACTGTTTTGCTCTTGGCCAATGTACTTAAATCAACAACAGTCCCACAATGATTGACCTTGACTCTGGCCCTACAGTGTTTTTCTCTGTGCATAAATTTACATCTGTCTGTGTATTTTAGAGGGCAGATGTCAAAAAAGAAAACAAAGAAGAATGTAGGGTTTGATACATAAATATAATTTTAATTTAGCTCAAAGGGAATCATTTATGATTTTATAGGTAATTTGAACAGAATCACTGTTTTGCGGCTGATCACTGAGTCTTCCGCGATTCACTGAACGAGCTGTATAACATCAACTCTGCACTGGATATTAAAATCCAAAATATAGTGAAAACACTATTAATAAGCACAGTAACAAGATTGGCAGATTAAGACATTAACTTGTAAGCACAAAACACAAGATACTTCTCTTTTGAATATAAATAAGACTTTATTTATATAAACCCAAGACATAAACTAATCTAACATGAACACACGCATTCACACATTCACACGTTGCAGAAAGAGAGAAAGGATGAGTTTAGAGAATGAGAATGTGAAATCCCAAGTTTATAGCAATATGTGCTATCGCATAGACCTGAACAACCATCAATCACTTAATTAACCCTCGCATTGAGTTTCTCAATGAGGCTAAAATTTATATTAAATGCACCAGTTCAGTTAGGATCTGGAGTTGTTTTACTTGCGTTGCCTTGTGTTACAGGGATTCCTTCTGTCGTCGTCGTTGCAGGAAAGGGGTTTTCCGAGTTGGTGATTGGCTGGAAGTTCAGTAGTCTTTGAAGTGATGTCTTGGGAAGTCAATGGTTGGGCGTTGGCTGAGGATGGTCTTGGAGTCCGTTGCTGGTTGAAGTTTGAAGCGGGTGCAGTCGGAGCTGGACTTTGCGGCAAACTTAACTTTTGAACACGAGACTCAACGGAAAGAAAAGAAACTAAAGTAAAAGAATAAAATGAGTAACGAGACTAGGTGGTTTTTCTTCTCATCATGGTGTTAAGTAGCAACTGGCCTGTAGGCCAGAGCACGCTCAAAGAGCGCTAAAACAGCGTCAAAACGCAGTGGCGAGAAGAAGAGAGGAGAAGGGAAGAAGGGGCGATTTGATGGTGTCCTGAGGTTTTAAACTCGGCTTTTTGGACACATCCCATCTGGTGTCTTGACCAATTAGATAGGCTATTATCTTAGCTAGGGTTGTTCCTTCCATCATAAATCAGCATGTTATCTGGTCACATGGTCTGACTTTTCACACTCTTGCAAAGTATAATTTCGGATGTGATTTCTATAACCAGAATATGATACATTTGACAAAGAATCAGTTGGAAGAAACGTTTCAAGCTAGAATTGTCAAGCTCATACATACCAAACATGAATAAACCTTAAAGTCATTCAATAGTTATTAAAAAGACATACATAATATGTGCTTAAAACATGATAGTCTAATGTGTGGTTACATACATAATACAGTGTTATGTCTAGCAATGTCCTTTTAGGATGGTTTTATGTGCATATGAAAAAGAAAGTCTCTGTATAGTTCTGTGGAGACCAAAAGACATATTCTTTGGACAGAGGAATTTCAGTCTGGTTCTTTGTCTTCTATGTGTGGGGGAAAAGTCAATCTAAAGAAGCTTGTGATTTCTCTTGTGGAACACATGTGATGGCCATCTCTTTGACCATTAATCTTGATTATTTACCCCAAATTTGACGATCTCCTTCCTACGTTGGACTTATCAATAAGTGTTCTTTTGTCTTAAATGTTGCAAGCTGTTCTGGAAGAGGCTTGTTGGTTAGGCTTGCTCCAGAAATCGGAGATAGGAATCTTTACGATGTTGTCCTGTTCTCCTGGAATTTCAGCTCCTCATGTTTCGATGTTCTGAATGAATCTTAGTTTTGTCTGACTCGTTCTGACGCTACAAGAAGAAAAAATCATCAAATTGATATTATATTGACATTTTTACATTTTTGTTTGTGTGGAAAGGCTTAAAGCCCCATGCATCACTTTCACTTTTATGAGTAAACAAGCCTCAGTGATGATTAATGAGTTATTATTTTATTGTTTATGGTGGTGTGGCACATTTCCAACATGGACCAGCAGTCTGTGTGCATTAGATGTAAATAAACTCGCAATAGTGAGTGAATATCTGGCAAATGCAACTCTGTATCTCAAAATGTGATGTAATTTATTGCAACTACAAATTTATTTCTGGTAATTTAGACTTTACACCTAACAATGTGAAATCTCAAAATGTGATTTCACAAAAATATCACAACACATATCACAAATCTACATCATACATCAAAAATCTTGCGACTTTATTTCTTTTATAAAACTCTGTTTCACCATTTCGTGTTTTATTTTTTTTACTCTGGAAATTGGCTTCCATATGGTTCCATAGTGTGACACAAAGCAGAACAGTAGCAGATTCTAGACCACCTCCTGAAATAAAAGGATTGGGAAGCTGAGTACCACTTATGCTTTCCTTGATGATCATTAAAGAAGCAGTTAATGCTGACGAATAAATCAAATCCTGACATATGTTGCGTCCTTGGGTTGATGGCATGCTCCTTAAGCTTCCGCGACAACGGTTACACTGTCAATTGTGCATCTGTTTATTCGCTTTTCACCTGCTTTTCCATGCTTTTCAACCTGGGTGTCGCAACATTTAAGCAGTAAGTGAAGTGCTTTTCAATGAGTTCATTAAGTTCTAGAATCTCACATTTCTCTCACTTAATGAGGCTATTTGTCAAGTGCATATCAAAGCAATATCCACTCACTGGAAAAAATAATGAAAATACATCAGTCAGAGTTACAAAACAGTCTTTTCACAGCACTGCATATCTGATGATTGGACTGTCACACAACTGTTAGTCCAGCATTGGTACCACACCAGAGGAGAACTTATTTATGGCAAATAATTCTACCCCATCTACTAGAAGCTGATCAAAATAATGACATCCACCGACCTTACTGTCAAAATTATCTCTGCACTCGCAGAGGCATACTTTATTCACACACAATTAAATTCTCTACTCCAGCAGAATTCATCAGGAGCCCACTTTCTTCTGCAATTATCCTATAGTTAGAGCTATAGTAATTTGCAGAGCTCAAGCAAGAAAGAAAAAAAGAAAGCTTTAGAAATGTGCAAAAAAAATAGCTTACACATGCTGCTACCAAACATGCAGAAAGAAAGGTGTTACTTGTCATTTTCATTCCAGTCTGTTGACTTCAGCACCTTTCTTTCTGAACCAGGTTGAACTTTTACAATGGATGGGGTCATTATTTTTTCATTTTCGGTTCCTCATAAAGTTGAGTGGCTGCCTGCAAACGCTCATAAACAGGGGGGAGGTTGAGCCTGTAAATCAATGGGGAAATGTTAAATATATTAAATAGTACACTCCAAGGTCCGTGGCACAGCAATATCAATAAAATGTCATGGTCAGTGATATGTTCATGCATCGAGTCCGGTGCAAGAGCTTGATTGTAGGAAGTTGCCATTCATTTTTATCCAGTTTTTCATAATCAAACACACATGAACCTTGAATCTACCTCCTTAAATGATAGAAATGAATTAATAGTCGTAATACTTTATGATTTAGGTTCAGTTTTTAAAGTAAAATCTTTAATATTGGCCCTAGATCAAAATGACTTGAAAAAGGAACTTAAAAAGAAGACCTTACAAAATCACGCAGAGGTTAATTAAAGGTATTGATTAGTGAAGCCACTATAACAGCTTTGATTTAACAGTTTTAACCTTTCTGACATTAAAAGTATTTCATTTCGTCGCCAACTGTTTCATGTAACACTGATGAACGCAGAAGAAAAATGCCTGTCATCACTAATTAATGGATCGCATTAAGACAGGAGTGTTAAGGAAAATCTTTTATTAGCTTAAAATCAAACAGGAAACAGGTGTTTGCTAATTAAACCTCAGACTGTAATGAGTGACCCATGCTGCCTGATAATGAATCAATATAGCCCCCGCACCTGCTGCCTGCATGACTATCAAGTTATTTCAGCACTTTTCAAGGCTTTAAATGCACTGGTACAACAGATTCACTCAAATAACTAAGCTGGCAAAAAAAGTTGACTTAACTTAAAAAAATTGAGGAAACCCGTTGCCTTACAATTTTTAAGTAAATGATAATTAAAAAAATAAGTTAAGTGAATTGTCAAGTTCACTTAACTTTAAAAAAAATAAAAATATTTACATAATTTTAAGGCAACAGTTAAGTCAACTTAGCACTTTTTACAGTGTACAACTCTTCAATATTGTTTTAAGAGGATGTGTATCAAAAATTACAAATTGGATCATCTTCTATTGATGTGTAATCTGACATTGAACTAGTTAGATGTCAGAGGATGACACGTTAAATGGTGACAGCGTCAATAGATAACTTCAAACTGTTAAAATCCACTGAACATTTGTTTAGAACTGTTTTGGACTTTGCTTGATCTGTTCACATTTCACTCCTGATTCAGATTAGACAATTTTTTCCACTGGAGGAAGCAATATGGATAGAGGGCTTGTTTTTTTGTTTTTTTTAGCAAGAAGCAACAGATTGAAGTTATAAATGTCTTAATGACAGAATTGATATTAACAAACATGCAGCTTTTGTTTTTGCTTAAGATGTTAACTGATGAACTGGAGTCGTGTGGATTACTTGTGGATTATTGTCATGTTTTCATAAACTGTTTGAACTCTCATTCTTGGTGAGCAAGTGATGGAATATGAAATTTCTCCAAATTTATTCTGGTTAAGGAACAAACAGATTTTTAGGTGAACTATTCTTTTCAAGTCCTTGAAAAGATGTCTCCCATTCACTATGGCCTTGACAATGTATCCGGTGAGCTACAGGAAAAAAATAAATAAATGCATAAAAAAAAGTTTTCGAATCATTAGTTTGATAAAGATGAATCTCACTGTCTGCTCACAAAAGTCACAGAGGAGCCAGTGATATAGAGCGTATAGATGGTTCCTAATTAAAATCCATACTCTTAATGAGCATTCAGACAACAATTGGTTAACATGATTACAAAAGATAAGGGTGGTAAATCAAGCTCTTTTTAATTAAGTCTAAGATTTGCTTCCTTGCAAAGATAAATAAAAGGTGCCATTAGCTGTGCTTGCTCTGTTTTATGGACCATGTATTGATTCACAATGTAAGTGTAATTCTTTAAAACAAATCACATTAACATTTAATGCAGTGAGACATGGCAGAGTAAAAGAGAAAAAGGCACATTATAATGAAATGCTTAAAGATATATGAAATAAGCATTTTAATAAGTGGCAAATTTACACTTTTACCTTTTAAAACAATCAAATCAGGTGAATAAAGCAGTTGGGAGTCTTTTAATAAAAATTTTCTTCTATTCATTACGATACACAGGTGATCCCTGCTGCTTAATTTAATGAAAGACTGTGAATACATTTCAAACACCGTCACATATTTGCAGAATGAAATAGGCCCACTAAAAATAATTAAACAAATCTGTTTCTCTCATGAAACATCTTTCCAGCTGAGCCATTAAACCAGAATTATGACTAATTCTTATTATCGATACATAAACCCAACAAATGTCTCATAAGCTTTACATGAGCTCAACACTATGAAGCAAGAAAGCCATCCAAAATTTAAGGTTGTTATTCAAGCTTTGTTATTCAAAAATAAAATAAATATATTATATATATATATATATATATATATATATATATACACACACACACACACACGGTTTCCACAATATTAAATAAATATTAAACAGCATGCTTTTGACACTGATAAAAATAAATGTTTCTTAAGTAACTGGAGTAATGATGCTGAAAATTCGGCTTTGCCATCTTAAAATATTTTAAAATGAACAGTTATTTTAAACTGTAATGATATTTCACATTATTACTACACTCTAAATAAATGGTGCTATATAGCACTAAAAGTGGTTCTTTGGCTCGTAATCATAGGGGAACCATTTTTGGTGCTGTATACCAAATCTTGGTGCTTCAGTGGTTCTTCATTGGTTCTTTGGCATGACTGAGGGGCTATAGCACCGCTACCATATACAGAACCTGTTAAGCACCTGTATGGTTCTTCATCGGTTCTTTGGGGTGATTAAGGTGCTATATAGCACCACTGCCGTACAAAGAACCTGTTAAGCACCTTTAAAGGTTCTTTTCGAGCCAAAGAACCACTGTTGGTGCTGTTTAGCATCATTTTTGTTATAGAAATACAATGCAATATGGCACCTCTTATGGTTCTACATAGCACCATTTGACAAAGGTGCTGTATAGCACCTTTAAAGATATGGTGCTATATAGGACCAAAAGTGGTTCCCCTATGATTACGAGCCGAGAACCACTTTTAGTGCCATATAGCACCATTTTTTTTTTGTATGTATTGTTACTGTTTTTCGATTAAGTAAACACAGCCTTGGTGAGCATAATAGATTTCTTACTGATTCAAAATTTTCAAACAGTATTTTTTTATCACAAGTGCTCGATATAATGCAATGTGAGGGAAGCTTGAACAGTTTCACTCCTCCTCTACATCCATATCATCTGACATTTGTATTCAGTCGCTCCCTGATCCTCTGACATTTCCCCACAGGAGGCAGGCAAATTCTGACACATTTTTCATGTCTGTAATGGCACTCTTCTGACCTTTGTGTTGATTCAACACAAGGATTTTCTACTTATAAGAAATAATGCAGCATTTGTGCTGCACAAATATGCTCCATTTGACTGTGAACAGACCACTCCATGTAAAACACCAGGATAGTGACAAACCCGCCTCTGTGTTGGATAGACAGAAAAACACTTTTCTAACAGCTCCAAGTATGAGAAGTAAACAGTATGATTAGGTTTGATTGGAGCACTCTGAACTTGAATTTGTAGATCCTGTAATCTGCATCTGAATTGTTGCCTCAGGATCCACACAGACACTTCAGCAGTGACTGCAGTTGGAATAAGACATCACCATGGATACCAGAAGTGTTTTTCGCTTGTCTTCCACTTTTAGGGTACAATTGTCTCTGTGAAGAAATGAATTAGGCTTTAAAAGATACTATTATAGTGTTTTTGACTTGGTAAACAACACATTTAAAGCTGCAGAGAGGCAATTGGACTAAACATGAACCGGACCTTCAGGTAATTTTCCTCATGTTCTGTGGTATCAGAAGAGGGTTTAGTGCTATTCTTTACATGATTGCCCCTAATAAATGTTTGATAGGGAGCAGTTTCTCTTCACAGAGTGGCATCACAATACACAATGTTCTCACTGTTTCTTATGGACTAAAATCTGGTTAGTGATGTTGGTTTTGTGTTTAAGTGATACAATTGATACATAATATACAATACAGAAAACCCTTTCATGAACCACTTGCAGATATAATACTACAAAACAGAAGGATACATAGTGTGAGAGATTTGAGAGAGGGGGGCTGTCTCATTCGCATAGTCTATTTGATCCTTATGAATGAAATGACACAACAACAAATAACAGTTTTATCCAGAGGCTGAATAATTTAGAATAACTGTAGTTAAAAAAAAAAAAAAAAAATGGTTTATGTTCAGGTCACTGCTATCTTTATTATGCTAATAATGTGCAGTTTTTTCAACAAGTTTAAATTACCACAGGAATATTTGTGCTAATTTGCATTCCAATTTTGCTAGCACTATTTTTACAAACTGTGTAGTAATACACAATAAAACCATAGCGCTTTTGTTACTTTTCAGAGAGCCTGAATTATACAGATTAAAAGTGACAGACTTTTACATTCAAAAATGTCTATTTTAAATCAATTCTGTTTATTTGAACTTTCTAACTATCAGAGTAATGTGACTTTTTAAAATAATTTTCTTTGGTATAATATATACATTATAAAGGGTTATTAAAGGGTATGCATTAGTTATTCATGATGTGCATTGTAATACATTATATCTTGTCGTAAATAATTATAACTGAATTTAAAAGAATAGTGTAAAAATGAATTGATAAGTATTTTAATGTATTAACTGTGGTTACAATTATTCATGAGATTGCACAGTGTATTATAAGGTGCATTACAAAACATATTTAATGCACTAAAACTACTTGCATTATACATAAAGGCTTTAAGCAAAGTGTTTTCAAAATCTTATCCCAAGACTTTCATAAGATTCAGACTGAGATGGAAGGAACAAAAAGTTCTAATATAGATACAGTAATTACAGTATGGGGTCCCTTGAATTTATTATTAATATAATTTTTACTGAAGTGACAGCAATAGTCACAACACTGAGAAAAAAAATCCCATGTCTGTATTGAACACACCATGCAAACATTCACAGGACTGGATGAAAAAAAAAAATGGATTTTGAACATGTGATTTCATAACTGGTTGACCTCTACAAAACATGTAATTGCGGATCAGACCTGCACAAAGATCAGGAGGAATTCAGCCCCATTCCTCTTTACAAATGCCTTTCGGTTCAGCGATATTCTTGTGATATCTGGTGTGAATTGCTCTCTTACCAAAGCATCTCAATCAGGATGAGGTCAGAATTCTGACCTGGCCACTCTAGAGGGCCTGCTTTTCTCTCCAGTAGCCATTCTGTTGTAGATTTACTCATTGTCCTGTTGCATCACCCAAGTTCTACTTCAATTGCCAGACAGATGGCTAAACATTCTCCTGATGAACTTGGGAATTAATGTTTTCGATGATGATAACAAGCTGCCCAGGCCCTGAGGCAGCGAAGCAGCCCCAAACCAGGACATACAGTCCAATGGAGAGCAGACATTTATAGATTTTAAGCTTTTTAAAAATCTGGCTTTGAAGTAATTTTCTAACCCTGTCCAGCTTTATGCAAGTCAACAACAATCTCATCAAGATGCATGAACAAGAGTCTATTAGGACCTTTAAGATTATTTTTTTCAGGACAGTAAAGCTCATTTTACCCCTTAGTTGTCAAAAAGGAAAAATGTAAATTTTAAAAGTTTTGTATTTATACATTATGTATATTAGTAGTATTCTCTTTCATAAAAAAATGATTTGACTTACATTTAAGAATTATTTTTAAAAAACAGAAAAGAGAATAATCATTAAAAAAAAAAAAAAAAACAGACACACAGACCCATGCGCTAAAATGAAAATAATGTCATAAAGCAACATTTTCTAACGTCCCTAATTACAGATTACATCTATAAGCCAAAATATGATTTGTTTTGGGGTGACATGTAACCTTTTCCTACAGGCTTTATGAGAATCGTCAAATTATCTTTCAGAGAGATCATTAGGGATTCACATAATTTTTCCACTCTGTACTGTAAAAGTTGAAATGTTATGTTCAATAAAGACATGAAAATATGAAAATATTAATTGTTTGTTTGTTAACTGTAAACATATACTGTTGTTGTGACTAGTTGGATATCAAAACATAGTGTATGACTAATTCCTGCAGAAATCCATGGTGAATACAATCATTTTCAGATCATTTTTTTGCAAATGTTTATTCATTAAGTAGCCATATATTTTCAACTTTTTGTTGATGAGCTCTCTAGTCTGAATCTTATTATTCTTATTTTCTGAACCTGTGAATTTCCACAAAACCAGGCTGAAAATTCAATTTTATATTAAACTCAGAAAATGATTGTATTGAAAGTATTTAGCTTGGAAATACTTTGCTTTATAGTATACAGTAATAAATGTGTTTTGAGCTTACTTACCAAGGCCAAGGACTTTTTTTTATCCTTTTGTACATGTGCAAGAAATTCTCAAATATATTTCAAACCTTTAAGATTCCTTTACATTGGGTCTGCTAAACATAACTTTCATCAGCATTCCTTTCAACTGCTTCTCACATTCTCTCCCGTTGACAGCTGTGCTCATTCAGCTGTTATCCAGCATTTGTCAATCAAGCCATGCAATCAGGAGAAACAGATTACCTGAGCAATCACGTACAAAATGTTTAAGTGCCAATGTCAACATGATAGTCTGTAACAGATTCAGCACTGAAGGTGGCTGCGGAGCAGTTGAGCATGTGCCAACAGAGCCTTAAGAGACAAGAGAGAAGTCACAGAGAAGGTTTCCCATATAGCACTGCCTTCAAGCTCTATCGTTATTATACAATAAGAAGATATCAGTCAAGATCAGACAAGACTAATACCTCTCATGAACTAACTGCCCTGAGGGCCAAAGAGGTAAGAAAAATATGTATTAACCTCAAGGACAATATATAAACTTCTGCTCATAACTCTAAATCTTTAGTATAGATTCTATATAAATTCTGTGATTTTAAACCGTTAAAACGCAGATTTTAAATTATTTATGATATTACTCAAGTACTAAGTACTCAATAAACGCTTTAGAACAAATTCAATTATCATTTTATCACTTTTAAAGAATTTTACCTTAGTTTCTATGTAATTATACTGATAATGTTTTTACTATCTAAAAATTGAAAAGAAAACTGCATTTAATGTCTGTTAATGTTGCTTTCAGTAATATTTACGCATAGATGGCCAGAATCCTGTTATGTGTGGCCCTGTTGTCTGCATGTGTCAGCATTTGGGCACTTCTCATTTCTTTAATTGTGAGACGAGGATGAGATGCAAGGACGAAGGAAGTGAAGCAAGACGCATTTGTAAAATAGAATATCCTGCTTATTCAAGCATCACTTCAAAGCAGCATCAATTACTGATGACTTTGCACTAAAACATTATGGAAGGACTTTTGTAAATTGATCACTGAACATTTCCTTGTGCACTTTTCTTTGTTTATATATGCACCATTGCCCCATAGGGTCGTTTGACTGTTTTTTATAATATAAGTAAATCAACCTTGGTTAATAATGACATTCTTCAAAAAGCAAAATGCACTATTGAAAAGTGTGAAATGGTTTGGTATGGTTTACTCAAAGCGCAAAAAAAATGTGAATTCTTTCCCTTTTATTCTTTTTTAGATATGTTTATTTGACATTGAACCAAACACATTCATCTGTCTAACGTCAGCAAGTTGTAGAAGCCAAAATATGAAGAACAGTGGTTTTCTTCTTGCAACTCTGCCATGCACACCATGGTTGCTCAGTGTTCTCATGATGGTGGGCTGTAATATTTATCTTTTATTTAAGCTTTTATTTAGAATTTTAGCTTTAGGAAATCGAATCATAGAGATTCGCTATTGATCTGATTAATTGGTATTAATCAAAACGTATAATTTATACTTTCTTAACGACTCGTCCAGCGAGCATTAAACCAGTATATCTTAGCAATTCTGTTTATTTTGTGGCCACGATAATAATACAGAATTCTTTGGGAAATTTTCAGCAACAGGTAACACGATCTTTGGCAAAGTTTGGTTTCAAACTTGAAAAACACAGCACCAGCCCATTCTTTATAAATGAAACGAGAGTTTATTTGCTATTCTGATACAATACACACAAAATACATACACACACACACATACACATGTTTGGCTAGAGGATTGCAATTTGAAGAAAGTTTAAGGTTCTAAGACCTGAGAAGTCACAAACAGAGGCTTTGACTTTACTCTTAAAGATTAATTCAAACCAGCTCAGCAAGACATGGAGATTGTTTGTTTGTTTGTTTACTTGCTTTAAGTTGAGTTGCAGGCTGGCTCCGGTTCCCTTTCCTTCATGGTCGGGAAATCCCGGGGCTGGTGATTGGCTGCTGGTGCAGTCCTTGTGTGGCGTCACTGGGGGAACCCCTTCGGTGGTTTCTTTGTGACGTTGAAAGTGATGCGCTCACTAGAAGTTCTGCTCAGAGTTCGTTTGCGTAGCTTCAGGTTCTAACAGTTTCTTCAGTGAGAAGTTGACAAAGTGGTTTAGTTCTTTTAGATGATCAGCTTGATGTTAAGTCTGCGAATGATTCGCAGAGCAATCAGGGGAAGCAAAGCCCAAGTTTCTCCAGCCCAGTTTTCCAGTCAAGTTTTCCAGCACTATGCAAAGCTGGGTGTCTGTTTTTATCGGACTGATTTGAGTCCATCCCATTCACTGTTTGATCCAATCACATTGTCTTTGTAGGGTGGAGCCCGCCCGCACGGCTTCTTTCCGTGCATATATTATCTTAATGCTTCATCCATCATGTGAGGAATATTTCTTAATAACTTCTTATAAAAGTATTCATCATTCATACGAGACTGAAAATCGACATATAATTCATTTCAACTTCCTGCATTTGAAATAAGCTTTAACCCAATACTACACACGGCTATCTATTCCAAAGACAGTTATAAGGCAAAGATCAAACTAAAACACACCATGCATAACGTAAAACACCAAGCATATATATATACAGTGAGGAAAATAAGTATTTGAACACCCTGCTATTTTGCAAGTTCTCCCACTTAGAAATCATGGAGGGGTCTGAAATTGTCATCGTAGGTGCATGTCCACTGTGAGAGACATAATCTAAAAAAAAAAATCCAGAAATGTATGATATGATACAGCTGCAAATAAGTATTTGAACACCTGTCTATCAGCTAGAATTCTGACCCTCAAAGACCTGTTAGTCTGCCTTTAAAATGTCCACCTCCACTCCATTTATTATCCTAAATTAGATGCACCTGTTTGAGGTCGTTAGCTGCATAAAGACACCTGTCCACCCCATACAATCAGTAAGAATCCAACTACTAACATGGCCAAGACCAAAGAGCTGTCCAAAGACACTAGAGACAAAATTGTACACCTCCACAAGGCTGGAAAGGGCTACGGGGAAATTGCCAAGCAGCTTGGTGAAAAAAGGTCCACTGTTGGAGCAATCATTAGAAAATGGAAGAAGCTAAACATGACTGTCAATCTCCTCGGACTGGGGCTCCATGCAAGATCTCACCTCGTGGGGTCTCAATGATCCTAAGAAAGGTGAGAAATCAGCCCAGAACTACACGGGAGGAGCTGGTCAATGACCTGAAAAGAGCTGGGACCACCGTTTCCAAGGTTACTGTTGGTAATACACTAAGACGTCATGGTTTGAAATCATGCATGGCACGGAAGGTTCCCCTGCTTAAACCAGCACATGTCCAGGCCCGACTTAAGTTTGCCAATGACCATTTGGATGATCCAGAGGAGTCATGGGAGAAAGTCATGTGGTCAGATGAGACCAAAATAGAACTTTTGGTCATAATTCCACTAAACGTGTTTGGAGGAAGAAGAATGATGAGTACCATCCCAAGAACACCATCCCTACTGTGAAGCATGGGGTGGTAGCATCATGCTTTGGGGTGTTTTTCTGCACATGGGACAGGGCGACTGCACTGTATTAAGGAGAGGATGACCGGGGCCATGTATTGTGAGATTTTGGGGAACAACCTCCTTCCCTCAGTTAGAGCATTGAAGATGGGTCGAGGCTGGGTCTTCCAACATGACAATGACCCGAAGCACACAGCCAGGATAACCAAGGAGTGGCTCTGTAAGAAGCATATCAAGGTTCTGGCGTGGCCTAGCCAGTCTCCAGACCTAAACCCAATAGAGAATCTTTGAGGGAGCTCAAACTCCGTGTTTCTCAGCGACAGGCCAGAAACCTGACTGATCTAGAGAAGATCTGTGTGGAGGAATGGGCCAAAACCTCTGTAATTGCAAACAAAGGCTACTGTACCAAATATTAACATTGATTTTCTCAGGTGTTCAAATACTTATTTGCAGCTGTATCATACAAATAAATAGTTAAAAATCATACATTGTGATTTCTGGATTTTTTTTTAGATTATGTCTCTCACAGTGGACATGCACCTACGATGACAATTTCAGACCCTCCATGATTTCTAAGTGGGAGAACTTGCAAAATAGCAGGGTGTTCAAATACTTATTTTCCTCACTGTATATATATATATATATATATATATATAAGACATCAAACATGTTATTTGTTGATACACTTGCTCTAATCGCAATGGAAATGAATGATTGTCTTTAGAGATCCTCTATGTAAGTTGAGTTTCTTTTGTTGTAAGAGAAAAAGAGGCGCGCATTCTCTTGGAATTCAGTAAAGAAAAGGGAGTTGTCCTGAGGTTATGGGAATGTCCGTGGTGTAGGTTTGTTGAGCTTCTGGTCAACGTATATCTGTCTTTTCTTGTTGATACCATCATTGAATTATGGTCAAAGGCAGTCAGGGGATTCAGGGAGAGTCTGTGCTGGAGCATGTCCAGATCCAACATGCTTTGTACTGTCTGTTTATTCGACTTTATTTATGGTAAACCGGTCAGGAACAACATTGAAGATTCTGTTCTTCAAAGGTAGCCAGATGTTCTCCTCAAAGTTTCATGGGTCTCATGAGATGATAAGGAGAACAGGCAGGAAGCTAGTCAGATACTTGGGCGTTGTGTTGGTCATTTGTAAATTTTACGACTCAGCGATGGAGGGTAAACTCCTTGGAATGTGCTGAGTTGAGATTATATGTGTGTGTCCATTTCGACCAGGTTCTACACGGCTCATGAACATTAGCATTAGCCAATGTGAGAAAGGCATTTAGTTGCTTAGAAGATAACCTGGGAACTTTTGCAACCTCGCAGACTATTACACATTCTGCTTTGGAGTGATCTTTGTTGGTCGACCACTTCTCGGGATAGTAACAGTGGTCTTTAATTTCTTCCATTTGTACACAACCTGCCTGACTGTGGTTTGTGGAGTCCAAACTCTTTAGAGATGTTTTTGTGACCTTTTCTAGCCTGATGAGCAACATCAACTCTTTTTCTGAGGTCCTCAGTAATCTCCTTTGTTCATGACATGATTCACTTCCACAAACATGGTAAGATCCCTGTTCTTTGAATAAAACGGGTGACATACTGACATTTGATAGTCATTGCACTGACTGAAAACACCTCTGTACAGATGGACTCTAATTTCACCTTTAAATTAACTGCTAATCCAAGAGATTCACATATTTTTGCCACTCACAGATATGCAAAATTGGATCATTTTCTTGAATAAATAAATGAGAAAGAAAATATAGTTTTCTCATTTATTTGATTGGGTTCTCTTAGTCTACTTTCAAGACTTCAAGACTTTCAAAAATCTGATTATGTTTTGGGTCATATTTATGCAGAAATATAGAAAATTCTAAAGGGTTCACAAACTTTCCAGCAGTACTGTATATATATATATATATATATAAAACTTGCTACATGTACTGCATTAGGCAAACCGAGACTAAACCCTTCTGTTGGTTTTGATTGCTTCTATTGTCCTCATTTGTAAGTCCCTTGGTATAAAAGTGTCTGCTAAATTACTAAATGTAAATGTAAATGTAATTTGCTGGGGGGGGGGTTCTATTTGCATGTGTTTTCTTAAATTGCACATGTTGAGCTCTCTTGGCCTCTCTCTAAGTGAGCCCACAAAAACATAAGTCCTACCAGGGCACAGAAAACAATAAAAGCGGAAAGTACTGTGTATGTAAAGTTTCATAAGATTTATGGTATAGCAGCTACAGAAAGTGAAATAGTTTATCTCAGAACTAACCAGATGAAACTTGTGAATGTGGCTGCCATTTTTCTTGCCTGATATTCCTTTGCATTCTCATTTTGCATTCAATCGGCATGTGCATTACAGATTCAAGACTGGAAGTCAGATGAAACGTCCTCCACACTCCTGGGGATTTGTCCTTACTACAGGTAATGTAGGTGCACCTTGTCTTTGTGGAGTTTCAGTTGTTCATCTGCAGCCTTTTGCAAAGATGCAATGAGAGAAAAAGGGCAAACCAAGTGATTCATAACTTCGACATGGGAAGAGCTGGCAAAATCAATTGCACTTCATTCTTCCAATCAGTAGAGAAATTGAGCACTCTGCTGTGTACTGACTTTATTGTGATTTACGTAGCGGGAAATCTTTTATGTTTTTCTGTGGTTTATGTTGTTGTCAGTGGGTTTTTCTTTGCCTGCTACAAATGTTATCGCAAAGGGGAAACGTGCAAAGTAAAAATGGCAAAAATATAGTTTTGGCAAAAATGCGTATAATATAGAGTGATGAGCAGGGGAAATATGAGCAAGTAAATTAACAAATTTAGAGATTACTTTAGCATCATGAAAAGTAGAGACATTTGTGTATTTTAAAAATGTAGCTGAATAACTGAATAATGACTGACGATGATAGGCTACTGAATAGGATGGGTTACAATAAATAATTAATTTGTCTGAAATGTACATTGCCATTTAGACCAATGTTTAAAAGAAAGTAATACTTTCATTCAGCAAGAATGCATTCAATTGATCAAATATGACAGTAAAGACATTTATGTTATGAAAGACTTTCTATTCATCATTCATCATCTTTCCCACAAAATATTAAGAAGGGCACATGTTTTTTAGCATTGACAATAATAAGAACTTTTTCTTGAGCACCAAATCAGCATGCAATATTGATCACAGCAAATTGCATTTTAAAATATATTCAAATAGAAAACAGATCTAACAATTTTATTGTTTTACTGTATTTTTGACAAACTAAATGCAGCCTTGGTGAGCGTAAGAGACTTAATTCAAAAACATTTTAAAAACTGACGCAAATTCAGAGTCAAAGTCTATGGCATTATATATATATATATATATATATATATTTTTTTTTTTTTTTACCCTACAAATCTAAATAAATGACTGTCAAATTCTCCCATCAACAAACAGATACAAATGACAAAAAAATAGATGCCTTAGCATTTGTTCTATCTCTATCTAAATTAATAAGCACATAATCAATTAATAAATATGTTGATATAGTGATCTATGATCAAGAGGAAATTTAAAGGTGGGGAGACATCTTACCTTAATTAGGGTTAAAAGTACTTCTTAATATGAAATTCGAATGGTATGACAATTAGATATTAGACTGTACAAAAATTGAAATCTACACGCTAATACACACTATACTCATAGTCACGCAATGCTGATGTTGTTAACATTAATAATTTGAGAATAAAGTATAACAATAATAATGCTTTGCACGGTTTGATGTGATATGAGCTAACCGATCTTTAGATTAAATCACCATTGGTAGCGCAATTTATAGTAATGCTTTTTTCCTCAGTTGGGCAGAACAAACGTGGCAGACTTGTTACTTACTTGTTCAGATGGCAATATACGGTAAAAATTCTTATTTGGGTCATATATTCCGAAGTACAGTAAACATCCACACCGGTGCGGTGAATGACAGCAACACATTCACCTCAAAACATTAGATTCATCCACGCTGAAGTCGTGCCGGAGCACAGTCCATGCAAGCAAGATAATTCTGCAAGCAGCTTCAATTCCACGTTTTCAAACGGAGATGGCAACAAAGAGGCAAAACTTATGGACTGCAGCTTTAATATATTAGCACATTGTGATTTTCCTAGCTGGGCTGGGAGGTTTCCTGTGGGTGTTTAACAAGAGGCAGGGACAAGAGAGTGAATTAATACAAACTGGCCTGAGAGAAATGGTGGAGAACAGAGTTTCTTTGATGGGATGGAGGGCAGAGAATGAGAGCAAGGGCAGTGGCCATCACTTCTGCCCTTTTAATCAGTCCCATTGTGTCAAAGAAAGAAATGAGCACAGATTGTCCAAACTGGGTGCAATTCAGTGCCACAGAGATTGGGACTGCTCACAGGTTTAAAAAAATAAATAAATTACACAGACAGAAAGAGACAAAAAGGAAAATCCCAATGTATAACTGCACAAAATCACTGCATTCTGAATAATTGCTCATTTTTAGTTAAATACAGAACCCACAAAGACCTCCTTAAAGTAAATTATGCCTCGTTTCCATTTCTGTTCTGCATAACAGCAAGAAATATCCTATAGATAGCCCATATAGACAGATGTGAAATGGTACTGGGGTTCTAAGAGGAAACTGGTTTCTCCCTCCGCTTCACAAACAGCTAGTTATTGCATCCTAGCTTTTAATAGCAGGACATCTGGCAAATTATGGCAGTTTGCTCCCTGTAGTGAAATTAGCTTTTCTCAACAACCTGAGATTAAAAAAAAAAAAAAACAAAGCAAAATGCATTAGTATACAGAGTACATAGGTTATTCACTAATAAAGCTGAGCTTTGGTGTTGAATCCAGGGCAACAGTTTCACAGCTTAATAAACCCAAATAAATCTGTAAATATCCAACATCACTGCTCTTAAAAAGCCAGAACACATGAATGCACACACCAGCAGACAGGTGTTTTAGTTAGTACTTCATTACTACTTTTTAGTAGTTTGTTGATTGTAATCACAGGTAACATTAACATGCCAGGTTTTATACTGCCATTATTTTGTTTACTATCCATTGCATCTCTCTTTCACAGCGTATAATTTCAGCTCACTATATCACCTGCACAACAAACAGATCTTATGACAGAACAAGCTGTTTCACTCCCAATCAAATTTAAAGGCACATTACCTTCAAACTGACATGGAGAGGAACATCTGCTCCAGAAATCTTCAGAGGAGCTAAGAACGAGAGCGGACTCCTGAATAACACACCCATGTGGCCCAAGTGACACATCATGCAAATCCAAATGGATGCCTATGACTTTATTGGAAAAAAAATAATGCGAATGCTCCACACTTGGAAGTTACTTGTTTGAAAACACCACATGGCACCATATGCCTGTTTGTCTGAGCCAAAGATCTATTTATGAAAAGAAAGAATTGAGATACTTAAGTGTGTTCAGTTTCTATTTAGGAGATTCAGGACTGCGATGATGCTAAGAGGAGTCAGTAGATTTTATATACAGTACTGTAAAGAACGTGGATGATCTATAGCAAAGGACTGAATTTTACCCAGGTGTATTACAAATGTGTGTTATTTGTACCATTCCAAATCTGGGTAAATATGCTTCCTTCAGTTCAAATCAAATATTTAAAAAAAAAAAAAAAAAAGTTTCCGGAAAACCTTCAAAATCAGGCTTTTTGGGGGAAATCGAGTGCAATACCTGCAGGACGTCATATTTTGGAACAGCTGTCACAGATGAGTAGTCCCATTGACCAAATGTTGTCACTTCAAATACCAAAGGTCTAGACACCAGACATTATATCTTATTGCAATAAGTTCTCTCTAAGCTCTGTAAATTTCACTGCAATATATGACTTCTATGGCTTCATAAAATGATATCAGAAAGCAGACAACATCTCATGGGAGCTACAAAAAAAAAGCCTCATCCAAAATAAAGAAATTATTGTTTTCTGGTGGAAAATGTAATAGTATCCTTTGGAAGAACCAAAGGCCAACGATAATGACAAATGTTGCTACAATATTTTTGCTTACCTTAAACCTGTAGTCAAATGCAAGACATCTTAGATATTGAAAATCTATTAACTAAAATTAGTAATGAACACAAATTCATACATGCATGTTGTACATTTAATTAATTTCCCCTCTAGGCATCTAAAAAAAAAAAAAACAAGTTACCATATTTAAAACAAGTAACGTCTTAAAGTCTCCGATGTTGCATGGTCAAGCCATTTGGCTTAATTTCAAACAACTAACCTTTTGGAAATACTTTAAAGAATAACAAAATTCTAGATCAAATATTGGTAATTGGTATGGTCTAATTAATAACTGAAAATGTTGCTACTAATAGCTATTTATTGGTTACATTACAACTTTTGTGTTTGTAAAAAGTTGAAAAAAGTTGTGCAGCCCTGGTGGACCAACACCTCAGCATGAGCTGAAATAAGAATAGAGTTATATGAATGAATAAGAAAATAAGTTGTTGTGGGACAGAATTAATAGGATTTATCCTTGTGAAGATAAAAATCAATGCAAAATGTATTACCTGTTGAATCATACTTGACCCTAATGTCTTTTTCCCCATAGTTGGAGAGAAATATATCTTATTGCCCAAGTATATTGACTCTTCAGTATAACTCATGCTAGGAAAATGTGACATTTGACCTTTGATTTGAGTCAATGAGTTTATGGTAGTCTGAATATTACAGTGCTGAGAAAAACACACCACACACTCAAGTATGGATGCCCAGAGAGGTCAATTGCAATGTTGTTGTCTACAAGTCTTTTTAGCTTTCATATTTCGAGTTCTCAATGTCAAAGCATTATTATTAAACATTCATAGATTTAAGGGAAATATTCATTCTGTAGCATCTCACACATTCACATTAACAGCATTTCCATTTGATTTTTCCTTTCAGTGCTTTTTGACAATCTTATTTATTGTCTCACAGCACCATGAATAACCTCACTGTCACTTTGTTTTCTTACATACATATATTCGCAAGGCAAACCATCACTGCAGCTCCGCTTCACCAGAGAAAAACACCTCTCGATTCACTGCCCACACATTGTGACCTGCTTTACAAGGAATAGAGAAGTGAATGTCCAAAGACACAATAAACACGTTATAGATTTGTCTGTGTCTGGTTGGGATGAAACGATCACACTATTTCACAAGGACCTAGAAATACACACAAATAACAGGATCCTGCTGAGGGACATGCTAGGAATTGAAGATTTCATACCCTCTTAAGATACATTTTCTGTACACGAACTAGACTATGAAAAGCCAGTCCTGGACCTTCTTTTTAAATAATAACAGGGTTGGATGGGAATCAATATGTCTCAGAACTGGACATCAAAGTCAAAGCATAGAGTGATGTAATCACTTTCTTTACATTCATGTTGTATAATATCTTACTAGATGTCTAGCATGATGAAGACAGGTGCTGTAGAACACAGCAGACACACTTCTGAACTCTCCCAATATACCTCGCCTCAAACATCAATCAGATGCTGCTGCAGGGCAAAAAGACAAACACATATACAGTAAGCACTTGCAGAAGTGCTTGTTTACAACAAAATTCTGGACAAATTCCTGTTGACAAATCTAAACTGTATTTTTGTAACGATCAGCAGAGATCTGTATAACCAGAAGAAAAGCCATTTATTAAGAACCTAGTTGATGTGGTAACGGCCTGGAACATATTATTGTTTTTTTTGTTTGTTTGTTTTTGTTTTTGTTTTTTTTATTAGGAGTGCAAAACATACAACATATGGTGAATACAAAACACAAAAACAGCAATAGAACAGCAATGAAAATAAACAGCAATGACAATCTGAATAATAGTAGTAGTATTTAAGTAGTATTAACATGCATAATAATAATAATACTAAAGCTGGTGATGATAACAATAATATTCTGTGATGACGGCAACAGTAATATAAATAATAATAAAACTAATATTAATAGTAACAATAGTAATAATAATAATGTAATAATGGCACAAATGGAACAATGGAACATATTATTGTAATATTTAATCAATTATTTTACCTAAATAATGTTGAAAATAAGGACCTGAGTACTATGACCTGGGTCATATCCTGATCATATTCCCCACTATTATTCCTACTTTGAAAATATGATTGTAGAATAATAGTCATATAAAATTATAAATAATAAATAATTATAAATAACAAAGAAACAGGCAAAAACCTCAAAAATGAGAAAAAAAATCATTTTACTTGATAGATTGTGATATTTTAAATATTTCAATATTTTGAATATCTTAATTATTTTGTTTTATCTACCATTAAGTAGCAGGGGGATCTTAAAGCTTGAGTTTCAAGCCGAGTCAATTTACCTGCATCATTATTAACATTTATATGAGCATGTGAACTAATATTACAGAGTAATATACTGCAAACTTACATATTATCAAAGCTGTTGCTGAATACAAGAATAACAGTAATAAGTCATACAAGGAGATACGCAAGAAAGTAAAAACTCTTACAAGTCAAAACTTCTTTTACAGAGGCTTGCACCTTAAGCCCTGTGAGGAGGGAGGATATTGAGAGTGTGTGAAAAATTGCCATGTGAAAGTTAAAATCTCTGCCTGTGCGTCAAATTAAATCTTTGCACTCTGAAATAATGGTCAGATAAGCATTGCTCCCGGTCTTGCAAAGTGCTCAAAGCACATCTATTCAGGGCCATAAGCTCACAAAGGATCGAGCAATAATACACGGTTTTGTTCCAATTTCCTCGGCTTGCAAAGGGAATACAAAATGTCAAGCAGCATTGCTTTCAAGCAGCTAAATAATTATAGCAGTAGAGGACACAGCAGGGGCAGAGGCCTTCAAAACAACGCTACAAGTATCACCTTCTACTGTCATAGTGAAAATGAGAATCGACGCTGCCACAATGGCTGTCTTTTATCGTGTTCACCTGCCAGATGCTTTTTGAAAACATAATAATTGGATTGGGAAAGTGTAATGAATTTCCACTGACATAAAATGTATTGCTCGAAAACAAACGTCAACATGAAGACTTGAAACTTCCAAACTGATTTAAGGGCACTGATAGACTAATATATATGTTGGTAATAAATAACCGTCTCAAAGGAATTCACCTAAAAATGTCAACCTGTCCTCCAACCAATACGCCCGTATAGGTCGTTTGTCCAAATCCCTGAAATACGACCCATCAGAGCGTATGCTACAATTGCGCCCCTATCGGCAACAGGACATTTTCATATTAATGTTTTGTACAATTTTATCTGCGTCATAGTTCGGGTTTCGTGTAGCTCGGTTGGTAGAGCATTGCGTTATATGACGATATGTAATTACGTGATCATGGGTTCGATCCCAGAGAACGCACACGCTCATAAAATGTGCACTAAAAATCATGATTTTGCATGATTCCTGTAAGGGGTAGGTTTAGGGGTAGGGTTAGGTGTGGTCATTCGTACGAATTAGCCACCTAGTAAAATATGTACGAATACTGTGAGATCGGTGTAAAAAGTCCACATATTGCATTTAAATAAACACGCATTTTGATTGGTAATGACAGTCATACGTCATTTCATGACGACAGACGCAACACGAGACTGTCATTATTTTTACGCGCGCTAGAGGGCGCTTAACTTTAAAACGTAAATATAGGTCGTAATAAGGGCTTGCACAAACGACCTATAGGGTCGTTTTTTGTTGGAGGACAGGCTGAAAAATGTAGTAATGTTATTTTAGATGTGCTGTGAAGGCTGTAATTATCTATATATTTTAACTTTTATATTACTTAGGATTAAAATGTTTGAACTCCATGTAGCCTGTTGTAAGATGTAGTAAGAATTTTGTAAGTTAAAATTGTTTCCTTTATTTGCAGAGCTTATTGTGAAATGAGTCATGCAATGGAAATGTAAGTAATGTTTTGTTTTTTTGTTTTTTCCTATGAAAAGAAAGCGCTCCTATTGAAGTATTATGACATTTTTGAGCAAGTGAAATCAGTGGTAAGCCTGTCAATGCTTCTTTCTTAAAGGGGTGGTTGATTGCGATTTCACTTTTTTAACGTTAGTTAGTGTGTAATGTTGCTGTTTGAGCATAAACAATATGTGCAAAGTTGCAGCGCTGAAAGTTCAATTGCAAATGGAGATATCGTCTTTTAAAATTCTGGCATTTTAATGCCTACAAAAACGGCTGGTAAGGGACTACAACGAGTTACTTCCCGGGTTCGATACGTCACGAACCCAGATAAACCCCGCCCTCGGGAACACGCAGCAAAAGGGGGAGAGGCCATGCTGCGCTGCTTTAGAGAAGAGGAAGAGAAAAATAGGGATGCACCAAGTAAAAATCTATTCATATATGAATCGCGATTCTGTCTTCTAATGATTCTAATGAATTCACAAGTTTCAAAATTAATGTTCTAAAGCAGCGGTTCTTAATACTGTTCATCGCATCTCACTGCTCTGCATCTCTCTCTCTCTCTCTCATTCAGATCAGCTTTCTTTTCCAATTATACACTTATTTTCACATTATACATGGACGCGTGTGCAGTTGCCATACTGTATTAAAGCTTTAATCAGAATAAAACCATATATTAGAAGCCAACAGAAGCAGTAGAATTTATAAATAACAGCATATCTAAAAGTATGAGACAACAAAAACAAACATACATACATTTAAGAGCCTGCTTGCACAGTTCTACACAATATTTAACTAATCTCTGTCAGTTTTACATAGAGCATAAGATAATGGTCCAGATTATTTTAAATTGCATGCAGTCATCTGTGGCCCACCCAATGAGAAGTTTGTAATTTTCCAAATGGATGTAATTTATTAAACGATACTATTAAGCGTCTTATTTCACTGTAACTTTATTTATTAACAATATTAAACGCTTGTTTTCATGATCAATTACAGGTCGTTTCTTAGTTTTCCCTCTTCCTATAGATGCATATCATCATACGCTTGTCAAAATGATGATTTGTCCTTCGACCTATGTTTATGACGTAAGGATATAATAGTAAAATGCACGCGTTTGTGAAGTTAAATTTGAAAATATCCTAGTGAAGCAAACATAAATCAGATAAATTCTTTTAAAAAGTAAAAGTCTTAGCAATAAATCCAGACCGTCTACAAATGAAACCCGACAGATCACCCGAGGGTGCTGGATATATCGATCGGAAACTTCTGAACCAAGCGTATTTGAAACATCATATTAGCATAGGTACAGTGTTTGATCCGCTAAAAAGATGCATCCTTTGTGGAAAGAAACACGTAAACATTGTGCTAGATCCTGGTCGCCACAACAAACGTCTCGGTTACGTATGTAACTCGCTTAGAGAGACCAATCCACTTTGAGTGTAACTAAACGAGCCAATGCACATTGGCATGCGATTATTGCATCCAACTGCCGCTGATCACAGCGTGAGTATAAGTCGGCAGCAGGTGCAGCGCATATTCAGGTTTTCGCTGTGGAGCAGAGCCGGTGACCCGGCCGCTCAGTGGTGGTACAGCAGCCATGGCGACGGGATGTGACGTCTCCGTTTCCTCCTTCAGGGAACGAGGGTTACATACGTAACCGAGACGTTTGTTGTGACGACCAGGATCTAGCACAATGTTTATGTGTTTCTTTCCACAAAGTTGTTTCTTTTTAGCAGATCAAACACTGTACCTATGCTAATATGATGTTTCAAATACGCTTGGTTCAGAAGTTTCCGATCGATATATCCAGGGTGACCGACGAATTGGGATCCCTACCAAAGGGCTACGGATACTGCCCCTTCCAGTGTCCTGTGGAAGCCTCCTGCTTCCCTACATTTTGGCACAGATCAGGGCTTACCACAAGAAGACCAGTCACTGTGCTAAGGTACTACCCACTCAGTAAGACTGGATAACACTGGGAAAACGCATCCATTCCACTTGGATCAGGAACGCTGCGGAAGCCTCATCTTTCCCAAAAGAGGTTCAGAACATATGAACAACTGTTTAGGTGCATATGGAAGATTAGAGGAGATTGTAGCCTCTTGGGAATGTCAGAAGGTCTGCCGGGGAAACACGGGCTCTGAGGCTATTCCGTGGACTTACACATATGGGATCCCATTAGGGGATTAGCCAGCACCCAGGAGGATGCAACACTTCTAGTAGAGTGAGCTCTCAACCTGAACGAGCAGGGCACACCCTGTGCCTGATAAGCCAGGGTGATGGCGTCCACTATCCAGTGGGCCATCCTCTGCTTAGAGACGGCATTCCCCTTTTGCCGGCCTCCGTGACAGACGAAGAGCTGGTCTGAGGTCCTGAAGCTTTGTGTCCTGTCAACGTAGCATCTCAATGCTCGGACGAGACAAAGCAATGCTAGGGTTGGGTCTGCCTCCTCTGGGGGCAGCTCTTGCAGGCTCACCACCTGATCCCTGAAGGGAGTAGTGGGAACCTTGGGCACATAGCCGGGCCAGGGCCTCAGGAATCAGCCTTACCTAGGAATCAGCCGGCCCAAACTCTAGGCACGAACCGTCGACCGAAAATGCGTGCAGGTCCCCTACCCTCTTGATGGAAGCCAACACAAGCAGGAGTCTTCATTGAAAGAAACTTCAGCTCGACTGTCTGCAAAGGCTCAAATGGGCCCCGCTGTAGTGCTCTGAGCACTAGAGACAGGTCCCAAGAGGGTATAGAGGGGGGCCATGGAGGATTTAACCTTCTCGCCCCCTAAGGAACCTGTTGACCAAGTCATGCTTCCCCAGTGACTTCCCTTCCACGGGGTCGTGGTTGGCAGCAATCGCAGCCACATAGACCTGCTCCTTGTCCTCCCTGATCTTACACAGTGTCTGTGCGAGAAGGCTCACTGGGGGAAACGCATACTTGCGAAGGCCCCGCAGCCAGCTGTGTGCCAGTGCGTCCATGCCGAGTGTTGCCTCGGTCAGGGAGTAAAACAACTGGCAATGAGAGGTCTCTAGAGAAGCAAACAGGTCTACCTGAGCGAGTCCGAAACGTCTCCAAATCAGCTGGACCGTCTGGGGATGGAGTCTCCACTCTCCGGGGAGTGCAGCTCGTGACAGCTTGGTTGAGCAAGCCCGGAATGTGAATGGCACAAAGCAACCTCAGATGCTTCTGATTCCAGAGGAGGAGGTGGTGGGCCAGTTGCGACATGCAACGGGAGCGTAGACCACCTTGTCGGTTGATGTACGCAACGGTCGCAGTGTTGTTCGTGCAGAACAGTATGCTCTTGCCTCGTAAGCACGTCTTGAAACGGTTCAAGGCCAGGAGTACTGCCAGCAACTCTAGGCAATTGATGTGCCAGTGCAGTTGGGGGCCCGTCCAAACCCCCGATACTGAAAGCCCGTCGAACGTGGTCCCCCAGCCGGGGGTGGAGGCATCCGTGTAAACCACAGCATGCCTGGAGACCTGTTCCAGGGGCACTCCTGCCCGGAGAAACGAGAGGTCTGACCACGGGGTGAAAGTTTGGCGGCAGGCCGGTGTGACTCGGACCCGGTGAGTGCCGCATTGCCACGCCCACCTCGGGACTCGTCCATGGAGTGTTGAAGCGGCCTCATATGAAGCAGCCCCAGCCATATGCCCCAGGAGCCTCTGAAATTGTTTCAGCATGACTCGTCCACGAAAGTCACCTCAGCGTGCTTAACGCCCAGACACAAGAGGCAGCGATCGGGACCATCACCCGGTGCCAGTTAATGACCGCATCCAGAAACGCGTGGGTGGAAATGCATCTTTAAAAAGACGTTCCACCCGTGAATGCTCTTTTAGAATTCGCTCTTTTAGTGTGCTGAAGCGCACAGGGGAGATGGCCGCCTGCAACACAAACAGGGTGCAGCCTGATGTGTGCAATCCACTCGACACGGAAGAAACACCGCTGAAGCGCCGTAGCACCAGCACGAGAGCTTCCTTGAGAGCGCTGACTCGCAGGCACTAGTAGCAGAAGTCAGGAGCAGAACGATAAGACCGCTCGGCTCCGAAGCGAAAAGCTGAATATGTGCTGCACCTGGTGCCTACTTATACTCACGCTGTGATCAGCGGCAGCTGGATGCAATAATCGAATGCCACTGTGCATTGGCTCGTTTAGTTACACTCGAAGTGGATTGGTCTCTCTAAGCGAGATCCCAATTCATCAATCACCCGACGTGACTCGGAGTGACCGACTGAAAGGGAACTGCATAATTTGCAGCTGCGCACATTTCTGCAGTCCTCAATGTGCGTGAACTGACATTTGATTATGAAATCATCAGCGAAGCCCCGTTGTTTCACACTGAGGTAATGCTTTATAATAAACTTCCTTTAGTTAACGTTAGTTAATGCATTAACTAACATTAGCAATACATTTGTTACAGTGTTTATTCATCTTTGTTAACCAGCTCAGGCAAATGTTAACATATACAATTTAAATTTTAATAATGTCCTATTAGTAAATTTTAAAATGAACATTAACATAACAAATTATTAATGTTAATGCATGCTTTAGAAGTACTGTATAATGAACCTTGATGCTGTATTTTTTGTTGGCAATTTGACACGCAGTTTTCATATGCTACACACCTGGCCCACCCACTTAAACATTTCTGGCTATGCTAGTGGTTGCATGAACATTTGAGATTATCTGAAATGTAACCAGAATTGTAATATTTTGCTCTTGTTTTTTATTTTATTTATTTATTTATTTATTTTACTGTGACATACTCCAGATTTCCACTGGAATACTGGCTGTGTTGGCAGCAGACCAGGAATCTCCACAAGCACTGCATTTGGATGCTTTGCACAGCTAAAGACCTTGACTTTATTCATCGAGTCCTTCTTTCCCTTGCATTCAAATCTCTGAAAGCAAAACTGGGGTCACTGAAAAACCTGCTGATGATGTAAGTCGAGGCTGTTTGAGATTTAGAAAGTGATAGTTCACACAGATATGTTAATTCTGTCATCATTTTGCTCACCCTCATGTCATTCCAAACCTGTAAGGCTCCGTTTACACTTTGAAACACAAATCAAGTCATTTTTAATGAGATCTGAGAAGTTTCTGTCCCTCTGTTAAAAGTCCAGGTAACCAAACCTTATAAGATCCTAAGGTGTATTTAAATGACTCATATTCATCCACTCAATTCAAATTTATTCATTTTATGACTCCTTTATGACATTTGTGGATCTTTTGGTCACCTGGACTTTCAGTGAATGAACAGAAGTCTCAGGTTTCATTAAAAGTATCTTTGTCTTTCAAAGACTAATCTTGTGGGTTTGGAATGACATGAGGGAAAGTAAATGGTAACAGAATTTTCAGTTTTGGGTGAATTCTCCCTTTAATCTTGTAGTTGCACAAACATTTTTTTTAATTGTGCTTTTTGTGTTTCAAAAAAATGTTAATCCAATGTTTAAAAAACAGTGTTTACAATTGTGCAGTGCTTGATTGACATTGTTTGGCACACTGCAGACAGTAAAAAGTGTTTTACAACAGTTCAGTTGTTACTTAATGCTTTTAGTTCAGCTTACTTGATCATTTTAAGGCAATTGGTTTCCTAATATTTAGTAAATTACTAACAAAAAGTTAACAAAACTA
Organism: Onychostoma macrolepis; assembly: GCF_012432095.1. NCBI lineage: Eukaryota > Metazoa > Chordata > Actinopteri > Cypriniformes > Cyprinidae > Onychostoma > Onychostoma macrolepis. Next base: position 22,213,968 of record NC_081159.1, read on the forward strand.
ATTAGTTTGAGTCAACAGTACTTAAGTATACTTGTCACGTCCCTGGACTGTCTTGTGTGTGTTTTGCTCCCCATGTGTGCCCTGTGACCTAGTTTCTGTCTCCCCTTGATTGGTTAATTTGATTCCAGGTGTGTCTCCTTTAGTTCCTTGATTGTCCTGTCTTTATAAACCCCAGTCCTTTCAGTTAGTGTTGGTCGGTCTTTGAACGTCAACCTGAGTGTCTACCCTACCTGTGATCTATGTTCCTGTCTGCCTATTAAACTCCCGTGTTGCTATTCCTCGTCTCCTCGTTCCTGATTCCCGGGCTCCCCTGTGAAGTGTGACAGAAAGACCGACCTATACAGTAACCTCCGTGTTTGTACCCTCCGTTTTGTTTCCGTTTTACCCAGTGTTTTTCTTTCCGTTGTGCATCTATGGATCCCTATGTTCGGCCCGAATTCCTCCTCCTCCTGCTGGAGCAGGGGACAGATCTCGAGGACCACACCAGACTATTCCTGATGATAGCTAATGACACCAGCTACCGGACGGCACGCTCTGCTCATTCTACAACGCAAGTCTGAACACCGCGTGCAGGCGCTGTCGTCCGAGGATGGTCCTCGAGAGGATTTCGCCGCCGTGGAGTGGATTCTGGTGAAAGCGGATCACCCTCACCGTCTCTTCCGAGGATGATCTCGCCAGATCCACTCCAGACCCAGAGCCCAGCCCACCAACTCCCAGCGGTACGGAGCATCAGCCCGAGCCCACCGATGACGGAGAGCCATTCCCGCCGCGATCTGCGAGCCAGCGAAGCCGGCGACTGAGCGGAAGATCGCCCGGAAGTTGAGCCCAACACGCCAGATCAGGTGCGAGCGGCGGCGGTGCCCATCGCGAGGGAGCCAACCGTGGGCGGTGTGGCGGAGTGGAGCTCCGCCCCTGCATCACGGCTGAGGATGAGCTGATCATCTATCTGGGGCTGCTGGACATGGAGGAGGATTTACTGGACTGGGAAACGGATCTGGAGGTCAACGTTTCCCTTCACCAGCCGCCGTTCGCGGTCCAGGAAAACCCGCCGGCAGAAAGTATGGCAAGCCCGCCGGCAGAGAGTATGGCAAGCCCGCCAGCAGAGAGTATGGCAAGCCCGCCGCCAGAGCCGGCCCCTCGCAAGAGCCCGCCAGAGCCGGCCCCTCGCAAGAGCCCGCCAGAGCCGGCCCCTCGCAAGAGCCCGCCAGTGCCTGCCCCTCGCAAGAGCCCGCCAGTGCCTGCCCCTCGCAAAGCCCTCTAGAGTCTCCGCTGGTTTCGTCCAGCACAGCGCTTCAGCGCCCCCAGTGCCTGCGCCAAGAAGGCGCTCCCAAGAGTCTCCGCTGGTTCCGTCCAGCACAGCGCTTCCAGCGCCCCCAGTGCCTGCGCCAAGAAGGCGCTCCCAAGAGTCTCCGCTGGTTCCGTCCAGCACAGCGCTTTCGAGCGCCCCAGTGCCTGCGCCAAGAAGGCGCTCCCAAGAGTCTCCGCTGGTTCCGTCCAGCACAGCGCTTCCAGAGCGCCCCCCAGTGCCTGCGCCAAGAAGGCGCTCCCAAGAGTCTCCGCTGGTTCCGTCCAGCACAGCGCTTCCCGAGCGCCCCCCAGTGCCTGCGCCACGGCGCTCCCAAGAGTCTCCGCTGGTTCCGTCCAGCACAGCGCTTCAGCGCCCCCAGTGCCTGCGCCAAGAAGGCGCTCCCAAGAGTCTCCGCTGGTTCCGTCCAGCACAGCGCTTCCCGAGCGCCCCCCAGTGCCTACACCAAGAAGGCGCCTCCCTGTCTCCGCGCTGCAAGAGCGCCTCCCTGTCTCCGCGCTGCAAGAGCCTCCCTGTCTCCGCGCTGCCAGAGCGCCCCCAAGTGTCCGCGCTTCAAGAGCGCCCCCCAGTGCCGGCCCCTCGCAAGTGCCCGCCAGTGCCGGCCCCTCGCAAGTGCCCCCCAGTGCCTGCGCCACGAAGGCGCTTCCAAGAGTCCCCGCTGGTCCCGTCCAGCACCGCGCTGCCAGAGCGCCCCCCAGTGCCTGCACCAAGAAGGCGCCTCCCTGTCTCCGCGCTGCAAGAGCGTCTCCCTGTCTCCGCGCTGCCAGAGCGCCCCCAAGTGTCCGCGCTTCAAGAGCGCCCCCCAGTGCCGGCCCCTCGCAAATGCCCACCCTCCCACCCGCTCCTGCCTCCTCCACCGCTGTCGTCTGGCAGCCCCTCTGCTCGCCCTCAGCCCACCATCAATACGGTGCGAGCCCCACAGGACTGCCATCCTCCAGCATCGCCGGGGCTGGAGTATCCCTCACCTCCGCCTCCAACCTCCTCGGCCCGGACTCTGCCTCGGCCCGTTGACCCAGCGGCTCCACCTCGGCTCCTAGCTCCCTCGCCTCCACCGTCACCCGTCGATCCTCCAGCTCCACCAGGCTCCCTCGTCCCTCCGGCTCCGCCTTGGTCGGGCGTCGACCCGCCATCGCCTCAGGACTCCGCTCCTCCGGCTGCACCTCGTCGCTCCGTCCCACCGGCTCAGTTGGGCTCCTTCCTCCCGCCAGCTCCACCTTGGTCCTCAGTCGCTCCGGCTCCGCCGCGGATCTCCGAGCTCCGCCCGCCTCGGTCGCCAGAGCACTCTGCTCCACCTTGGCCCCCCGGATCCTCGGCATTCCCCTGGCTCGTCGGCTCTCCGTCTCCGCCTCGGGCTCCTCCACCACCTGCTCCGCCGCCGTTGGTCGGCCCCCTGGAGTCGGAGGCCATTCCTCCTCCATGGCTCCTCCCTCCGTCGGCTCCACCGTGGGCCATCATCATGGCTGTGGCCTGGGTCCGGCCAGGCTCCTCCTGCTCGGGTCCCTCCTGTCTCTTCCCTGGCTCCTCCCTCCTTCGTTGCCTCCCTGGTCTCTGTCTGCCGACCTCCTCCCGGTGGTCCGTCCTCCTCCTGAGCCTCCGCCATGGTTCCCACCCATTTCCCCTCTGTTGTTCCACGGTGCGAGGACGCACCTTCCGGGAGGGAGTAATGTCACGTCCCTGGACTGTCTTGTGTGTGTTTTGCTCCCCATGTGTGCCCTGTGACCTAGTTTCTGTCTCCCCTTGATTGGTTAATTTTATTCCAGGTGTGTCTCCTTTAGTTCCTTGATTGTCCTGTCTTTATAAACCCCAGTCCTTTCAGTTAGTGTTGGTCGGTCTTTGAACGTCAACCTGAGTGTCTACCCTACCTGTGATCTATGTTCCTGTCTGCCTATTAAACTCCCGTGTTGCTATTCCTCGTCTCCTCGTTCCTGATTCCCGGGCTCCCCTGTGAAGTGTGACAATACTTTATTAACATGTTTTCTGTACAAACTGTTTTAAGTTATGCCAGCTTAAAATTACTTATAAAGTAAAGTCAACTAATTACAGTTTACAGTGCAGGATGTTCATGCTGCTGTTTTCCATAAAATAAAAGCAAACGGTGAGCAAGGGCTGTTATACTTCAAAAATGACTAAATACATAAATAAAAATCCCCACGATAAAGTCCATGTCTGTGCACTATATTCCACATCTTCTGAAGTCATACAATAGCTTCTGAAATTTGATGAAAATGATGACAGAATTTTCATTTTGGATGAATTATCCCTGAATTTAGGTCTGCTCTGTTTGCTTTGGTTGCTTTATAACAATTAAAACAGTACTAGTGCCCTGAACTGCAATCTGTTTGTTAAATTGACCACACCACTATGATCAAAAAGCATCAGAGTCATGGGGATCAGTTGTTAGTCAGTCTGAAACACAAATAATTACCACAGCACCCCAGCGGTGACACCGATAAAGCAAATCACTGGGGCTTGATCCTCCCTCTATCTTATCTTCTCTGGCAGTTCAATCTTGGAATTCCGTTTGAAGTGCATTGTGCAGCACTAATGTCAGAGTAATTTCGGTTCCCTAAAGCCAAGAGTTGCCTTGAAAGTGTGGCTTCATTTTCTCTGTATTTTTTCATTGTGGATGCAGGGGAGGCGTTCAGTAGGAGAACGCTGGAGGAGCCGGCCCTGATCTTTGGGCTGCAGACTACACAGATAGGCATCAAACATTTAATCACTGGGGTCTCATTTGGGGATGTGAGAAAAAATATATTGGAGATAAGAAGCGCCTGTACTGACAGTGAGGAAGATTGAGTACATGCGAGCAAGATATACAAAATGAATGCCATGCAGACATGCATTTAATCATAAAGGTAAAACATGAATTCAGCATCATTCATTGAGGTTTCAGGTTATGATATGATCTAACCATTTATCCATCCATCCATCCATCTACACAAATTTATTTGTCCATCTATCCATCCATTCAACCAACCAATAACCATCTGGACTATAAAGCTTTCAGTTTCAGTGCATTTAAATTTGGATTGACAAACCTCACTTTTTTGTAATAATTGGGGAAAAATTTGTTATGTTTTTTAAATCTACTCTGAATTTAAATTCTGCATGCTGACTCAATCCTGCCTTTTTATTTATTTATTTTTTTTTGTGATGGTAAAGAAAGTGACGGAACAAGTCCAGACTTGTGATTTGCTCTGAAAAACACCCATAGCTAATATCTAACAGCAGGTTGTGGTCAGTGGGCCTTTGGACCTCTGGATTTAATCTGCACCCATATGATCAATCTCCTCATCTGATACCCTACCACTGTGCCAAGCATGTCATCACAAGCCTCCTAGCACTTCTCCAGACACCCAAAGCACAGACAACGCAACCCCACTGTCCCCTGAATCCTGTCTTGGTTTCAGTGTTTAATGAGCTTGCACTGTCTTAATGTATCTTACACAGCTTTGTTCCCCACTAGAGATGACTGACCCTGTTTACTAGCCTGTTCTGACATTTAAATAAATTAGCAAGTATCCTGCATGCATTCAGCAGGACCCAATAATGACTGGCTCATGCCATCCTAGAATAGTCTATAATATTTAACTGGTCATTTCCAAAATTTTTGTGTCCTCACAGTAAAATGAAATGAAAACACAATGAACTGTAGAGAGCAAAGATGTAAAGGAGCTATAGCCTGGAAGGGCACTACAGAAGCCCTAACTTTAGCCTACAAAGATTAAAATTGCAAACCAGCCCAGCAGTCAGCCATACAGAAGAGATAAAAGTTAAGTCAAATGCTGGGGGAGATAGAGTCTTACTTTTATGATGAGTTATATTCAGAAATTACTTTTAGCTTCTAAGTATTCCAGAAGGTGCACATTTTTATATCAAATTACTGTTAGGATGTACTGTACACAAAGTAATTTTCCCCAACTGTAAAAAGAGCTAAATTGACTTAACTTTGGGCCACAATTTGGATACACACTGGCATATTTGCTTTAATTAAAAGGTGTTTTATGGTGACTGTAGTTGTGCAAATACAGTACATGGATAAGTGTATTTGAATTAAAATATTGACAATTTATTGTAGAGTAAATGTAACTAAAGAAACATGAATAATTAACATGATCTTGCTCCTGTGCCATTTATGATAAAATATTTACAGTGCAAAAAATTTAATGGTATAATTTTCAATTAGAGGTACAAGCTATACTATATTTTTTTCTGGAAAACTTAATTTTCTCATCTACCAATGGAAGGATCAGAGACTTCACTTTTAATCCAATTTCAGTTTCCACAAAAATGATTATGAATGTGAGATTCTTTCAAATGTACTGAAATGGGAGACTGAACAGTTTCTTTCTAGTTAATCTTACTAAATTCTAATGAAGCTACTTACCCCTTTAAACCCAGCGATAGAAAGAAGTTTGCTTTAACTTACTTACTTAAGCCATGGGCTGTATCCGAAATCGCCCCCATACCCTCATTCACTATTCCCTACATTAGTCCACTCATACAGTTCACTTGAAGGAGTGAATGAAAACGAGTGAGTGAATTCGGACACTCGGTGCACCGGAAGGACTGCCACTTTTGCATAGTTTGCTTGCTGTTTAATAATCATTTGAAACAGGCAGCTCCAGTAGTAAGATTGAAGGATTTATCTTGAACTCTGTCATGGAAATTATGTATAAACCCTAATAGTCCATTTACAATTAATTTGTACCTTTGTTGTATTAAGCCGTGGATTAGCGCTTCTAAAATTAATGAATAGACGATTCAGCTGCGGGCACCATCTTTTGGCGAGACGCGGGAATTCATTCGGCGTGCAACTCTCACAGTGCATTATGGGGACATCGGTTGTACACTCGTTTTTCCGGTGCATTGTGGGATTGAATGAGTGCACTCGATCCACTTTGGTTTCGAACACCACTTAAAATGGCTGTCCACTCAAATAGTGCACTATTTGAGGGTATAGGGGGCGATTTCGGATACAGCCATGGACTTTCTCTCCCTCACTGCTGAGTATTGTGTGCACTTATCGCTGCCCTAGCTTTAGCTACCCTACAGAGGCTTTTATAGTTTGCCTTGCCTTGCCCTGCCCTGCCCTGCCCTTACGTTTTCGGATTTACCTATCTTGTCAAGCCCCTTTGGATGTTGTTCGCTGTCGACTGACTCATGCCCGTTTTAGATGATTCTTTGCCTTGCCTGTGATATACCTGTTTGCCACTGTTTGACCCTTGCTTGTTTCCTGACCACGCCTTTGCAATAAAGCTCGCACATGGATCTGCATGTCTCTCGTCTCGTTGGCTCCATTACAATAACAAATTATTAACAGCTACTCTGACAAAATATTAATAGACACTGAATGCTATACCCTATTAATGTCTCTACTACATAAGAAAAAATGAAATGCTAGAAAAAAATAGTATGGGAAGCCCAAGAAAATCTTTCTGACAAGGTTTGGCTCCAAGACCTCTGCCAGCAGGCACCTGCAATTTAATCAAGATTAGTAGAGACAAAGCCTGGCATTTCAAAAAGCACCACGTTCAGCTATCAAATTACACATTGAGAAAGACTATGTAGGTCTCATTCATCATATAAGGCAATGGCCAAAACTCAGTTTGCACCTTTTGTAGTTAGCCTGTATTTGAGGAAGATGTCTCCAACTTTAGCTAAAAAATCATTCGTGACCGCTGAAAATAGAGAAATGAAAAGTACAATGCATGTAAAACAACAAAGTCTAAGTCTTTGACTGCAATATCTGCTTTGCTAGAATATTTGGTAACACTTTAGAATAAGGTCCCATTTGTTAATATTAGTAAATACATAGCTAACACGAACAAACAGTGATCAATAGTTTATACTTAATTTGTTAATCTGCTAATGCTACATACAGTATGAACTGTTTGTTCAGAGCATTTTAACTAACTTTGAAAGACACAGTTTTGATTTAAAAAAAATTAAAATTAAATGTTGAAATTAACATTAACTCTTAAAAATAAAGGTTCTTTTTTGGCATGAAGAGAACCACAAAACCTTTCCATTGCATAAAAGTTTCTTCATAGTGGAAAAATGTTCTTTAGATTATTAAAACGAAAAAGAAAAAAGTGTTTAGGTTATTTGGGGAACCCAAAATTGTCCTTCAGTGGCCTCATTGCAAAAATTCCCTTTTGGAACGTTTATTGTTAAAAGATTCATAAATACTGTAGAGGTACTGTTCATTGTCAGTTTGTGTTTAGTAATGCATTCAGCTGATATTAAAAATTAATCATTATTGTAAAGTGTTGCTGAGTAGTTTTAGAACACAAAACAGCAACACAAAAAGCTGGACCAGATGTAGCTTCTCACAGGTCATTAAGAGCACATGTTCACTTTGAGGTGTCACAAAGATTACTATAATGAGACTAATTAACATATAGAATGAGGCAGACAGAAAGTGCACAGTGCCCTCATAATTAAATCAATACACAAGAAACCAACAGCAGCAAAACATGGCAAAAAAAAAGATGTGCAGTCTAGAAGGCAAAATCCTACCGATTAATAAAATTATGATCATTAAAATTGTAAAGATTATGGTACAGTGGTTAAGTTACAGTGGCATGGCTTTATCATTTAGTATTAAAAAATGCTGTTTTGATTGAGAAAAAAATGTTAAATAAATCTTGGTTTTGAGAAAAAAAAAAAAAAGCATTAGCATTCCCTCATACAGGGTGTGACTTTCAAACACAGGGTGCCTCAGTGGAAAGGTAAATGACAGTGGGGTGTTTGTGGCAATGTTGAGACAGGAAAGCTAAACAGCCTCTTTTACCTATAGTGTTCTCTTAACATATGGCACAGCAGGGGGAAAACAGACGTGTTCAGAATATGACAGGTAACATCAATCAGGTAGAAGCCTGTAAGGCAGCACACATTGGGGGAACAGGCGGCTCCACACCGGGAAAGTTCCACCTCTCTGCCCTGTCAAAGCATTTCGTGTGAATACTGACAGGCTGCTAGTCAAATAGCAGCCAAACCGAGGTGCACAATCACAGCATGCTATGCTTCCTAAGACAATATTTCATGCTGTTCAGGCTTAGGAATAAATACTATATTAACTTTTACAGCTCACCGAAGTGAACTCATTTTATTCTGGTTATATTTTTGCAGCCCAAATTTCTTATAACCACTTTAATGAACAAAATAATAAAGCTTTAAAAGACCAAAAATTAAGTTGGACTGGAATAAATCCAGTAATTGTAGAAAAACTTCCAATGTCTTCATTCCCCACAGCCTGACAGCAGCAGTCTGGCTTTGCAACTGCACTTACAAAAGGCTGAGATGCAGCATAGGATTAAAGCCTTATATACACAGTTAGTAAGTCCCAGGGACCAGCTGTTTGAAGCCCCCTGCTACGAATGTTCTAAAGCTCTGACTATGTTCCTGGAGGGCCAATCACCATGTGACAAGAAAGTCAACACAAAGCGCTGCTCTGCTGGGAGGACCGTCACTTACTGTCAAATACAGTACTGCTGAGCTCAGTTCACATGCGTAATTGCACCAGAATGCCTGCCATTTAAAAAGCACCTCATTCAGCTCTCAGTGCATGTATTTCCCACATAATATGAGAGACTGTTAGGGTTTTATTTTATGTCTGCAACCTATATCCTTAACCACTGAAATGCATCCTCTCCTAACCTATATAATAATCATATATTTGGTTCTTTGGACATCATCAATAAATTTCAAGGAGAGAACAATATACAGTGATATTTAATGCATTATTATAATTTATTTATCTATTTTAACTTTTTAACATTTTTTATTTTTTTACATTTTAAGTTACACAATTTAACATTAATCAATAAATTAATAATCAATTAACAATATCACTTACAAATTTACTAAATTCAATAAACGCTTTAAAGTACATTTTAGATAATAAATCAAGCAGACTTAATGCATTTAAAGGGAAAGTTCACTGAAAAATCTAAATTCTGTCATCATTTACTCACCCTCATTTTGTTGCCAACCATATGATTTACTTTCTTTTTGGTAACCAGATAGTTTTGGTGCCCATTAACTTCCATTTAATGGAAAAACCTCAGAATATCTCAATTTATGTTAAACAGAAGAAAGTCAGACATACAGGTTTGAATGACATATGGGTAAATTATTTTTAGGTATTAATAAATTTGTAAAGTAATACCATTTACTTTATCTAGCTATTTACACAGCATTGTAATTGATCTATGTTTATTGAAAATCCACTTATTTTGAAGTCGTTGCTGGGTTACTTTTTCATTGTCGTTGACATTTCACAAGCTACCTCAAACAAATTCCCAGGATCAGTCATCGCACGTTGGCCTTACTAGTACAGATTAGGTGACAATTAGTTGAAAATGTCACCTTGTCTTCTTGTGTTAGCTTGGTGCGTTTATCTTAAGATGGATTCGGAAAATGGCACTACCCCGTGTCCGTATCAATGCTTGCTCATCCTCAGTCTGATCCATAAAGCCAGTCATATATGAAAGAGATCACTGATATGGCAAATCACTTACTATGATGAAATCCCTGTTCTCTCAAAGATTGTGTTATTTCCTGCCATTATCTTTATAAAGGACTCATGTATTAATGATTAAATCTTTCATTAAAAGCATTATTATATATGCCAACATATCTTTCAAAAAATCTAATTAAATCATGAAATAAACAAATAAATAAAAATGCAATAAATGTATAATAAATCTACAATAAATGCATCAATGCCATACAGGAAAAAAAGAAATTTACACATTATTTATTGAAATATTTATTGATTTATTTATATTTAACAATACAACACATCTTCACCAGACGTACATAAAAATAATGAAAGTTGTTTGAGTGTTTGAACTTTTTGATTCCAAGAGACAAAGAACCATAACAACCACTAGCAGATATCATACCTGACCCTCTTGCCACATCATTTTCAGCTCAAAGAAAGATATCTTCAGTCTTCAACAAATCAACCCTGACACATACTGTGCTACAAAACCCAGCAGAGCCATATGGGAAATCATTTGTAGCCACAAGGGTAGCCCATTCAGAAGAAAAGGGTTTGTGCCTTAACCTGAATTGGCTCTTGCATCCTTGTTTGCCTTTAATTTTATGTATCTACAGGGATACATGAAAGAGATCCCTGCGTACCCAATTTTACACAGTAGAATTCTAAAAACATTTGTATATCGCTGTGAAACCATAGAATAGAATACGTGTAGAAAGGATGAAAAACAGAGACATGAAACAACAACCTTCACAGTCGACCCAGGAATTTGTATACCCATGACTCACAATCCAGGAGGTAAAATTGTAACGAAAACAATTCCGCAAAAAAGGTGGAATATGTAATAGCAACAGGAGTCCTCACTGGTTTCCCAAATGGACAAAAGTGATGTGCGAGTAACACCTGCATTGCATTTCCATACCATTTAGACAACATCTCCCTGCTCCCACAATGACCTTCAAGCATTTACTGAATCCAATGGTGGGGCGGAGTAATGTATTCTCATATTTTCCCGCTCTTGTGGTGAGGGTGAACACACATCACATACAAGTGGCTGCCTGGCAAAAACACATGCATGCATAACTCTGCTCTTTTGTCAAATGTGATTTTTTTTTTAGCAATGCAGCAACTGCTTTACCCTACTTGCTTTACAGATTAGATGGGAAAACAGCACTGCTTTATGACAGAGAGTCTGTACGCAGGTGCTGAGTGAGGAGACGTGAAGGACTCTCCATCACACACCCGCCCGAAGGCCTTTGGAGTCTCAACGTTGAAACCAGCTGGTTTAAATGGAAATACAAGGACAGCCATGTGCTACATGTAAATGCAAAATTCCCATCAGCATACATAGTCTCTATTCAGCGTGTTTGCACAAAATCCCCCATGCATCCTTTATGACTAATTGGTTATTTTTCTCACAAATTAAATGAGCCAAGTTTGTGAGGTGCTGTGACCCCATCCACCTATCCTTGGAATATGGGTAAAAGCACTTTGAGGAAATGCTGAAAAGTGTTCCCGGGAGATTATGGAGCGTTGTCTTCCTCTCCCTCACTATATGTCAAGATTTCCACTTAATTTCTCTTACAGTCTGGTTAGAGAGGCTGCATTGGGAATAACTCAGTGATAGCACCTCATCTGCTTATTTATAGTTGTGGTGTCAAATTTCATTAGCATGTCTGTTTTAAACTACAGTACTAAATAAATATAATAAACTCATTTGCAATGAACGTCTCTGAAAGTTTCCTAATTGCTCTATCATCTTCAATACAATTACTGGCAGAGATTTAAGAATGAGTGGCAACAGATTGTCGATTTGTGACAGAATCTATGAATGATGCTCAAAAGGGATTAAATAGCAAAAAAATTATTCTTAGCAAGTGCAATGATGATCTGCTGACAGATACTGATTCAGCCGTCAGTTACGATTCACATCGTTTTTAATTCGTAGCTCCGCACTTACTCCATCTGATCCCCAAGAGCTTTGAAACAGCAGTTCTGCTGATGTCTTCACGTAAATTTACAGTCAATCTGCAGTGATTTGTTATTACATTGGATGGAAAAATTAATGACACAAAGTGTTTTCAAAAACGTATTAACAGGAACAAAAATACTCTGCATAAGTGCTTATTGACAATAACAGTGGATTAGAATGATGAAATTATTTTTTAGGGGGAAAAAAAATCATTTACAACTCTTTCACAAAGGAAAATATAACTGTAATATCAAAATCATAAACATTTAATTTTATCTCCAATTTTCCGTACCACCTCCCTACAGCCCTTTTGAAATTCAGTTGTTGTTGTTTGTCATTTTAACATTTTACTTATAGTGAAATGTCAGGACTGACATGGAAGATGATCAGTTTTGATGCACCGTTATTACCCTGGGGAGAGCAAGCAGTCAGATTTCATACAACAAAACAGTAAACATTCTAGATGACTTCAGGAAAGATGATCAATGAGGGGTCATTATGCATACATGACACTCGCTTTCAGACCCTGAGGGGTGTCTCGTTAACACTGTGGGAGGATTTGTCCAGACAGCATTAATATTGATCAAAAAAATCTCTTTGCAGCATTTTTCTTCATTCTCCTGCTATCATTTTCACAACTGCGCATCTGCCATGTATGAACACCCAAACAAACTTGACCAGGAAAACACTGTAGAATGAAAGTGACAAACTGATGTTTAGCAGAGTAAAATTCCCTCGCCTCTATTCGGTTTTTCATTTCCAAAACCATCTGCTAGGCTGCAGCAAACAAGGGAAGATAAATTGTCCATCAACAGCTTTGTGGGAAAGATCTGCAGATTTCTTTCCTTTCACAGCAATTTATCTGAGTTCAGACAAGCTTAAGTCAGGCAGAGGTTTTATTTCTTCAGTCAAGAAAAGAGGAAAGAAAAACAAGATTGAGTCACTTCCTGAATGAAGATGGTCAACAAATGAGTTTCAGTTGCAGCTCATCTGAAATGCACAAGCTTTGTAGGCCAACTGTCCCTTGAAGAATCATTGGCTGTAATCAGTCTAAAAGACCCAATTAAATATTCTTGGGAAATGGGTCACCTGCCAACCTACAACATGGAGACATTCAATCACATTTCTGCTGGTGTCTCCATGCCTGCAATTAGTCTTTATCAACCTTAAAATAACCTCAATGTTAAAGATTAAAAAAGATGAAGCAGTCCTCAAAGACTTATAACATGTATATAACCTACCTGGTCTCATGGCATTTACGTAAAATTAAAAAAAAAAAAATGACAACTTGCTTCTGGTCTGTTGATGTAGCCATGTCTCAGGTCACATGTGAATTATGGATCGCCTTTTCACAGGCGTCCAATCACAATTTCCGGAAAAGGGGAAGTATCCAATGGCGTTAGCGATAACAATTAAAACAGCAAGCCCCGCCCCACGACTGACAAAAATAGAAGTGTTCGCGCGAGCAGGTGAGAGAAGATCGAGCGCGCGAGTGTTTGAAATTAGCTGGCGGGCTCCATTTTCCTCGCGTGTAGATTTGTTTTCCTCTCGCGGAAGTGATTTACCAGCATAAGTGGTGCGCTCGGTTATTAATGGCATACATTTGACGCCATATACATATCACTGCAGTTTCCAAAATAAATGAACACTTTCACACAAATTTACAGAGTTGCGATTAATAAAGCGTAATTTTCGCACAATTACTTGAAGAATATCATGCTATGACTTCAAAACAATATTAATATGCTGGGAGATTTGAAAACGGATGCTTTTGAACGTTAGTATCGCACACATCCAGCTTCATATCTATGGGTTTTCATACACAGCAAGTTCGTTCGGTAGCTCACGGAGTACGGAGACGGATTTAGGAGAAGAAAAGCACCGGTTCGAATCCCCTGTATATGGTTCGACAAAGCAATTAAAATCTGCATAAAAGTAAGTTGAAATGGCACAGTTGCATCAGCTAATACGTATTTATATCAGTTTTGCATTTGTTAACACTATCGGGTAGGTTTAGGGCTGGATTTCGTGTAGGGCATATTTCCAACACGATAGAGCATTAACCTTCAGCGACAGTCCCCGGATATTTGAATTCTGAACCGCCGCAATATGTATCTGAAGCAACGTAATAAAAAAAACAGCAATGCGTACCAATATCTACGTAATAAAAACGTGCCAGGGTTTACATATTGAACCTGTGTTTTAGCGCCACTCAGTGGACATTTACACATGGGGGGGGTAATTGAAAATGAATGGGGAAAGGTCATGTGAGAACTGTTTCTGAATCTCCTACAGCATGGTCTTTTTCAGATCAGTGAGAGGACAGGTGTTGAAGAAACCCACAGAACCTGCTGGGGCAAAACTCATTAACCCTGCATAAATTCTCCCATGCTGCCAGATTACCAGTGGTTTTCTCACCAACAAAAGTCCTTCATTCCTCATCTGTGTTGTTTCATAAGGTAAACTATCGGTTAAAAGTTTGGGGCCATTACGTTTTTTAATAACAGTTTTATTTACCAAAGATGCATTAAATAGATCAAATTAATGTTACAAAATATTTTTATTTCAAATAAATGTCGTTATTTTGACTTATAAAAGAATCTTGATAATAATAAGAATAAGAATATATTTTATTTGAGCACTGAATCAGCATATTAGAGTGATTTCTGAAGGATCATGTGACACTGAAGACTGGAGTAATGGCTGTTGAAAATTCAACTTTGCCATCACAGGAATAAATTACATTAAAAAATATATAAATAGAAAACTGTTATTTAAGTTTTTAATAAAATTTCACAAGGTTAATTTTTTATTGTATTTTTAACCAAATAAACGTAGCCTTGGTGAGCATAAGAGACCTCTTTCAAAAACATTTAAAATCTCAAACTCTTAAAAGCTTTAGTAAAACTCACTTTTTCCTTCTTATCAATAAGCATGTCTTTCAGGTTTTTATGGAATGTCCTAATTTTGTGGGGAATGAATTATCTTGACAGAAATTGATGTAGCCTGATGAAGTCAAGTGTCCTCACAGTGCGATTTGCAAAATATATCCCAGTCTCCTCCGCACTGCTTATTTTGGTGTCTTTTTCCATTTCCATATAGTTCCGGTGATGACAGAGACTAAAGCAACGCATAGGATGACTGCTGTGAATTTAGGGATAAAAATGTACCAAGCTGTTTTCCAGTCTAGTTTAGTTTAGTTTAGTCACTTTATTGTCCACGAGCGGAAATTTGTCTTTGGTTTCACCACACAAATTCATTTAACATCATCACACAATTTACAAAAAAAAAAAAAACACAATCACCCCATCTCACACTCAGATCCCAGTATTTAAAATTCTAACAGCAGTTGGCACAAATTACATTTGATACACATTTTTCCTTACTTGAGGTTTCCTAAAACGTATTTTTGATGGTAAAAGCTGACATTTAATATTCAATTTCAATAAAATCTGTTTTATTGATAGATTTTATGTGATAGATCACATAAATTCATATCTCCAAGAATTAAAATCGGTTGATCAGATGAGCAAGTCAAGGCGTCATTATAACTCTCTGTTATTTTGTTTGCGGCGTCTTCGTTATTCGGGCCTGTGACATATATTAAAATGACAGTAATCTGTCCAAATTCCCAGGGCAAATAAAAAGGTCTAAAAGACACTGACATGAGTTCATAGTCTGTAGTACATACTTGTTCATTAATCTGAAAATGTGTTTCCCAATTGTTATGCACAAAAAAGCACAAACCTCCTCCCACGGACTTAAGAGATGCGACGTTGTCTCTTGTCGGGTCTAATCATTGTATAGCCATTTAAAGCAATGTCCTGTATATCTTCTCTTAACCAAGTCTCTGTAAAACATAACAGATGACTTTGCCTAAAGTCTCTGTCATAGTTGATTTTAACTGTTTCTTAGGAAAACGCCTTTGATCATTTATCCTCGAATTCCTCACCAATTCGTAGCAGTCTTCTGGTAAATCAATTTGTGACTTACAAAATTGAGACTGTGATAAGAGTAACAGAAGCTCCTCCCGCTTGTAGATGAGCACGCCAGTCACCACACTCGCGCCCGAGCCGGCCAAGATCACAAACACGGCGAGGCACACTGCCAACCAATCCAGAAACCAGCGAGTGTTCATGTTTAAAAAGCAATAAAAAACAACTGTCGAACAAGACAAAACAAGGAACAGTGACAAACGCGTGAAGCACTGGGTCTGCAGCAGAGCCGCACCCCAAGGGAAGCATAACAATTGATATGATGCATATTTCAGAGTTCAGTTTCCTATAGGCAATCAATACGCTGACAAACAACTGGTGAAGGCAGAGGTGAGTACAACATTCAAAGCCGGAGAGATAGAGATGAATTCATTGTGTTGAGTTTGCTGACCCTAGTGTTTATTGCCTCTGCAGAGGGCAGAGAGTTCACAGCCAAAAACAACAGCATGTGGAAAGTCCTGCTGCAGGAAATATGGTCACAGTTCAACAGCGAGTAGATGTACATATGGGTTACAAACCAAGTGTCTTGGGCTGCACCATCTGTTCACAAAAATGGCAAGTCCACCTCCTGTTTTCTAGCAGTTCTCGCTCACACATCTGTCTGAGTGTAACATCAGTGAACACGGGTTAGAAGCATCTAAAAGCAGCTCTAATATGTGACACCAAAATGAACTAAGAAACAAAAGCTTGCTAAATGATGCAGCCTAAAAAGATTTGACAAATGACTAAAGAAACAGGATTTGTATATATATATATATATATATATATATAAACTGAGAAAATACACTAAAAAACAAGATATGTGTGATCGCAATCATCATGGGAATAAAGGGAAAAGGCTGAATGCAGGCATTTGTGATGTGACAATGCGACAAAGACTGCACTCATGAAAATTTGCTCACTGTGATAATTCTAGGCAATCTTCCAATCATGTTAGCTATTTAATATTCATAAGCCAAACATGCACATTGACTTAATGCAATATTAAGCCAGTTATGCAGATATTTTTACATTATCTTTCATTAATAATAAATACTTAATCTGGAAATTGAGTCAGTAAAGCTCAGTTGAAATTTAACATCAAAATATATAAAATGTACACTAGATGAGAGATGGCAAAGCTGAATTTTCAGTCTGTAAAGGACTCAAGTCTTCAGTGTCACATGATCCTTCAGAAATCATTCTAACTTACTGATTTGGTGCTCAAATAAAACATGTTCATGTTTTTCATAATCATGATTTGTAGCAACTGTGATACTTTTTTTCAGGATTATTTAGTCATTTGAATTTTTAAAAGAGCAGCATTGATTTGAAATATAAATGTAACATTATAAATGTCTCTATAACAGTCAGTTTTGATCAATTTAATGCTTCCATGCTGAAAAAGAAGTATTAAATTCTTTCCAAAAAAAGGTAAATGTAAATAAGTACTGTGGTGTGCACAAATGCAACAACCATATAAGTGTGCTTTTAATACAAGAACAGAGGTAGGTTACATATTTTAATATCGGCCAAATGTGATAAAAGTGGAGGGGGCTACAACCCTCCAATTTCTAGCAACTAAAAACAAACAGGGTAACTTCAAAATAAAATAAAAGACACAAGACAAAATCAACGACACACATTACACTGAGCACATGACATGAAATCAATTTGGTGCAAACATGGAATCAGGAGTATTAGCTCCCAGCCCAGTTTCTGCAGAGTAAATCAGAGGTCAATATCACTATCCCCTATAGCTTATAGCAGCAAGAACTCATTCACTGTATTAGCTTGTGTGCTTGCATAGCCCATAATGACTAAAGGAAAGCAAATCCATATCTAGTCCTTTTTCTCTTATACTACAGTATGTGCTTTGAATAATTAAAATTTATGAGAACATCAGAGTATACAAGGTCACATGAGGGAACACTACCAAGTATATTTTGTACATTTCTACAGTCCCTACAATTAATAAAACTTGTATTTCTGATTTATAGCTGCCACTGGTGCTGATCAAGATTTGATTACTTGAAAACCTTGCTCATGATATTGTTATTAATAAGACATCGCATAAACCACACTTTTGCGGCAATGTAAATTGTCAGACCAGTGTCATCTGAATAAGTGCTGAGGATATGAAAACGTCAGTATGATTTCCCGTGGCTCTCTAATGTTAGACTGGCTCTTTTCAAAAACTAACCTTGATCATCATAAGCCTTTTGAAACGCTTGTGGAATCTGAAATTTGTTTTGTGTTCCAGGGCCAAACATGAGTAGTTTTCTCTAAATCTACATATTGATTTATTTTAGTGGAGAGTGGGTTAATTAAATGTGAATCGTAAGCCTGAAACAAAATATTGAGCATGCTGGACAGAGGAGAGGAATCTGTCCTTTAGATGTTAAAACAGCAATCAATACAGCATAACCTGGGAATATCCGTCAACACACTGCAAACGAACGGTATTGAGGAAGATCTGGAGCAGGATTAAGTAACTGGCTTCAGACACTGCAGCTCAATCTGAGGCACCGCTAAGCATATGGAATGAGGTGTGTGTATCGTCTAAACAAATCAGATTCCCAATCAGGTGAATGTACGGAACATTTCAACAAAACAGTAACAGAAATAGTACAAAGTACATTTCACTCAGATGAAATGCATTCTAGAAAACCTAAAAGAAGTTTTGGTCACCAAAATGATCAAATGTAATTCGGAATCTACAGAGTTAGATGAGGGTAATTAAAGCAAAGCAGAGCAATGAGACGCATTACGAAGGTCACACAAAAATGGAGACATGAGTGGAAATTTTTTAAGGTTTACCTGGAAACTGAACAAAACGTAAGCACATAATACATGTTTTTCCAAATGCAAATACAGCAAAGAACACGCTTAAAAAATACACTGTTTAAAGGACACTTCATACAGCTCCTCTCATCCATGTAGGACATTCTGGGGGAAAACAACTCTAATTCAGACTTTGTCACTTTGAAATTTGTGTGCAATTGCATGCTTACGGAAATTTACAAACCGAACACTGAGCTATATAGTGGCCTCCCGAGGATAGGAAATCAGCAGTGGAGGCGCTGAAAAACTACCATGTGACATGTAATTTGCAAAATGTGGCACATCAACCGGTCGAGATGATGCCTGTGGTAATGGAGAGATGCTGCCATGTCACCCGAGGCTATATATGACAAGACAAAATGCCACAACTCTGGCAGCTGGATTTAGCAATGGATTTCTGTCTCCAAAAGGTACAAGATCCTATAAGTCTTCCTCATTAGTTGCGGACATAGTCTTATTACTGTGGCGAGAAATATATTCGGTGTGATTCACCTGTGAAGATTCACTAGCAAATTCTATTGATCCTCATGCAGGTCTGATTTGTGCCTGATATAATTTCCTGCATCAAGAGTCTGTGAAGCAACTCAGAGGTGGCCAGACTACATTAAAGCAGGAACATTCTGATTACAAAAGAATAAACCTTTGAGACGGGAGGAATTACATTTTGATGGAAAGCATGGTACCTTCAGTTCCAGGGAATTGAAGGGTGCACCATTTTTTAGACAAACATGGTATTTATTATGTTCAAACAAAGCCAGAGCCCTGGGCAGCTGTTGAATATTAAAAGACAGAAAGATGAAGCTGTGCTGTTTGCTTTGTGGTTGATCAGGAAAGAAAACATGTCGAACTGCTTTAAGAAAAAAAAGTTAAATAACGGTAAATTAAGCTCCTACCGTGGTGTAAGTTTGCTACTGGATGGAAAAGTATAGTGTAAAAACAGTGTGTGACTGTTTTCCACAGCAAAATAAAATATAATGAAAAGAGGAAAACATGAAGACGCAAAGAAATGGTGTAAATGGATGCACATCTATGTTCATTAGGGATGCACAAAAATAAACCACTAAAACTAAAATCCATTGTTTAATAGTGAATTTAAACATTATAACATTACACACCGTTTAAAATGGATAGTTTTTTAAAATTTGGTAAAGATATTATTTTAACAGCATTAGCAATTTTTTGTAATTTTAAAAAGCATTGGATAATCTGTATGTAAACGTACAAATATATTGTGCATGTCCTAGTGTTCATAGGTGCATAATCTCCACTGAACATAATGCTAAAAATGTTCATACAACGTAAATCTTCTCTCTGAAGTTCCAAGAAAACACTGTCTCCTTTACAGAACTATTGAACATAAGGCCTTTATTACTAACACAAGCTGTTAAATTCTTCCTCAAGTGCAGCAAGTGAGGAAGAACAGCAGAATTGTAGGTCATGGGTAAATGTGGCAGGGTCCTTTAAGTGCCCAGCTGTCTTTCAACGTTCCATTGATTGAGTTCAGTGGGGGGATTCTTGGAAACAGCTGGACTCAAATAAAAGAACTGTATATTAGGATGGCAGTACAAAAGCCATGATATGTTGGACAAAAGATTATTATATGATGATTTATTTTTTTAATTTTGAACAGACGGAGACATGAATTATACTGGACTGGTGTATGTTAAAGAAACTCAATGCACTGCAACTCATGATTAACAGTGATTATAATTGGATTTTTACACTGTTATGTTATATTAGGATACCCACAAGCTTTTTAAAATCTGATATTTTGTTGCAATTTCTCTTTTCAATCATTTCACAAAAAAAAAAAAAAAGTAAGGAAAGCAATTACCTGGAAAAAAATAAGTACACCATCAATTTGGTGAAAATAACATCTTGTAGCCATTGCTTATAATTGTCAATCAGTCTTCTTAACAGAATTGTAAGATATTTCTGTCAACTCTTATTTACAGAACTCCAGTACATGCTTTTGAAAGCTTGTTTGCCTGTACAGCAAGCTTCTCTTACAGTAATTTAGTGTCTTGTGTTATTCTTGTTGCAAGGTCCAACTGTCCAGGGATTCAACTTTCAGATTTTTTAAGACAGTCTTAACGCTCAAGCAATGTGGAATTTCTAATTGACTATATTATGAAAGTTACAATAAAGCCCTGAGGTTCTTTGGTCAAAGAGTTTTGTTTTTTTGTTAAACATGATGCTACTGTGACCATTAGTTTTAGCTTTGTCTCATCCATCCTGAACAACACTGACAACAGCAACTTTTCTCAGAACATCCAAGAACAACTTTTCCAACAGCATCTCAACATCTTACTTTTTGTTAGAAGCTTCAAAAGGTGCCTTAGAACACAAGCACACACATACACACACACAAATGTAAATCTCTCTGATTTATACAACACATAAAAATAAAATCTTTCACATTATTTTCTGTTCTTTTCTTTACTGTTCTTCACTCTTTTATTTTTGTAATATCAGAAAATGTAAGATATTCAGCACATCAGAGGTGAATATGCACAAAAGGGCAAAAACATGGAGCTAGTTTAAATGCCTTTTTAAATCCCTGTGGACTAAAATTCAAAATGTTCAAAGCAAAACCACAGTCAGAAAAATTCCTCTTCAAGTTTTATTCCATTCATCTATGGCATACCAGAGTGCGAGATCTTACTTTGGACATTTGCACCCTTCGCTTCGTTAAATATTAAAGCCTGAACACACTAGACAATAACTAGTATTATGTGCATTGTCCTTTTCACAGTGCAACATCATAGACACATCTCACAGAACACCAAACACACTATGACATGACAGAGTAACTAAAGCCTTTTACATCCGATTAATGTCTTCATCACAGCATAATAAAAAATGAGATCAATATGCAATTACAATTAAAGGAGACCATAACACAATTAGCTCAAAATGCCTCTTACTAATTAAATTCATCAAATGCAACAGTAAAAACATTCAGATGAAATTCAGATTTACCATTACAGGAGTAAATTATATTTTAAATATATAGTACAATACAAAAAATATATATTTAGAACTCCAACATCTCATAATATTACAGTTATTAACTGTATATTTGACCAAATACATGCAGACTAGGTAAATGTACCAAAAACAAAAAATCTTCCCAGCCCCAAACTTTTGAATGGTAGTGTATTAAAATAGTTTATAATTTTTTCACTCATTGATCATCTTTAAACATATAATTATTCATATTTATGATGCAATTTCATAGACTGAAAGTCTGGATCTAAAATCTGTTCATTTTAATCAACCCCTGGGACATAAAAGTGCCAAAAGTTAAAGAAACACCCATCAATAAGAATCCACATTCTGCCTATAAAAATCTGCAATTCCTTGCCTGGATGGTCCAATTCAGCAGACCCACGCTTTGACTGAATGCCATAAGCACTTTCAGAAAGAAAAAAAGCAAATATTCCAAGGCACAGAGAAAGACATATGATGACTGTAAGATGGCTGCATTAAACTATCAGAGTCACTGTGCCAAACCGAACACATTTTTGCTTATCAGTCTAATTAACCTATCCTGAGTGAGCCACCAACTCCAAATCACTTCCCATCTGTCAACCCTATGAAAGTGTCATCTTTTCTCCCCCACCTCTGTTTCCACTGACAAGCCAGCAATCAGTCTGATTCATGAATGTGTGCAAGTGACTGTCGCCGCTCGCATATTAGCACAGCAGCGCTGAAACCAAATATAATCCCTGCGAGTGTGCACATCCATTAGCATGATACACTTCCTGTTCTAGGTCTATTGTTGTCTTGTTTCATCACTCCAAAGAAGGTGAACCACAAAGTACTTTGTAAGGTTAGAATTATGAATGTGTTGGAAGCTGTTTCTAAGGGCAAAGATATTTGTCAGTGAAAAGAGTCTGTACGAGAAAACTGTGAACAAAAAGAGATGACCCACAGTCACCCTCTCGCCTCACTATGGCCAATGATTTGTTTTAAATGAGGGTTGGGTGAGCATTTCTTTATCTAACAGGAGCCAGAGCCCAGCTGTCCACACATACCTGTCATGCTGGCCAATTGCACATGCTTGAACACACTAACACAGAGAACAGCACTGGGGGGATATTATTTATTTTAAATAATCTTAGAAATTGTTAACATCATCAGTAATAATAAAAATTATTATTAAGTTGGCTTGAAAAATGAAGATTAAAACTGTGAAAAATCCCATAGACTTACATTGACGGAATGTTCAAATGAGCCAAGACCTTGCAAGCTCCAACTGACAAACATTAAACTAACTGTAAACACTTAGACTCAGTCAAGCTTCCCTTCTATGTACTTCTATTTCTAACCCATATAAACTCATTTCAGCTTCCACTCTATCTAACACTATTTCTAATCTATCTAAATCATGCTAGCAACATGTGAATCATGCTTGAAACATGCTACCATCATGCTAGTAACTTGCTAATCATGCTAGAAACATGCTAGCATCATGCTTGAGATCTGCTGTAACTTGCTAATAATGTTAAGAACATGTTAGTAACATGCTAATCATGCTAGAATCATGTTAGAATCATGTTAGTAACTTGCTAATCATGCTAGAAACATGCTAGCAACATGCTAGTAACTTGCTGATCATGTTAACAACCTGCTAGTAACATGCTAATCATGCTAGAATCAAGCTAGCGACATGCTAATCATGTTTGAAAACAGGCTAGCAACAAGCTAGTAACATATAATCATGCTAACAACATGATAGTAACATGCTAATCGTTATAGACATGCTGGTAACATGCTAATCATGTTAGAGACATGCTGTTAACATGCTAATCATGTTAGAGACATGTTGTTAACATGCTAATCATGTTAGAGACATGCTGGTAACTTGCTAATAATGCTAACAACAAGCTAGTAAAACCTTAGCAAACCACCCCAGGTACCCTAGCAACCACATAGCAACACCCTAGCAACCACCCAGAGTACCCTAGCAACCGCCTAGCAACGCCCTAGCAACCACCCAGTTACCCTAGCAACTGCCTAGCAACACCCTAGCAACCACCCCAAGTACCCTAGCAACCACATAGCAACACCTTAATAACCACCCCAAGTACCCTAGCAACCGCATAGCAACTCCTTAGCAACCACCCCAAGTACCCTAGCAACCGCCTAACAACACCCTAGCAACCACCCCGGGTACCTTAGTAACCGCATAGCAACAATTTAACAACCACCCCAAGTACCCTAGCAACCGAATAGCAACACCCTAGCAACTACCACAGGTACCCCAGCGATCTGTTTTTCTGTGTCTGTTCTTCTGATAGACTGTATTGCCTTTAAAACATTCAAACTTTAATCTTTAAAACTATTTCAAACTACTTCAAACTGAAAACCTTCAAACTTCAAGCTTTTAAAACTTTTACAAACTTTCTGGCTAGAATGTCATAGAAAGGCCATTTTGGATTCCCCAAAGAGCATTTCAGTGAACAGTTCTTAATTTTTTTTTTTTCTTAGTGTGAAGAACATTTTAATATTCTAAAGAACCATTTTCCACTTAAAGAACGTTAGTGCAATAGTGCAATGGAACACTCTTAAAAAATTGAAAAGGGTTCCAAAAGGGGGTTTTCACACCAGTGCCATAGAAGAATCATTTTTGGTTCCTCAAAGAATCTCTCAGTCAACAGTTCTTAAAAGAACCATTTTTTTTCTTAGTGTGAATAACATAAAAGTACAAAAAAAAGAGAACCTTTTGAGTAGAAAGGGTCCATGGATGTTGGATCTTGGAACCATGCTAATTAAAAAAAATAACTATTATTATTATTATTATGAAGACTTCAATCGTGTGATAAATATGGACATTATAGACTAAGCATGGCCATTCTTCAAATTCTAAACACATTCGCCAGATCCTATCCAAAGGTTGGGATCTGGGAGACCTTCTATTGAAGGGTTGGACCGAAAAAAAAAAGCAGAATGTGACAACAGATGAATATCTTTCAAATCCGTCACACATAGGGACATACGCTGGCAAATCATGAAACAAGCAACATTCTGTCATGCCAGATTTGTGTTCCCCTTGCAGATGGTTCGATGTTATAACTTATACCTTTAGTCTTGAGTCCTGCTTACATCCTCATCCATATTCATCATGTACACAATGAAATGCAAAGCAATTAGACAGAGCTGCGCTTCCTTACAGATTCTAAAAAATAATAATATTACATTTTCAAGAGTTTTAATTAATCTCCTTAAAGGTGAATGTCATCCTTCATTTCGAGTGTGCTAAATAATGATTGGTTAAATCACAGAGGAAGGCACAACATGGGATTTAGGCTGATGTTTCTTCACAAAGACTGGCCTTTGTGGCTATTTCTTAGGTTGCATTGATATTGCACAGGGAAAGTGGGACACCCGTGTTCTTTCAACAGCATTTCAAGTGTTGTCAAGCAACTTCAGTTTAAGATCAGTGTTGCTAGGAAAAAGATGATTCAATTAAAATTATGACAAACAAACAAGCAATAAAATCTAATACTGTCATTATCTCTCCAAAGTTACCAAGTCCTATAAATGGAAACATCTGTATCCACTTCAAAACATGTTACTTCATCCAGTCCCCCAATTTCTAAACTTTTCCAAAACAAAATCTGGAAGGCACCTCTTGTTTTCTCTGGGATTATCAGAATGTATGACATATAGATTAAATCAGCAGCACTGTTAGTAAAGTACATGACTCAGCTTGTTTCTCATCATGTCTCTCTTGACAGCTGATGCAAAGTGCACAAAAGTGTTGTCCTTGTTTCCCACCTAATGTCATCTCTATAACCTTCTTTCCTACAATTTAATAGGATGTAACAAGCATCATGTGGATACCTTAGGGAACCAGTAGAGCAATAATGACATAGGGTCAACTATATGTTTATGTTGACGCTTAAGGCGTCAGGTTGGTCCTATGAGGACCACTAAAACAAGGTGATAAAGAACAAGGTACAATCAACAGCAGAGCATTGGTCTATGCTATTAACATACTGTAGGTGTACACAGATATGAAACACTGCGCATGGCGTCTCTCTATTACTATTGTGCTCATCTCAAAGAGTGCACAGATCACCACTGCCCCCTATTGGTGCAATGGCAACACAAAGAAACACACAGGAGTGCTGTGATGACTCTGTTGATGGTGTCTTCTTTGCTCTCAATCTTTAACACTGTGCAATAAGTAATGCCAATTATGAACAGAGATTTTGATACTTCTCATGCATGCTTTCAAAATGATACTATAGGATATAGAAAACCACTACAAAATACCAATTATAAGTGGAAAAAAATGCATGATTACCCTGCTATAAAATGACAGCCTAACCTTGTTTCTTAGTCTTCTTAGCGTTTAACAGATAGTCCATCCAAAAATAAAAAATCTGTCCTCATTTACTCACCTTCATGTTGTTCTAAACCAGCATGAATTTCTTTCTTACTGTGAAACACAAAATGAAGATTGCTGGTAACTAAATAGTTTCTGTTATCCTTGACTTCCTTTGTATGGACAAAAAATTGGAACCAAAACTGGTCGCTTATTAACATTCTACAAAATACTTTGTTTTTTGTGTTCAGCAGAAAAAAAGAAATGCGTACACAGAGCTGGGTAACTGATTACATGTAATCTGGATTATGTAATCAGATTCCAAAAATTAAGTACTTGTAATTAGAGTAAGTTACATTTTAAAATACTCGTAATCAGACTACAGTTACTTTTTTATGGATTACATGATTACATATTATTCACACAATAGCAATAAATTATTCATAATTCATTGATTCTCCCTAATTTCCCTTTTACATCTTTTAAATTTTCCTTTCTAAAATGGCCTACTGTTTATATACATATTATATATGTACAGTATATATATACAATCCAGTTTTGTTGACATTCGCACAAAGATCAGTCATTAGTCAGGTGGCGACTGCATTTAACCACTGGATTTACAAAAATCATTTCAGGTTTAAGAAGGGTTTCAACATTGCATCAACTACTGATGAACACATTCATTTTTATTTGAATTATTACTCTGTAGGTTTTTTAACTATGTATTATTAATTATTACTAATTAAAATGCACATATCCATGTTATTTCTTATTACAAACCATTTTTTCATCTAAACCTTATTCACCAATTATATTTGCTTTAAGTACCCCTGAGATTTTTAAATAAATATTTCAATAATTAAGTGTCAAATTTGCATGTTTACGGTTTCTTTGATGTTGATTAATGATCACATGGCATGCAGGTAAATAAAAATATTTCATCTTTTTAGTAAGTGTTTTATTTAAAACAAAGTCTATAGAAATACAAAGACGGTTCACTCCTATACTTATGAATGGGAGAAACTGTAATATGGAGGAATAGTTCCACCTTCTAAATGAAAGAGCCATATTTTCCATAGAAACCTGGGGCACGTTCAAGCTCAAACCGGTGCGCAACGTTTTGCTATGGTTTCCGGGTTGAACGACATGTTTCCTGGAAACGGTGTGCAACGGGGTTTGAGATATGTTTTCTCATCAGCAGCAACATGTATATAAACCACGCGGTATTAAAGAGACAGCTCGCACAATGGGTCCAAGTAAAGTCGTTTACAAATGTGTCCGCTGCAGCTCGGTATACGCAACAATTGAAGATATTAGAAGACATGTTTGTCATAAGAGTTTTATAGTAACAATACAGCATATCAACATGATGATGTAGTTGTTTATATTTTTAGCTTCATTGCAAGGCAAGTTTATTTATATGCCAAATTTCATACACAATGGTAATTAAGTGCTTTACATAAGAATGGACGGCAAGGGCTGTGACTGCAACATTGAGCGTATTTTGCAGTATTAAACATGTATTTATACCGATTTCATCAGGTTCCGAAAATTCTTCAAAAAGAACACAAAGAATGGCCTTCTCAGCTGCCATAGTTGCAACTCTTGAGTCATCAGAACAGGGTGTTCAACGCACCACCGTTTCCGTTTAAAAAATGTTTTGCAATGTTTTGTCGGGGCTAAACGCAGCCCTGACTAGACCAGTCAATGCACATGCGCAGTCATACGCACATTATGACTCCGCATGCACATTGGCTGGTCTAGCTTGAAAAATAAGCTTTTTAAACGCTATTTGAGCATAAGAAACAACATTCATGGGGCAATTAATTTCAGATTTTTGTTGCTGATGTGACATATGGAATTTAATTGTGAGTTCAGCGAGCAGTTTTTGAGATTTCAGTATTCCCTCATTCATTGAGATAGGTCTTGTATGAGCTGCCCGGAGGCATTGCAAATATGGCCGCTGAGTGAAGAAACTTTCCTCGAAAGGGAGTTTGTTTTAAAATTATTTATTTTCATTTTAACTTTTTATGATTTAAATAATTGTCAGCTTTTCATTAAACTCACAACCCCCCCGCAGTTCCTTTACGAACCCTA
Organism: Onychostoma macrolepis; assembly: GCF_012432095.1. Taxonomy (NCBI): domain Eukaryota; kingdom Metazoa; phylum Chordata; class Actinopteri; order Cypriniformes; family Cyprinidae; genus Onychostoma; species Onychostoma macrolepis. The sequence goes on from NC_081159.1 coordinate 22,242,012, forward strand.
GTTTGGGAAACCTTGATGTAATATAATGTTTAATGCACTTCATGTTGTAAATTACAATGAATGAAACAAGTTTTCTTACTCTGCATTTTTTTTACATCATTATGGTACAAGATAATGCTATTTAAATCAATGTGATAAACGAGTTAAATCAAAAGTAATCTAAAAGTAATTGATTATATTACCTAAAATGTGTAATGTAACGAATTATGTTACTGACTACAATTTTTGTCATGTAATCTGGAATCAGTAACGGATTACAATTTGTAAGTAATCTACCCAGCTCTGTGCATACATGAGGGAGAGTAAATGATCACAGAATATACCCCCAGCAGGATATTCTTGATTTTACTTTATTCTGCTAATGTTATTGATAAAATAAATAAATAAATAAAATAAAAAACATGGCGATTTTTCACTGAAAATCTGCAATAGTTCTTTAAAGGTGTCATGAACTACCTTTGTTTTTTATTTTGTACTGTTCTGTGAGGTCCACTTATAATGTTATCAAGATTTTTACATCAAAAAACATAATTTAGAAGTAATAGGCTATTTTCTGTCCTGTTTTTAACCCCCCTGACCAGAATGCTCTGTTTGAATAGGTGTAGTGCAGGGTTCCTCAAATCTTACCCTGGAGGTCCAATCCACTGCAGAGTTTAGCTCCAACCCTAATCAAACTCACCTGTCTGTGATTTTCTAATGATCCTGAAGACACTGATTAGCATGTTCAGGTGTGTTTGATTAGGGTTACAGCTAAACTCTGCAGAAAAGTGGATCTCGAGGTCCAGATTTGAGGTGCCCTGGTGTAGTGGATTGAAGACTCAGAAGTAAACGCCCACTGCTATGAGCTATGATTGGCTAATAGTTTGACAGCCTATGTCCTTCACAGATGGTCGTTGCAGTGATTTATTTTAAAAACACATAAATACTCATATCAAACAATCTGTTTAACCGACAAAGCAATAGTGACTACGTAATGAAAACATTTACTCACACTTGTGTGTTGCGACATTACTGTCAAATCCAATATAGTCAACACAGCATCGTCTTTCAGTTTCAATCTTTCTGAAAATCCTGTGTCGAATTGTGCCTTGTTTATAAAAGAATCCGGTGTAAAATGAAGTGAACAAAGGACCGAGTTCTTACTGATGCGGTCTGGATCTTCACTAAAAATATAGTTCATCCACTCTTTCCTAATGTTGGAATCAGAAGGAAGGCAATGCAAAGACTGTTTTTCCACAACTTGGCACTGCACACTGTCTTTTTGTATTCGGAGCCATCTTTATTGTTTGGTTTCTGTGTAGATCTGTGCGTTCGATTCTCTCGTAAACACTATGCGCGAATCAGTGGGCGGGGCGGGGCTAACCTGACAGTGCTGTAGAAGCAGTCGTTGATCTTCTTCTGCGGAGGCGGTGTTTAGCCACACTATTACGTCATATAGTGGTGCATTCCACAAGCTGTTGTTTTGGCAGACTGGCTTCAATATAAACTTTTAAGCTTTTTAGATTAACGAGAAAGTGTTGAGTTCTGAAACTTACAGGATGTTTTTATAGTACAGTGACCTCTTATATGTCAAAAGATCAAGGGAATTTTGGTTTCTCAGTTCATGACCCCTTTAACATGTCATCAGTATACACATAGACACCCTGCTAACTTATCCAGTTCACAGGCCAATCCTGGCACATTAATAGCTCTAAGAAAACTACACCAAAGCCGTGAAGAAACCTGAACCAGAAAAAAACTTTTTTTCAGTCAGTTTGTGACTTCTAAAACTGGCACACTTCTAGTTAGAAAATTGACCCAAGGCTTATTCACAGTCTTTCTAACAGGCTTATGAATTATGAGTATTCCATTTAAAACGCTGTGGATTTCTACAAGACAGAATGAAATAGGTTGAAGAACGAAAAAAAGGCTGACTGCAAGATTTATGATTAAGTAACGTGTCTGAAGTCAGTCCATCATTATTACTGACACTGAAAGCAAATCACATATAACTCAAATGTGCCTAATGCAGTCAGGCTGATTTATTCATATTAAATTACATTCACATCTTAAAATCAGGTAGTTTAGATGTTGCCCAGAAAGAACGTTTTAGGCTATGAGATAATGCATTTTTTATAGTGTAAGATTTTACCTGTTTCTCTCAGGGATTAATGGACAGGTTACTGGTGAGTTTTCTCTGGAGACTGGCAGTATTCATGTGTAAAATTCTTTTGAAGTACAAAACATCCACATCAAATCTGGAGTCAGCACAATTCACACACCCTGTCGGCAGAGCAAGAGAGAGGCAAAGTGAAATGCTGCTGTAAACACAAGATCAGAGGCAGGAGTTTGTTGCTGCTGTAGGACACATCTCTCTGCGCTCATTTACAGTGCAGTTGTTTAGATGTCAGCAGGAGTTAAACGAACACGCCAAACTTTTCTTCAGGAACACTGCCAAAGAGTGTTCATGAAGAATAAACTGTCAGGTAGCACAGAAGGATGAAACAAGCACAGCAATATGTCTGAATCATATGTATGCAGCGATGTTATGCAATCAATTTTCAAGTTAGATTCTTCTTGCTTTCTTCTCAAAAAGAAGACTGCACAATGTATAGTTTTTTGCATGTGTATATAGCAAGAACACACTGAATATACAAAGACATTTTTAATGTTAAAGGGGTCATCGGATGCGACATGCACTTTTACAAGTTGTTTGAACTGAAATGTGTGTTGGCAGTGTGTGTACACAACCAGCCTGTAATGATAAAGATCCATCCAGCGTTTTTTGTTTTTTTTTCTCGTTAAATTGTTTCCCCTTTCTCATTTAAAGCCATTCTCAGATGCCTGTCTGTGTGACCTCACACAGACCCAGGCCCCTCCCACGATTGTTGATTGACACTAGCGTTTTACCGTAGACATGCCCTGAGTGAGCTGTCATCATTCCGCCATTGTTTCTATGCCAGAGCAGGAGTAGACAAGAATGGCTCCTATAGCGATTGAGGTGTTTTGTTGTTGGATGTAATAATGAACATAGCAGTCGTCATTTACTCCCAACATCTGAGCCTCTGAAGACACAATGGTTTACCTTTGTTTTTGAAGGGAATGCGCCCCCGATCTAGCTAAATGCGTTTATGTTCACACGAATCATTCGTGATCCAGCCTCACCTACAGAAGAAATGAGTAAAAGGTTCTTTAATGAATCTTTGCAAATCACCTTTCCTATTAACGTGCTAGTTAGCAAGTAAACAGTCTCATGAGAACGGCCCATCACCCCACGAGAGGGGCGGGGTGAACAGAGCTCATTAGCATTTAAAGGAACATGGACTAAAACTGTTTGCTGAAAACAGAGCTGATTTTGACAGGGTAAAAAGGGTGTTGTTTTACACTACCATTGAGAAATTTTAACCAAAGTATGTTATAGACTTTTAATTAAGACCCTAAAGAATCATATCAACTTGTGGAAAATGGGAATCCGATGACCCCTTTAAAAAACAAACATTGTATATAATAAATAAATGCTTTTATACATTATATATATTACGTAGCCGACGAGACATGAGGTGAGTGGATCCAAGTGCAAGCTTTTATTAGTAAACATAGTCAAAACACAGGCAGGGTCAAACAACAGCAAACGGGTATGGCACGGGCAAGACACAAGAGTAATCCTAGGGCAAGAGTTGATTTTCGATCGGCGAACAATATCCAGAGGGCTTGACAAGAGGAGTAATCCGATAACGTGAGCAGTAGTCTAGGCAGGAGCAAACAGAGTACAAAATGACAAGACTAAAGAGAGATCCAAGGTAGGCTATAAACTTCAGGGCAAGCAGAGATCAGACAAGAAACGAGATACACAGGCTAGGATAAAGATACGAATGACTCAGGCGATAAACTAGATTTAGACTCAGAAAGGAAGAGCACCGTAATGTAGCTGTCACTGGGAGAGTGATAAACGCTAGACAATACTCAGCGATCTGAAAGAGGAAGTCCAAGGCTTATAAAACATGTCTGATTGGATTCAGCTGTGTATGTGTAATCAGTGCAATGGATGATGGGAACTGTAGTCCGGAGTGACATGTAACAGTCTGTGTGGTGTGAGAGTCAATATGATGGAGAGGCGACCTCTTGTGGCAGTCGGACAGAAGGCCACGAACCGGATTCGTGACAATATATAACATTATACATTATATATATCATTAAATACAGCATGTGTGTGTGTGTATGTGTGCATGTGTTAAACTGTAATAATACTTGAAATAGTACTATTTTTACTGTACTGACTTTGAATAAATGCAGCTTGTGTGCATACTGTTACGTCCAGAGCCATAAGGTTCTGTTGTGTGAACTCTATGTCTTGTTTCTCTCTCTCTCTCTCTCCCTGCAGAACCTGTATCTCCCACCTGAGGCTAATTAAGAGCTCTGCAGTGATTGGGGAATGGGAGAGGAGAGCGAGTATTTAAACTACAGCTGCTACTCAGACCAGCAGTTGGTGGTGGCTGGATGGTGTGCGACGGCTGAGAACTCCTCTTTAGACTTTATTGTGAAGCCCTAATTGGTGCTTTGGTGTACCTTTATCTCAATTGTGTTGAGATTGTTGAAGTAGAGTTTCTGTCGTTGATTACAGCTAAGACTGATCCTTAATCTACAGAGGAGTGAGTGTTAACTTCAGTAGCCCATTATAAATTTTAAGCTTTAATTTGTCTTTTGTTTTGGGTTTAGTAGGAAGGTGGGTGCCATTTTGTTTTGTATTACTTATTTTCTCCTGTTTATGTTAGTTTAGGGAGTTAGTTTAAATCTGCTGTATTTTGGTTTCTTTTCTTTGAAGTTTAGTCAGTTGGTTTATACAGTTAGCTCTTTTATGTTTGTTATTTTGGCCTTACCCCCTTCTGAAGTTAATACCCTCTTTAATGTTACTCCTGTTTAGATGGTAAATAAAAACTTCTCTTTTTGCTGAACTATCGTGGCTGTGTGGGTTATTGTACCTCTTCTGGGTTTGGAGACGTTTTCTCTGCCGTCGCACAGTGCCTCACCACCAACCATTTTTAGTTCTGTTGCGGTCTTCCCATTTTAGACCGTAACAATACATATAGTTGTTAAAGAAAAAGATGCCATAATTACAACATCATAAAAGACAACATAATGAAGCCCTTCCAAAGCATAATCCACGCAATGAAATAAATCAGCAACATCATAGCACAATATAGCACTTATTTTTCACAATATATAGCCTGTATTAAATGCAAGTTCTGCTCCGTTATACTGCATTTATCATTACCGCTTCATTGTAATGACCTGAGTTGTTGGACTAACAGACACAGAGCAACATGATCTCACAGAATTCCGTGTAATGACCACGGACTTAATTAACCCTGAATCTGTGGTGACATCACGGAATCGCCGAAAACTCCGTGATGGGCTCACAGAAGTGATACCAATGTAAGTCCGTGACAGGCATCAGCCGTGCTCCACGCACGGATCCACTGGTTCAACACTTTCAATATGCCGACGCGATAATTTATCGTCATCATTATTGTTCATAACTGGGTAGGTTTAGGGTAGGGGTGGGGTCAGGTACTCCAGTGAAAGTATAACTGCATCGGAGTCACTCTTTTTACGTGGTCCGATGCAGCGCTGGTGTTGAACCAGTGAATCCGTGCATGGACCACGGCTGATGCCTTCTGTGAGCCCAGCACGGCATTTTCGGCGATTCCGTGATGCCACCACAGATTCAGGGTTAATTAAGTCCGTGAACATTACACTGAATTCTGTGAGATCAGGTTGCACAGAGACATGTAAACTTTGAGCTCCTCCCTTAATTCCTCTCGTGAAGACCTCAAACTATATCCAAACTCAGAAGAGCTGCGTTCCAGCATGCTGTCCATTCATAAAGAGGTGTCTGTACAACGAGCCACATCTTGAGCATCATTATGACATTTCAGCAATATGCAACTGGTGTTTTTAAACTTGAACATTTTCACTGTAGGGATAAGCAAGGGGACATCTGTTGATTTTGTTAAAGGGAAGTTTACTTTAAACTGAAATTCCATCGGTCCTTACATCGATTGGTGAGATTATTGTTCATCATGTGGAGACTGCTGACCTGTGTTCTCATGGCCTCTTGGTTGCAGGCGCGTGACCTGCGGAAGAGACAAACTACGTGCCCAAATGTGTGCGACCTGTCCCGCTGCTCATCTGCTCTAGAGTCTTGTTATTTCGGCGTGGTGAAGGACAGATGTGACTGCTGCACGGTGTGTGCGGCGGGAGAGGGGGAGTATTGTGGGGATCGCGGACATGCGGTTTGCGGTCAGGGAATGACCTGTGAATATCGCAGCAGTGCGCGCGGTGCGTGCGTGTGTGACTCCCATGAGCCAGTGTGCGGCAGCGATGGGAGAACATATCCCAGTGTCTGTCGACTGAAAGCGGAGAACAGACGGGCTGAGATGAGCGGCATACCTGCTGTCATTTTCATCCAGAGAGGCCCCTGCGAGACCGGTGAGGGAAGAAAAACTGTTTGTTTTGGTGTTCATAACATCTGGCCAACTTGACAGAAGTTAATAACAATCTAAACGGTGTAGCTGTTTTTTATTTATTTTTTTCCTTGCAGCAGAGGCAACAATTTAAATTAAAAGTAATGTATCAAATGTAATTTGACGAACTGACAGAAAGTGTCCTAAAACAGCCCATAACGTTTTGCAAACCCTGCTGAAAAAAAAAAAAAAAAACAGCAAACACCAGCTAAAACCAGCCTAAGATGGTTGCCTGGTCTTAGCTGGTTTAAGCTGGAAGTAGCTGGCTTTAGCTGGTCTCCCAGCCTATGTCTTAATCATCATGTTTTTTCCTTTCCCTAGTCAAAAAAATTATATCAAAACAAATTATTGATTTCTCATGAATTTACTGTCCTCCTAATTTCCATTAGGATCAAATTCCTTTTATTTAACAAAAGCCAGTTCTTTCTATCCTGATGGAGAGTTTTTAAGCTGTAACTCACAAATCTTCACAACACAGGAATGTTATTATTTTATTTTAAGTTGCTGCTTTACAGGAGTTACACACTTAAAACCAGATTTTTGCATATTTATCATATTTCACATATGCCATGTCTAGCACAGATATCACTGAAATACTACACTTAGTTTAGCAATACTGAGGTGCAAATCAAAAAGTCATTGAAGGGGCATATCATATCTGATATGATTGAGTACAGCTTAACTTTACAGCTTCATGCAAAATTCAACCGAATCCCCTCATAAAAAAGTACGAGGAGGCATTTATGTGATAATAGATTTATGACTTAAGCCACAAACCTCTGCAGTAAAAGAGGTGCAGCATTTCAAATCTGTTTCAATGTCAAGGGAACTTTGATAACATTCATTTCAGCACATGTCAGTGCTGGCATTCAGCAGTTTTGCATATTGCGAAAGCAGAGTTGTTAATGTCAACTACTTCTTTGTCACTTGTTATAAGCTAAATCATGGAGCACATTTTGAGCATCAGTATCGTCATAGCATATTGATTGTGTAAATGAACTGAAACCTTAGAATGATATTGCTATAGCTACCAAAAATGTTATCAGGACAAGAGATTATTATTGATATTTTTAAATTCCTTCTTTTTTATCGTGCCATAGTACCTATGGGGTGATTTCCAACGCTTCTTCATTTATAACAATAATGTAAGTCATCATATTGCGTTTTTTTCTCATTCTCACAGCTTGATGATTTGACACACAGATGCATGTATCAAATGGTCCCCTTACAGTGTTAGTACAAATAGTCCTGCACTGAGAAAACATTTTTATTGTTTTCTATAAATGAAGGTGGTGCTAGTGGCAATGATCAATGTTTAAGATCTACACAATCCACTGATACCAGAATCATTCCAGCTGATATGAGAACAGTTATTTTAGAGAAGGCAAGAAGTATATGTAAATTAATAAGTTAGTATTAAAGGGTTACTCCACCCCAAAATTTAAATTTTGTCATTAATCGCTTACCCCCATGTCGTCCCGAACGCGTAAAAGCTTCGTTCGTTTTCGGAACACATTTTAAGATATTTTGGATAAAAACCGGGAGGCTTTTAATTTTCATTGTATGGAAAAGAACAACTTTGACTTTTATCTTACACAGAAGAAAGAAAATAATATGAGTTTTCAAAAGACATTAGTACATTATTTAAAAAAAAAAAAAAACATATGTAATGCAACTCTGAACTATTGATTGAAAAATATGTAAATGTTTGAAAAATTTGCAACAAGAAATACACTTATATTAAAAATGACACACACATAAATATATATTCAACTCCATATATTTTTATTTGCATATTTATACAAGCATTAACATATTTTTATATACATACATACACATATATATATATATATATATATATGCTGTATGCACACAAATGTTCCCTGGCTTCTGGCCAAGAGGTTCAAATTTATTTCGTTTTGACAGTTATGCCTTGGGATATATGATCTATCTATAAAAACCATGTGGCATGTTCTGTCAGCTATGCCTTTCCAAAGTCAGGGGTCCCAAAAGGGCTGGAAAACACAAATGTCAAGTGAACTCAGTATGCAAAAAATACTCAAGGGAACAATGATTTCGTCAAGTGGTAACATGTGGATTACATAACCTTTATCCACATCCATCACATATTTGCATATATGTAGCATCAGATTTCTTTGACAGAAAAGTAAGAGAGAATATGATTTAAACAATGACGTCTTAATTTTTTGTTCTCACCTTTTTATTGTTTTTTACACACATCATCCATTCAAAAAAAAAAAAAAACAGGCATATAATCAATACTTTAAGAGTCCAGTCAAAAGGGAGAGAGAGAGGGAGGGGAAAAAAGAAAAAACAAAACAAGTCATTCCTTTATATAATCAAGTATGTTAAAGAAAAAAACACTTCCAAGCATCAATAGTAGAGGGCTTGGCCCCATTAATTCGCGCTGTTGTACATTCACAAGTCACTATTTTCAGGAGGCTATGGATCCATCTTAATTTATTAAGATTTATTAAGTTTTTATGGCGCTGCATCTGGTTTACTGTCATGATTTCTCATTTCTCATTATAGAAATATCTTTTGTGTTTACCTGTTGTGGTTCACCCCAGGGAAACCTGCACATGCAATGTCGGGACCCTGACTTTCTCTCAGAGGAGCAAGGCTGCTGTCAGCTGCCACAGACTTGGAGATAAGCATGTAACATCAATTTATGCAGAGACTGTGTGACAAGTTCTCCCCCAGTGCCTTCAGGTAGCAGGGTGAAGAAAAGAGCTCCACAGGGCTGTTTGCTTTACTCATAGCTTGTGCCCACACGTTACTATTGTTGATGTGCAACATGTTGAAGAGCAACATTGTGACATTGATCAAGCAAAGTTGTCAACCCATGGTTTTGTGCACATGTTTTTTGGCTTGGTCTCTATTTAAATACAGGCAATACTTTCTAAAGTAATTTGTGTTGTTTTTATCTGATCTCTTTGTTCTGATAGGCTCTCGAAATCCAAGCAGCATGCGCTATAAATTTAACTTCATAGCAGATGTGGTGGATAAGATTGCCCCTGCAGTGGTCCATCTAGAACTGTTTAGTAGGTAAGGACAGATGGTGTTGGTTGTTTAGATGCTGAGCACAGAGTGACATGCTGGTTATAATGCTTGGTATTCTTAGCTGGCACAGAATGAACTCTCAATATGTGATTAAATTATGACAACATAATAGTTTTTGCTTGCTTGTTTAGACTGAGGTTCAAAAATGAGAGTAGAATAAGTATGTAAACACTGCTGTTTGGATTGGAATTTCTGTGTGTTACAAGATAACTGTTATTGCATTGTGCATAAATTAAACTCTAGTATATAATTATGTGACAAAATATGCACAGTGTCATCATCACTAAACATTTACAATGTTACATTTCATAGCACAGTTTAAAAAAGGATGTTATACACAATCTTGTGCTCACCAAGACTGCATTTATTTGAAACAGTAAGATTGTAAAAAATTATTAAAGCAACTGTTTTCAATTTTAATAGATTTTAATTTATTGTAATTTATTCCTGTAATGGCATATAGCTAAATTTTCAACTGATACTCCAGTATTGAGTGTCACATGGTCCTTCTATGATTCTAATATGCTGATTTGGTGCTCAAGAAACATTTTTTATTGTTATTATGTTAAAAATAGATACCGTGATACATTGTTTAGGATTCTTTGATGAACAGAATGTTTAAAAGTGCAGACAAGAAGTTGGAATTTGCCTGTAAAAATGTTGTGCTTCAAAACCTAGAAATCTCTCAACAAACTCATTTTTTATGAACTCATACACCAAGGAACTATTTCCCCAATGTTTCCTTCCAGACTACCATTTTCCAACCAAGACGTCCCTGTTTCCAGTGGTTCAGGGTTTATAGTGTCAGAGGACGGGTGGATTGTCACCAATGCACATGTACTGACCAATAAGCAACATATCAAAGTGGAGCTGAAAAATGGCATGCTCTACGATGCCACAATCAAAGATGTGGATCAAAAATTAGACATTGCTCTCATTAAGATCGACTCAGAGGTAAGTATGCCAAGATGTCCAAAACCTGGTCAGAGGACATGGAGAAATGACTTAACCAATGACAAAAACTAGCCTCCAGAGGTCTTAAGTGCATATTCAAAATACCTTTTGTTGCATGGTAAAAATGTTGTCTTTGCATTTTACTGCTCAGATACACTGGTTTATCATCAGCGACTAGCTTCACAGCTGCTGGAAGTAAATTAATCTTGGGGAGGCAGTCCAGCAGATGTTTCTGGAGTCAGCAAGGGCTTGTGCCACCAAAAATTTGATTCTGCTTCTTGACATGGTTAATTTGTTTTCTGATTTTCTCAGGAGAGGTCTTACAAATTCCAACTTTCCACCTATTTTCGCTGTGCACTTGTGACCATGCAAGATAACATGTCTATTTGCCACTGACAGTCTGCCTTTGTAAACAGTACCAGCACAAGGCCCTGAAATATCTCCTGGCAGAAATACAAAACACCCCTAAGAGTAAAAAAAAAAGTCCTTTCAGACTGATTTAGAACCACCTAACTCCTGAGACCATCTGTAAAGACAAGGTTTGATCAGCAGCATAGAGCATCCTCTGCCAACAACAATAACGTCTCGCCATAACCCAGACCATAGCAACAGCATGTAGCACAATGATTGGTAATCACTTTAATTCAGTCCCAGACTGTGTATGGCTGCCTGTGGTTTCAAAAAGGAGGAGAAAAGTGGAGAAGAAGTGCTGGGGAGGCAGATGGCAATCTGTTATTTTGCAGTGCTCAGCCCCCCAGCAGTAGCCTGCAGAGTCAAGGTTGGGACAGAGTGTAAAGGCGTCCTGCTCCAGAAGCCCCGGTAATCAAGCCTGGTGCATCAGCCTGAAGTCATAAAAATGCACCCTACAGAGCACAGGCAGGCAGAGGCAAGCTCAGGCACAGACTGGCTGCTGGTTTCAAACATTTCAAGGAAACTTATTAGACTGTTCAAAAAAGGTGACAGCACAGAAGATAGTCAAGTTGTTTTTCTCTGAAAAAGACTAGTGGCCTGGTGATTTTGAGTTGGAGATCACGATGAGTTGTTTGTGGAAAAAGGCGAGTATTAAAAGGGTTATTTCCGATTAAAAAGTTGCTCACTAACAAACTGTTAGTAAATGTTATCGCTGTAGTTGCCAATTTCAAACGCTGTCACAGAGCGCTCACAAACCAACAGACTTTCCACTTTGCAACTACCTATTTACAGCACGAAAAGTGATGAAGGTCAGAAGATATATTAAATGTTAAAAGATACAGTTCAACTTACCAACATGCTGAACTGTATTTCCAATACTGTCAGAGATTCAACCGTGGAAATATGTGACCCTGGACCACAAAACCAGTCTTAAGTCGCTGGGGTACATTTCTAGCAATAGCCAAAAATACATTGTATGGGTCAAAATGATCGATTTTTCTTTTATGCCAAAAATCATTAGGATATTAAGTAAAGATTATGTTCCATGAAGATATTTTGTAAATTTATTACCGTAAATATATCAAAACTTCATTTTTGATTAGTAATATGCATTGCTAAGAACTTAACTTTTAATTAAGTTAAATGGACAACTTTAAAGGCGATTTTCTCAGTATTTGGATTTTTTTGCACCCTCAGATTCCAGATTTTCAAATAGTTGTATCTCGGCCAAATATTGTCCGATCCTAACACACCATACATCAATGGAAAGCTTATTTATTCTTGAAAAATTGACACTTAAGACTGGTTTTGTGGTCCAGGGTCAGATATGTCACACAGCTTATGAACAACATGTCACCAGACGTTACATTCACTTCAGGAAAGTAATTAATTATTTGATTGAGATGTTATAGCTAAAATATATAGCTAAAATCATAAATAGTACATTACAAATGTCTATTTGATGTATGCTTGAATCAGCATAATCTCTCTCTCTCTCTATAATATATATACAGTATTAGTAAATACAGATATAACACAGCTGCACTAGCTGCAAAATATGTATTAACCATTCACAATGTTAGATGTTAAACATGATTAACTCGAAACTGACTTACTTTATCTTTTCATTTATTTAGATTTTATTTATTATTATTTATGTTGTTATTTATGTTGTTGTTGTTATATATATATGTTAATGCTTTGGCAACATTGTGTTACACAGTCATGCTAATAAAGCTTAATTGAATTGAACTGAATTGAATTGAAATATATATATAGAGACAGAGAGTTATATTAATATTTTGAATTAGTTTTTATTTTTATATTTTCAGTTTTCATTTGGATTTTTTAATTCTTTTTTGTAACTAACATTTCTATTTAACTTTTAGTATTTTTAGTAGACTACTTCAACTTTTTTTTTTTTTCAGTTAGTTTCCAAAGCCACATTTCTAATTTTCATGTTTTTCATTTCATTTTAATATTTTATTTTTATCGTTTTTAGTTAACAGTAACTGGCTGAAATAATGCTTTTTTATTATTATTATTCTGTTAAAAGATTAACAGAAAAGTTAACAGATTGTTTGGGGTGCTTCCTCAAAATATTTTATGACAGCCATCATTTAAACTGTTATATCTGGACATGTGTTTGGAGTAGAAACATTAATTATATAAATAGCCTATTTTTAATTGTGCATAAAACTGTTTTGTTGGTCAAAACAACTTAAAAACCAGGAAGTTGGTAAAATATTGCAGGAATGAATGAAATACACAATGTCTCTTTGTTTTAAACAGACTCCCCTGCCAGTGCTTTTACTTGGTCGTTCATCAGAACTGAGACCAGGAGAGTTTGTAGTGGCTGTGGGAAGCCCGTTTTCTCTTCAAAACACAGTAACCACTGGTATCATCAGCACTACCCACCGAGGAGGTCATGAACTTGGCCTGCAGAACTCTGATATGGAGTATATTCAAACAGATGCCATTATAAATGTAACCGTTCTACATATAGACACTATCAATATAGATAGTTTAGCTGTGTGTCCATGAATATGAATAGAATGTTAATGTTTTCTTTCACAGTATGGAAACTCTGGAGGACCTCTTGTAAACTTGGTAAGAACATTTTATTCTCCTGTCTCATATTTGACATTAAGTATATTTTGAATATAATTCTCTCTGTCTCAGCTGCTACTGATTTGTTTATCCCTATTTGTTTCCAGAAAACTTCCCCCAAGGTTATAACTCTTGTTTTTATTTGTGCAACATTCAATTTTGGTATTCATGGTTCCTTACTGTGAAGTGTCTACTGTTTCTATGTCTGCTTCCATCTGGAAATTTAGTATACCCTGGGCAAATTACCTGCAGTGGTTTATATTATTCTATTGATCTTTGTAAAGGAAAACACAACATGTGTTGAAGGAGCCTCAGGCTCAAGCATGCATCTGGCTGTGCAATAAAAATTATTTCCATTTAAAGTGCACAATAGATACTTGAAAATATGTAAAAAGCATTGCACAGACGCACCATAAAACTGGAATTAAACAATGCAATAGTATAAGCAAAAAAGCTGTATTTCAATTTGATATGGCTTTATTAATGGTATGTATGTATAACTATGTACATACAAACATCTTACATTGTATTTGTTTAAATAATGACCTCAATATTCCCTATTACTCTTAATTATTAAATTAAACCCAGTACACCCAGTGATCACCATCCCTTGTGTGTCTCAAGGTAGCTGTTCATTCATTGCAGTGCATTTCAATATTATGCTCCCTGTTTGCGGTTTCAAGGACGGGGATGTCATTGGCATAAACACGTTGAAGGTTACACCAGGAATATCTTTTGCCATTCCCTCGGACCGCATACGCCAGTTCCTTGCGGACTCTTATGACAGACAAAGAAAAGGTTTGCAAACTTCTTTTGAACTGTTTATTTGTTTTAATCTTGATTGATTTAAGTAGCTGTTTTCTTACATTTCAGGAAGAATGCTGACTAAAAAGAGATATATGGGAGTGCGAATGCTTCAACTTTCAGCTGCGTAAGTTTGATTTTTTTCTTCTTTTCAAATATGCTTTTATTAAGATATAAAGATACATTTATATTGTTTTTTTTTTTTTTTAATTATCATGTTTCTTTCATCAGTTTGATTAGGGAGCTCAGAGAGAAGGAGAGAAACTTCCCAGACGTGAGTGCAGGGGTGTACGTGTATGAGGTTATTCAAGGGACAGCTGCCTTCAGGTAAAGGGATTTGCCTGCACCTCCTCTTACACCTCCCGATTAACCCCAACCACACCTCTTTCTTCACTCATCTAGGCCCAGAGGCTCCTTTCGTACTATCATAACCTTCAGTCAGATCAAGATTTATATCCTCTTCGTATGCCATAAAGACCTTTAACGTTACATATTTGCCCAATGGATATATTTTTCCTGTAGCACCTCTGTCCTATAATGACATTCCTCCTGTGGTATTTTGTTTTTGTTTGTTTTTTGTATATCTGCCATTAGAAACTTTAAGAGGTAGTTCACCTAAATATGAAAATGGTCATTTTCCCACCCTCATATCATTCCAAACCTATATGACTTACGGTAATTTCTTCTGTGAAACATAATAGAATGTTGGTAACCAAATAGGGATGATGTAACGATTAACCGCGAGCCGATTGAAAATCGATTCAAATGCTAAACAAATCGCGATTCAATTAGGGGTAGGAGTTTATATGAATGTATGTCTGAGGGGAACTTACTGTCTTTAGAAAAGTTCCGATGGTATTTTTTCTTTTCATCTTGCTTCTGTATAATGCATATTAAAGTTCATAAGTGCAGCGCTGCTTTGTTTACAGCGAAAACCAAGGAAACGCTTTAAGCGCCACCTGCTGGCAGAGACTGAATCTGCGTCTCATTCAGCTCATCTGCTGTTTCTGTTTTATGCAGATATTTTTTTATGTATAGTTTCACAAAACTGAAGTCAGACTATTCTGTTTTTGCTTCAAATTTCGAAATTATACAATCTAATTTAGATTAAAAACTGCTCATGTTGCATGTATGCAGCATCTTTGTTTGGATCATGATTAAAATGCAGTGGTTGCCTCTAATTTTAAATGGAAAGAGCACAGACAAAGCCTTGTTTCATGTATATGAAGAGATTTCTTTTATTTGTGTTACTTATATATTTGATTTGGGGTTTGTTTTAAAATTTAAATTTAGTTTTGTTATTTACATTTACATTATATTTACATTTTGTTATTAGCAGACACTTTTATCCAAAGCAACATACAAATGAGGACAATAGAAGTAATTAAAACCAACAAAAGAGCAATAATATGCAAGTGCTATATTAATATATAATTATAGTGTTATATTTCAATTTCACAAAGAAACGTGCAGCATTTTGTCCAAGCAATAATAAAAGGACCAGTGTTGGGCTAGTTACTCAAAGAATGCAATATATTACTCATTACTAGTTACTCCTTTCTAAAGTAATGTTGTTTCTTTACTTATTACTTTCTGGCAACATTAATTAGTTACACTACTTTTTACTTTTTACTTTTTCTTCATGCCCCACAGAAGTTATAACTGTGTATCTTCCAGATAAAAGTCTTCTAGAATGTTACTAACAACATATTTCTGCCTCATCATTTGCCAAAAATCCACATTGGATCGCAGTCAGAAGTTATTACAAACACTCAGTAGTGATTGATAGTGACATTCAAGTAGAAGTGTTGTATTATTCTCATTAATTGTCACGTGTAGCTTGAAGTAATTTTTCCGTTACCCATATGTGATTAAATTTCGTCATGTATTTTATCAAATCACATGAGTTTGTAAGAAAAACTCTGTTTAATAAACATATTTTTAATTATATTAATATAATGTACCACATAATGTATAACAAGCTACAGATAATTAAAGACAAACACCCTGGACTTTCTATTGCTTTCTTATTTTAGATCCAAAGCCTGATCAGTTAACTGTTGCAATTAACACTCACAATACAAGAATAATAACGAAGGGTATCACAACATTTCACATATTGCAATTTGTTTTGTAGCGCTGGCTTGCTCAACCAAGATGTGATAATCAGCATTAACGGACAACCAGTGCATTCTACAGAGAACGTGAGTCAGGCTGTGCAGTCAAACAAAGTTCTTTCTTTGGTGGTGCGACGTGCTAATGAAGAAATCACAATAACAGTGGTTCCTGACGAAGTGGACTGATAAATATTTCTGGTGCTAGTTTTCATCTACATACCTCCAAACAATGTACTTTTTGATATAAATACACAAGTCTTATTGTTAAGATTGTATTGTTCTTCTGTATATATTATTCGGATTGTCTGTAATGTCAGTTTTATTTTGCAGAATATCATAAGTTCCTGATATAAACTACTGTTCTAGTGTCTTATGCTTAACAAGTATTGTTTTGATTGACAGCATTATCTTGTAGTGCATGTGAACATTGTCAGGCTGTAATCCATCACACGGTCAACATACACATCGCATTCACTTACTACCTGCTGCTTTCAATTGGTTTCAAATATAGAGTCATTTTCACCAGTCAAACAATTCTTTGTACCCATATGATTTTATCCAAGCCAAAAATTGGTTATTGAAATATAAGCACATGTTGTTTTAAAGCAATGCACTTGGATGTGTTGCAACATATCCCCAAGTGCCTACTTTTTTCAGCATACCATCAGTCAATAAGTAAATAATACATAATGTACAAGAAACACACAAGCCATGGAACATGAAAGAAAACTTTTTAACAGTTTCTCACCAAATTGTGTTTTGAATGGTGTGTGAAAAAAGCCATGGGAATTCTGCCAAAGGATGCATGTTTAATATTAATGCATGTCTATTATTATATGTATTTTTAATTGCAAGCTGTTTCATAACATCTGTCCTTTGACAGCTCTTTGTAGGTATTCAGTCTAAAACAAGATCTGTAACATCTCTGCAGCTGTTTATGCACAGTCTGCAATCCAGCCCTGAAAACATAATTTGATTTGATTTTAGACATCATTTCATAATGGGGAGAATGTTCAGAAAGACCACATAACAATAAAGGACAAAGACAAGTGTAGTCCATTTGGAAAATATCTGACTAATTTCCTAGATGACTTTGTTGTTTGTTTAATAAAATCACTGTCAGATCATCATAAATATTAATGTATCAATTAAGAGTTTTACTCTTTGAAGATAATCTTTATTTACAACACTGCTTCGCATAAACACTTTACAAAAGAAACAAGAAAACAGTATTTTACAAATAATAAATGGCAGACAAGGCCCATGTAAGCCCACATGCATACAGTGTTTTAAATATAACTTGTGAGCGTGAGAAAGGTGAATCAGACACAGCCTCTTTGAATCAGTAGAAAGTGCACCAGTTGCTGCTGTCGCTGGGAGTCAGGCCTCCTGTTATCAGGAGAATGAGGTCCACAAACCACCAGATGCCAAGACCTCCCAGGGTAAGCAGCTTTCCCACCGCAGTCCCAGTGTGCCCAAGACAGAACCGATCGACGCCGAAACACCCCAGGAAAAATGAGTACAGAAGGGTGGTGATGAAGTAGTGTCCTGTGTATCTTAATAAATCACAAAGGAAAACAATTAACAAAGGTAATAGTTTTAAAGTTTGTGTTTAGTGTAAAGCCTGTGTATTGATGCAGCTCTATTTACTGAAGGCCAGTCTTGAGATTTACACAGCATAGAGTACAGTACAGATAGACTCTCAGCGAATTTGAGATCCACAGTACTTCACTGCCCTCTTGTGGTGTAGAAATTAAAAATTATGTAACGCTCTCTTGTGGTTCAAGAGCAGTTCAAACAACAGGAAACACTTTGTATAACTGGCTTCCATCTCATGTTAGTGATGTTTTTGTTTTTTTTAAACAAACAAACCTATTAGCAGGGTTCCAACATTCTTGACAATTTAATTTTCCATGACCTTTCTAGTAAATTATAATTACCGAATAAAGATTTTAAAGACCAGTTCAGACCATTTCGTGAACATATCTATGGCTAGCAATCAAGTTTTACTTTACACAAGAGCTGACCATAACTAGAAAGATGCATATTTATTATAGACAATTCCATGACTAAAAAAATATAATTTTTACTAACACTAAATGCAAATAGCCCATTTTGTTGGCAAAAGCCATATACACTATCTCTGCCCACCATTGATCTGGTTGAGCCAGACAAAGTTACAAAATAACACATTCAGAGAGTAATGATAGTGAATTTATCTTCTGACACATCTCAAAATCTCAAATGACATATCAGCTCAGAGTTGATTATAAATAATAAAAATAACTGAAAAGTGCCGAATGGATATTTAATAGGCCTATAATTGAAACTGGATTTGATGTCCTCTCATTGATGGGGCACACTGACCGCAGACCTGGACCTTCAAGGACACCTCTATTGATCAGCAGGTCACAGGTCAAACTTAAAATAAACCCTAATCCTGCTGTGTTATATTGCCCTACAACACACTGAGCTGCAACTAATATCTACCACTATTTGCAATAAAATATTAATAGCATTATTAATTTTTTTTTTTTTTTTAAATCACTATAGCACTTAGTGAAAAGAAACCTTTTTCTTCCACTTGTGTAAAGAATTTAACATGCAAATAGCCTCTACCAAAAAAATGACATTAATTTATATTATATTTCCAGTTGCGGGAACCCTTTCACTTACTTGATGCATGGCTCATTGCCTCTGAGAAACTCCCGTGGTCCAGCGCACTCTATGCCATCCAGTGCCGTGCACAACACCTGGGTATGGTTCACATCTTTGTACACTTGACCGCCAAACTACAAGAAAATATACGTTTTAAGTTTTTAGTTTGGCTATAAACATCGTTCAGCACTCAAATTCTTAGTGCAACATATAGGCCTATTTTCAATAAAAATTTACTCGCCTTTACACATCCATAGCCCAGTTCCTGAAAGGCAGAGACATTTCCTCCGTGATCGACTGGATCTTGACAGAATATGAATTCCTCTGGTCTATAAAAGATACAAGAGCACGAGATATCATCACATAACTGCATCAGTGACGAGTGAACTGTAACTAAGTGTTGTTTACACGAAAAAGGCCGCGTGCTGCGTAAAGATGAGATGTTTACTCACAGGTATCGACAGAGGACGACAGGTGATGGAGGGCTGTACTCATACTGCTCCGTGTGATTGGATGTTTCTGTAGGTATAACACTCTCCATCACGTTTTCTTCTGGCGGTTCGCTGATCAGAACTGTTTTGCTGGTCGTTACTCTGTTTCCGGGTGGCTCGGTTGAGTTTTGCGAGTGAATCCCTTCCAGACACTGTAAAAGCAGCACTGTGAAGAGCAGCAAGAACTGTCCGCATAATAAAATATAGTTAACTGAAATCTGCGGCATGATTTCTGAACAGCAAGTTAAGCTGAACGGCTAAATAATCTTCCGGCTAATGAACGCGACAGCAGCTACGCGGTGATTTTGCCAGTTGCATCTGAAAATGCCAGTCGACATATTACTGGCGGTTTATTTCATAATATGCGACTTATGTACCATATTATTCTGCTACCCGTAAACACAAGCTAGAACTGAGATACAATAGACAACACAGGCGGCGCATTGTGATGACGCTATTTTGTGTCGCGTTACGTCATTTCATAATTATTTTCAATGTTATTCATATCAAGAAATACGTAAATATACTATAAATAAACAGTATTTTGCTTTCATAGTTATTAAACATTTGTGGGATTAAAGTTCGTCGTAAATTGTGTTGGAAATGTAGCTCTAATTCCTGAGATTAGTTTACCAGAGTTTTTAATAGACTAACATTACATTACTAACGTTAGTAGTTTTGTATTTTCCAATATATTTTATGGATTATAGGGCACACTTAGGCATACATTTGGGGTGGTACATTTTATTTAGAGCTTTATTTAGAAATGTAATATATTACATTACTAGCCTATGTGTTATGAGATTTATTTAGAAATGTAATATCTTAATTTACATCATTTGAACTTTTTAAATATGAAATTTTAAATACTTTTTAAGCCTCTTGCCTTGAGTGAACCTTTTTATTCAGTACCCCAGCAGATCTGGCTCCATCATACGGTCATGGGTGACCTCTTGTGGTGAAATGATGACCATCATAGAGGAGCAGATTTTGGCCGCAAGAAAATAAAAGGATTGGGGTAGTTTGTTGTATGTATATGTTAAATAAAAGTACTTAATCTTAAATATATAAACCTAATTTTAGGTAGGCTATAAAAAAAGTGGCTTAACCTTTAATTGATCTTCAGGAAAAAGAAAATAAGAAGAATTTAATTATAGGTAGACTGAAACAATATTTCTAGGACTGTTATATATTGTCTATAGCTTAAAATATGCTTAAGTGAGTTGTATACTAGTCATATGGTTAAGAAAAACAAGGAGAAAAACTGTATGAAATTTATTTAATGGTTGCTCTGCAACTTCATGTATTTTACACATTTTTCACACTTTTACACAGCAGATAAAGACTAAAGAATAAATAGTATATATTAATTTTTAATCCAGATCTTCTGATCTTCAGTTGATACATACAATAGACTCTAACCATTCCATAATGCACATCATTACAGCTGAATTTGTTGTTGCTCCTGTAGAGGCATCTCTAGAGATCCCGACACGATGTGTTTTGATCCTCATTAGGTTTTGATCCAGGAGTTGTAATACCAGCATGCTCATTTGTATCAGTTTCACCATATGGTACAAATACTGAGGTTTGTGGCATTTTTCGGCCATGCACCCACATTGGCAAAGGGTAGGGTCTGCATCGCGATCGGTAGCTAGCGTTGAAAAAGGGGGAGCCTTGAACCTGGTATGATACAGCAGATGACGTGGCAGCAGATGTGGTCATGTAACTCTGTGGGTAAGATAAGACATTTCCATGCGCTGAGACAGTCACACCCTGAAAAAGTCAGATCAAATCAATATTTTATTAAGTATCGTTGCTGTTAAAATTTTTACATGCAAGTTAAAGTCACTAAAACAACACATTTTGTTTAGTGTGTTTCATGTATTTTTTTTATTTTTAAACTTTTAATTTTTTTTTATTTTACAATAAACATTTGTATTTTTATTTCTTTTTAGTGCTATTCAACCAAGCAGGCTAGCATCATGAATTGTCAACCTACCTGAGAGGTTGTTCTGTGCTGCTGAAAATCAGGCATTACAATAGGTCTTTGTTTTGAGGATGAGACTGAAGTGGTGTAATCTTGACCCTCCCCTTCATTTGACCTTCTACATAACCAAGGACCAGTTGCTTCAGATGCCAAAAACGGAAGTGTTCCAACATAATTAAACTGGCATAAATTTGACAAGAGATGTGGCGGCACACACAGAGAATTCATTAGGCCAGGAGTGGGGATGTAATAGTGCCGAGTGAGCGAACCCTTCTGAGAAACGTCAGTCACATCATCTGCAAACTTGTGTTGTTCAGCATGTTTTCTATCCAAGGTTACATTTTCAATATCCTCTTTACAATGCTTTTCTTTGCTGTTGACCCTTATGTTCCTTTCTCCTTGTATCTCCTCTTTTGAATTGTCCTTGGACTCTTGCACCGTTGTTGAGATTTCTGCCGAATTTTGCTCATCTTGAGAAATTGAATGTTTTCCATCTTCATTGCTTTCCTTCTCATCTCCATATCCATCAATGTCATTCTCATTCGTATCTGCAGAATACATCATAAATGTGTGTTAGGAATAACAAGAATAATATCAATAATAAAACAAATTAATAATATTAATATCATAAGTATAAAAATGTATAAGTATAAAATTGCTTACAATAATAAACAGTTTGACATTTATTATAAAGTATAAATATAGATTTAGTATAAATCCCAACTGAAAACCTGTTGAAGTTGATGTAACGACATTTGTTTCTTGAATTAAAGGATTTGATGAACTTTGGTCAAAAGATGAGTCGTCTGTGAACACATTGGCTTTTTTTGGTGCCACATCACACCTCTGACGCAACATCTGTTTCCTAATTATTGAAAAATACATATGTCAGTGGATTTTAAAATGATTATTTTCAAACAGTGCTGCTCAAAAGATCACATTGAAAAAATGAGGTTTTAAAATCTAATTTAAACCTGGAAATAAAGAAAATTTATTAAACAATAAAGCATGATATAAATAAGAAGACAAAGAAACATGACGTAAATAAGAAAGATTTTGCTCTAATCAAATATTGAGTCAATTTGGAATATTGATCATGTGAGCAAATTTTTGTACCAAAGGTCAAATTTGCTCAGTACAATGTGCTGTTTGAATCATGCTGGAGAATATGATCACAAGTTTGTGTTCTTGTAGCTCCAGTACTGCTGTCTTTAAAGCAAAAGGGGATGGACTCTGAAATGAATATTGTTCAGTTCAACTTTTCACTTCGGTATAATATAATTTGTTCTGGAAAAATAAATTTAAAAGGAAAATAGATGCATTTTAGAAGTGGACATTTAATAATGACTGTATAGGCATAAATCTGAAAGGAAAAAATACCTTTTCTCTCGTCTCCCATTTCCAGTATCTCGGAATCCTTTCGCAAATGGGTTATTATCGATCTTCAGCTGAGTTATCTGTAAATGTTAACATATTAATGAAGATGCCACATTTCTTAAGTGTTGTGAAAATTGTTTACAACTTTATTAGGCTAATATGTGGTTTGTCACCAACGAAACATTTGAATCTGTCACCTTTTCGTTTTGGTATGCTGTCACAGCGATAAATTCTGTCTCAGGAAACAAATAGGTTTTGAATGTGCTGTAAGGAAGTTTGAGGATGTCGTTGGCTCGAACGATATGAAACCTTGGCTGATATTTGTGCATGGAGTTTAATATGGTCTGCAAAACAAAATCATCATTTTGCATACTCATTTCATTATTTATTTATTTTTTCAAACAATAATTAAAAAGAAACATTTCTGTTCAAATTCCACAAAATTTCCTTTTTGCACATAATTAGAAAAAATACGTTATATGACTTAGTTAAAAAATAACTTTAATGAGCTGCTCGCAACAAGCAACTTGTTGAATGTTGTAGCGCTTGTTAACTTCAGGCTGTACTTGCTTGGTGACAAAGAGAACATTACCCAGAAATAGAATATATAGAAAATAGATTTGAAAAAAAAAAAAATAGAATTTAGGCTAATGGAATATTTTGAGAAGAAATTTACACTAAAAGTCGTCAATTAATTGTGAATCGCATCTACGATGTGAAATACTCACAAATCCATGTTTGTCAGATATATTGTTCGTCAGTTTGAGCTTATGAAATGTCACAGCTTTAGACATCCATTGTTCCCCGGTAGCAGGACTGTCCGGGTGGATGTACATTCGTTTGGGCATTTCTGGATCGGCCTTTCCAGCCACCATCCAGCGAGAGTTGTGAAACTTATATCTGTAGTCATCAGCCGCGACTATATCCATCAGCAGGATGTACCTCGCCTTCCTGTCCAAGCCGCTGCAGCGCACT
Organism: Onychostoma macrolepis; assembly: GCF_012432095.1. Lineage (NCBI taxonomy): Eukaryota > Metazoa > Chordata > Actinopteri > Cypriniformes > Cyprinidae > Onychostoma > Onychostoma macrolepis. Next base: position 22,265,986 of record NC_081159.1, read on the forward strand.
TTGAATGCTGGAAACATTCGCCTCAGAGAAGCAAAAGACGTTTCACTTGTTTACAAAGTGTTCAAGTCAAAATACATAGTAACACTTAAGAGAAATAAACAGCATGAACAGTATAGCTCATTGTCGTCCATGCAAATTTTCAAAAAACTGTTTTTTAAAAACTCCACGCGAAGACCGGTCGTGTTAAATCACCTTCTTACCTTCCAGACTTTGTTATGACCATCTCCGTGCCGCTTCTGTGAAACTGCCCCCACAGTTCCTTGCCTTCCAGGTGAACCACGGGGTCATCCTCAGGTGCCAGTCCAGGGTCTCTCGTCTCCACAGAGAGGTGCGCGGGAGACGCGGAGTCTTTGAGCGCCAGACGAACCGAATTATGGAGCACGTTCGCATACTGCTGTTTCCCGTATCCAACAGGAAAAAACTGGGACTGCTGTCCGAGCATCGAACTAATAGTGAGGTCAATAGGACTGGCCGGTATAAAGTGCTGATACGCCATTCTCTCAACTTGCGCTGTTTGTGGGGTTATTTCATAACGTCATCAATAATCACTTCATCCTCACAGTGAAGATAGCTAATAACTCCTCTCTGAAGCCTTCAGCTTATGTGGAATCATGCTAGTTTCAGTAGGCTATGTCAGAAGTTGCAGACATCTCGCCTTTTTCATCCATTTTCATGCTTTCATGGCTTTGTCCTGTTGAGTGAAGAACCCAACTGCAGAGACCGTAAAGGTTGTTTTATGAGGTCTCGCGCGTACAGATGATGAACCCTGGGGACCTTATGCCGGATCTCAGGACAGCATGGTGGTTTGTTGTCGGGTCGGGTCAGTCAGGGGTTTCTGATTGGCTCCGTGGACACATCCAAGCCAATTGTGCTTCGTAAGGGCGTGGTAAATCGATTTTATAAAGAATCAACTGCAACAAAGTGATTTGATACAAATGGACCATCAGCTGTCTAGATTTTAGTGCTGCTCATGCTTGTGAATAAAGAAAATAGAGAAGATCAGGGCTAGTTGTCACACTAACTGCAAGGTTGTTGTGAATCAAAAGTCCAATTACACAGATTCATTTTGTGTATTCAAAACATTTTTAGTGAATTCTGACATCTGAACGAAAAAAATAAATAAAATAACATATTCAGGATTTAGTCAAAATGTACACAATTTATTAACTTCAATTTATTTCATTACAGTATAAATGTATTTTTGTATTTTATTTACATTTTTGCTGTTTTGTTTCATGATTTGTCATTCTGTTTCATAATTATTTCAGTGTTTACATTTTTCTGAAAATTCAGAAAGTTTGTTAATTGGCAGGTTCCATTGTGACAGCTTACCCCATGCAACACAGAAATTTGGAAATAAACACGCCTTGAGAAATATTTACTGATGTTATTCTGATGTTACTTTATACATTAAAAAGTAGTCATGTTCTAATGGCAGTGTAGAACAAACAGTGGGACATACTAAAATATATATATTGGCCTAACTGATGCTCTCTTTAGGACTGTCACATTAAATTACCCCTCCCACTCACCTCCCACACGACCAGCCGTAATCAATCTTACATCTCTAATCTAGATGCTTGACACAAAAGCACCAAACAGCACAACCACAAAATACAGTCCAACATGGGAAACACTTTCCTCACATATTTTACATAATTCTCATACACACAATTTTAAGTCCCATCTTTTCTTGCTCCCAGACTCCATCCCGTAATATCATGCTGTGACATGAGTGGGAAGTGGCTGAGGGTTCAGCTGATGCATGCTTTTGATTGTCTTGGCTGGATTAGTGAGTGTATTCAGTTACACGTTTTTATTGCAGAAGAGTTTTGGCTTCACATTCCACGAAGGCTCAAAAACGCCACAGTGGACTGAGTGAGACCAGCAGGACACAAGCCTCTTGAAACCATCAGTTGTGTAACTCTGTAATCAACACAAACCATTTTCCTTTTCTTGATGTCTACAATCACATATTCAAAGCTAAACCACTCCTACTAGTCTATAGATATCAAGCTTACATGTTTTTTGAAGGATGTGGCCAAAATTTCACAGCACAGATTTGACAGTCAATGGAATGGGCAAGCTCCATCAGACACTCCATTTCAAGGTTTTTAATGAGGTTCTATTTCTTTTTCTGCTCAAGGCATCAGCACTTTAGCACAGTTTTTTGTGTTAGTGTATAGTATAGTGTAAAATGCCTGACAGCACATTGCTTTAGTATCAATGCTGGGTTACATGTCCTGCCTAAAATGTTCATTTAAATGCAGGTTGTCTGATGCAATTTTTTCCGAGTTTTATTATTCCATGTAGTTTACTATTTGTACGCTTTTTATTTTTCTATATTGTATCATAAAAATTAGCCTAGTATACACTACCATCAAAAGTTTACTTTATTAATGTTTTTGAAAGAAGTCTTTTGTGCGCACTGCATTTATTAGAGGAAAAATACATTAAAAACAGCCATATTTTGAAATATAATTACAACTTAAAATATGTCACTTACTGTCACTTTTGATCAATTTCATTTAAACACTTGATCTATATCAATATAAGGGTGGTGAAAACTCTGCTCACAGAGATACAGCTTTATTTTCGAACTTTGCCTACATTCTGAAGCATTTAAATTATTTCACGCCCTGCTCCTGTAATGGGTAAATCTGTGAATTTATGATGATGCTTTTCTATGACAGCTTTATGTCCTGTGTTCAGCTGCGCTGCCACAGTGGCTGAGAGTACAGAGAAACATCCACACACCGGATTACAAGAGATATGCCATCTGCGGCTATCCACTACTGATGACCCAATCTTTATTGGGCAAGGAGCAACCCTGGCTGTCAATCATCCCCACTTCAAAGAGCGAGCGGGCAGAGAGCGGTGGGAGGGAGAGAGCGCTGATGCCAGTCTGATATTTGTGAGAACACTAACAGGCATTGTGTGTAACTTAACACCGAGGATAAATAGTTGCTTTAAACTGCTCCACCAGCCGGTACTGACCATTGAGGTGTGGCTGGTTGGGAAGCGGTGAAGTTTTAATGCTACATTTTTTTTGTTTGTAGTGTTATAGTTTCATCTACATTTTACCATTGAATAAGCTTTGTGCTATCTTTTAAAATAATAATTAAAAAAAAAAAAGTTTGGCACCATGAGCAGTCTGTTTCATTCATGCACTTTTTTCCACCTTGTTTGTAGGATAACATTCAGCTCACAAATCTGTTGCTGAAAAGACAACCTTGGATAGAAAGATTTCAATAAAGCATTATAGCAGTAAAATGAAGCAATTCATTTTGAACTTGAGCTGAACAATTTGCAGATGTGAAGGTGAAGGGATTCGGGTTTGAGTAATTGGGGTTACTTTCCTCCAGTGAACGAGCAATGAGTGGCCTCAATGTGGCCATCTCTCAAACACCTCAGCTGTTTATTTAGAGGGGCTGTGATGAATAGTCGGCCGCTAACAGACTGGTGTGACTGGACATGTTTGGACTGTGGAGGTGGGAGGAATGTAGTTAAATAGTGGCACTAAGAAGGTGTGAGGAGAGAGAGAAGTTGAAACGGAGCACGTCATGCTGTCCAATAGATGGTACTGCTCAGAAACAAAAACAGGACAGGCAGGATTCCCTCCACCCCATATGTTTAAATGATGCACATTCAAGATTAAGTAAACCGTAGAAATCAGCACATCGCTCCAGACAGGTTTTCTGGGAGCAGATCCAGCAGCAGATGAATGAGCACTGAGGGAAATGAAAGTAAATGACTGATTTTCCAGCGAGTCTGCAGTCATTAGTGTGATTCAGTTTACATCCTTATGAAGAACACTTTGTTTCATAATAGATATATTTATAAATGCTGCTCCTTTGAACATTCTATTTATTAAAGAGTCCTGATGAAAAATTATATCATGATTCCACAGAAAATAGATTAAACAGCACCATTTTTTTCAACGGTGAAAACAATAAAAATGTTTATTGAACAGCTAATCAGCATATTAGAATAATATATTTGACATTGAAGACTGGAGTAATAGCTGATGAAAATTCAGCTTTTCCATGACTGGAATTATTTTATAATATACAACAATAGAAAAATAAATATTTAGTAGGAGATCAGAGAGTACAGTCTATGAGAACATATATGTGACCCTGGACCACAAAAACAGTCATAAGTGTCCATTTTTCAAAACATCACCTGAATAAATAAAGTTTCCATTGATGTATGGTTTGTTAGGATAAAACAATATTTGGCCGAGATACAACTATTTGAAAATCTGGAATCTAAAAAATGGTGCCAAAAAATCGCCTTTAAAGTTGTCCAAATGAAGTTCTTAGCTATGCATGAATTTTTGATATATTTATGGTAAGAAATTTACAAAATATCTTCATGAAACATGATCTTTAATTAATATCCTATGATTTTTGGCATAAAAGAAAAATCGATAATTTTAACCCATACAATGTATTTGTGGCTATTGCTACAAATCTGCCCGTGCTACTTATGGCTGGTTTTGTGGTCCAGGGTCACATATTTGATGTTCTCAGCACACTCAGGTTAATTGCTAATCTTTTTAAAGAATACTTGAATTTGAAAAAGCTAAACATTTGTCCTTCTACTTATTTATTATATTATATATAGAGCAGAGCCCAGGTGAATTTTTTTTTTATTATTATTTAATTTTTTATTTTATTATTATTTTGTGATCCATATTTTCAAACAACAAAAAAGACTCACGACAACAAATACTGTTCTGAAGGTTATTTCTGTGAATTTATTTTTTTTTGAGAAATGCTTCAATTGTTTGGTTCATTGTACGAGGCAATGAAAAAAAACATCCTATGTGTTTGTACTTGATAAAGAAAGAAATCAATTTCATTGCCACATCTGCTCTTTGGAAATCAAATACAACTTTTCCTGAACAAACATTGATCGATGTAAGGAGGTCAATGATAACTGGCGGCGTTGAATGTACCTTCATTCAGATGAAGGTTGGTCCTCAAGAGCTATTGAGACTATATTCTAATACTGGTTTTGCTTAGATACGGCAGCCATAATCTGCCTCATATTAAGCGCAAATATATAATGCTGAAATCTTTTGTATGCGTTTTTGTTTATTTATTTGATGTATGCAAATTAAGCTCTTTGCTGACTATCCATCCCGAGATGGCTTTTACACTGTGTGTAACGACTAAATAAAACTGAAAAGAAATCAAAAAGATTTAATGGGAGTTACTCTGTATTTTATGGATCATTGTTGAAGTATGTTTTAAAAAATGTAAAAGTTTGCACGTTCTTTGGGGAAAACTGGCTTTGAATCTGCTCTTTGGGGGCCGTTGTGTGAGGCTCATGGGATCCGGCTCATTGAAACGCAACTAATCCCATGAACACCCGCGCCAAAAAGACAGTATTGATGTTTCTGAGCAGTGAAAACCTACTCTGGTAGATTAGGAAAGGTCTGCCAGGCTCAGTAAACCTGTGATTAAAAGCTGTAGTAGTCCTTAGAGTATTAAACATGAATCTGGGTAATGAACACAGAGGGAAGGGGTAAATAAAGGAAGCTTTTCGGTAAATTAAATTAGATGTAAACATTTGTTTACTTTGGGGGTCATTCGGTATCTGATATTCAGGAATTTGAATGTATGCTTCTAGATTACAAAGAATAATCTTTTGATTTTAATTAAATGTAGTTTTCTTGAAATCTCAGAATATCTCTGTACATCAGGTCAAAAAGTATGTACTGTGTCCTGAAGATTACTATACAGTAAGTTTTTGTTTTTGTTTTTGTTTTTTACAGTATACTGAAAGTAAAGTCTTTGTGATTTTAGTTCTCGGATGGACAATCTGAAGACAGGTGCTAGCACAGCATCTGAAATGCAGCTAAACAACTATATATAGCACACTTTTACTTTATTATTGGATATGTCCTTGAATTAAATCTCTTTGTAAAGGCTCTTTCATCAGGTGCGTTACATATAAATCAGCATTACTGATACATATCCCTTCTGTATCTGTTGCAAGATACTTACAAAATCCTTCCTGCAAGGAAAATCTCTGTATTTCCAAGCAAATGTACATATGAGATACATTTTTATATATATTGTTTTATATATTTTTTTAAATAATATTTGCTTATATTATATTTGAAATAAATATTTTCAGATATATTTTATGTAAATATTTTATTTCAGATTTCATATACCCAATATTTCAACAAGTTGATTGTACTGTTAAGACTGAATGCGTTTTAAGACATGCTTTAAGATTATGGATATATATAGCACTCATTTCATGCAATCTATGCCTCTTTTTTTCAGAGGAGAATACGGAGATCGGAAATATGAAATATGACAAATTTAATAAGATAATAGTACTAATGTGTGAAAATTGATTCCCTTCTCTTTGCCTCTTGTAATTTATTATTATTTTTTTTTCTATTTCTGTTTGCTTTAGACAAGTGATTTACTCCCTTTATATTAAAATGCCTGGATTGATTTTGCAATGCAATAAAGCCAATAAAAGTATGTTTATTTAAGCTTTGCAAGGGCTTTGGTGTGTTTATTTGCCAAAGTGTATGGGTCAGGACAAAGTGCACTGTGAAAGGAGAATTGAAAGGCAGAAAGGCATAAGCTTAACTATCATGGATTTCAGTACAGTGTAGTTTTATTAAAACATTTACATAAAAAAAAAAAACGTCCGATTTGTTCAGTTTTAAAAAGGTACCTGTTTAACTATGTCTAATGTAGTTGTTTTACAAATGTTTTATGTGCTGAATCTGAATGATATTGTAAAAATATATATATTTTTTAATTAAAAATAAATAAATAAAAAGAATAAAAACAAATTTGCTTAATATTCTGTGAAGGTCCAGTCGACTAGCACATAGGTGTGTCCAGCTCTTCAGCTGGACACATTGGTCGAAAAGCAATAATTACTGTTATACCTTTAATTTGTTTTGGTCTGCATTCTTTAAGGTCAGACATGGAACCTAAACTGTGAAAAAAAAAAAACCTTTTAACTCTGAATTTAATGATGCATATAACTATTGATAAATAAAAAAACAAAAACATATTTTTGGCTTGTGCTGAAGACATCTGTGAGCATGATCATTGCATGCATGAGTGTGTTTGTGTATCTTCTGTACTGTGTTGTGCAGAACCACACGCACGAAGGTTTTCATGTCTAACTCAGACCACAGTAGGATCTAAGAGCTTGAGAAATGTTTGGAATTTGTCATGTCTGCCTGTGAATCTGTCATCAAACCTACAATTGTCTCCCGACATCCCGTTTATTCTAGTTTCAGTCACTGCACAGCAGTGGCTTTTCTTCACTAGACTCTGAGAGGGAAACTGTCTTCTCTTTGAAGTGGCTCTCCATAAAAATTTGTGGAAACTATTTGTAAGGCTCTAAAATGAACGTACACGTGATGGATCACTGAAAATATTATTTGTGTTAAAAACAGTTGCATTCTTGGAAGCGTGACTGCATCAAAAGTGACATTAATAATACGAAATATTTCTAATTCAAATAAATGCTGCACTTTTAAACTTTCCATTGATCAAAGAATCCAGAAAAAAAAAAAATGTATCACGTTTCCACAAAAATATTAATGTTTTTTTGTTTTTTTGTCTTGAGCACCAAATCAGCAGATGAGAATAATTTCTGAAGGATCGTGTTACCCTGAAGATTGGAGTTATGACTGCTGAAAATACTACATTTTTAAATATATTAAAATACGATGGTGTTATTTTAAAATATAATAATGTTTTTTAATATTATTATTGTTTACTGTATTTCTATATTCTTTATCCAATAAATGAAACTTTGGTGAGCATAAGACATCTTTCAAAAACATTAAAAAGTCTTATTTTAAACAAGTTTCTACCCTGAAAAAAGTCAAAGAGCCAGACAGCCAAAGGACAGTCAGCACAACATTCATCGGTGTGATAGAATAAATAAATAAAATGAGCAGACGACAGGCTTGCTTTAATGTTAATGAGGCATATTGATCAAAGTCAACAATAAAAAATCTGCAGACAGATAATGGGTGAGTGGAGGCTTTCTCTGGGAGAAGACGTCAGATCTGGAGTGAACAAGGGCCTGATGATTCAGGAAATAAGTGTTAACCACAGTGATGAGATATTATACTAATATTCCTTAGCTGAACAGCAGGTTAACCAATTAACCAGAGTTTTATATATATTTTAAATGATAAACTATTTAAATTATATATATTTAATAAGATGCAATTGTATGAAAACATTCATTTTAATAAAATATTATTTTAGAATTACTTTTATATTATTTACATAGAATAAAATAACAGCTATAACAATGAACTATTTATATACCGTTAAAATGGCTAAATTAAATAAATAATAACATGCACTTTCACAGTCTAACAGACACTTAAGGAATCACCATTGGTGTGAATTATTGATTGAGAGAGACATTCTGATGAGGGTGGGTTTGGAGCGGTGCTATTTAATTAAGGAAATGTACTCTTTCTCTTCCGTTTTCTTTTGTCAGCACAAACATCTCAATGGAAGAAGAGGCGCACTTGAGGACACTTCAGCACAAAGAGGCCCACCATTCCTCAAGCAGATCCCTTTCCTGCCTCTAATTACGGCTTCTGATTCAAACAGTGTCAAAATTTATGTCTGAAGGTGTTCTTAATGTCTGCTGTCTGCGCTGAGATATACAAACTGCAGATATTCCTGTGACACCCGCTATAGAGGGAGAATTAAGGCTTATTTATGATCAAATTATTCACAGGTGGACCATATCTCAGTGTAGCCTACTTTAAAATAAATATATCCCAAAGACTTACCATTTATATAATGTAGACGTCCTTTAAAACACTCCGCTTCGTTATAACGTGTTCAGCGAACTCAGTGCTATATGAACAGGTGCAGCCTGATGTGAAATGATCTGTTTCAAATTCAGGATTATGGAGCCTGAGTAATTGGTGATGGAGTATAAAAACAGCAGGTGATATTGACCTCACAAATATGGATTACACTGAATGAGGGCCAGTGAAGCAGCTGCTACTTACTGAATTTTAAGGGTTAAACTTTTGTGTGTGAACATTTACTTACTGGTAAACATTGCTCAGCCCATATCTGCATTAATTGTTTCACTTCTCTTCTAGGTAAACATCACATAAATGTGTCAAAACTGTATGTACAAACAAGAAAGACTGAATTTGTTGATTCCAAAGACATGCTGTGTCTCTGTAGCAGATCCGTCCGTGGTACAGTAATCGAGAATGAGAAACATATTTTGATTTGGGATACCTTTGCTCAGAAACTGGTCATTATGAATTTTCTGGTACCATAATCCATGACTAGTTTTACAGCTTCTTATCTTGTATCCTGATGAATGAAAAGGTCTGGCAAAGACAAGACATGTTAATAATGGATCGGTTAACAGAGAAAGAGACACGCAAGGATCAAAAAAGCAAAGATTCATGATTCAAAGATTTAAAAGAAAGGTTTGGCTTCAAACCCTTTTATGATATTACGTTTTCTTTGATGCACATACAGTAGTGATATATTCCACTACTTTTGATTTTATCTCTGTGATATATAGAGAAATTCTGACTAATTCAAATATTTTCTACACTTTGTTACCCTCCTTAAGGTCAGAATATTGCATTTAAATTATTCTGCAACATTTTTCTTATAAACTTTGATTTGAGAAAAAACTGTAAAGGTCAATTGATAAGGAAGAAATGCAATCAAGCTACATGCAAAGCAGAACTTTCTAATACAATCTCCAAGTTATTTATTTATTTTTTATTATAAATTATGCATTATTGTTGTAAAACAAAATATAAAAGTAAAATAGATATGATATGATCTCCTTTTAAATAATACTGTTCATTTACTGTAATTTCTTAGTTTTGTTTTATTTCTTTTTTATTTCATTTTATTGTTTTATTTTATTTTTACTGACTTATTTTAGTTTTACTTGCATAACTGGGTTGTACTCATTACAGTGCTGGTAATCAAGCCTTCATAAGCCTGATAGAGGAAAACAGAGTGTGTGGGAAGGGCAGAGGGGGCGACTCAGTGAAGTAACCTGAGCTGGTATAAATGGTATTTTCTGCCTTGCCTGATTAGGTATGACAGCTTAGGCGTGAACATGTTTCCTTCTGATTACAGTCTAAAGAGCCCATCAAACTCCAAGCCACACTTTAGTTCAGCATGCTGTCTGCTAACACAGTCAGTGCGACCTGCCACTGTATACAATTACAGGCTGGACTCAACAAGGAAACCTAATAACTTCATGAACACCCACCAAAATGGGCCCGACATCATATTCTGAAACAGCTGAAGGAACTGAGGGGAACTGCTGGTCTAAAATGCAGTTCTATTAACTTCAGCTGTACCTCCTCACAAAGGCATTCCCTCCTTTAAAATACGCTGTGCTGTTTTAAATCTGTGTAGATTTGTGACACAGGAAGGATTTGCGTTTAAGAAATCCACAAGTAGAGAGGATTTGTGTGCAGTGTGTATAACTAATAATCGAAGGTGAAATAAAAATTCTGTAACTCAAAATACAAGAGGTGTGAGCAATTCCAGTCCTCTAGTGCCCTCTAGTGGAGAGTAAATTAAACCGCAGACAGTTTGAAATGTCAAACGCCTCTCTACAAGATGGATTGCATTTATTTCACAATAATCAAAAACCATATAACATTAGGATAATTCATCATTGTGTCTGACTGCAGCAGTGAGTGTGCTAGTTTACTTCCGTAGCAAGAAGAGCACGTTTAATCAATTGCTTATCGAGACTTGTGGCACTTATTTTATTAACTACATTAAATGGACATGGACTGTTCACAACTGAAATTCTGCCACAAGAACTTTACATTTCTGTCTTGTACGTATCGAGTTCTCCTTAACCAACCAATCCTATACAATTTAAGAAGCGACTTATGTTACATCTGATCACCAGAAGTATATGTACAGAAATCAATTTAGGCTATGTTAATGTTTAAAATGTGGATTATTTTCACATTTATTTTTTTAAAGATTTTGTATGCTGATTTAAAATAACTATAGGTCAAAACACTCTTAATTTCGCAAATATCATCACATTTGTGCAATATCTTTTCAGCTTATTTGAATAACAAACATTTGCTTATCTGCTAAACAAACAAGCCTAGGGATATGACAATTTGCATAATAGTATAGATAGATAAATTAAATATAAGCATCTGGATCTAAGTTTAGATTTAGAATTCAGATTTAAAATAGCATTTTAAATAACCTTTGTTTTAGCATTATATTTTCTCAGGATTCACTTGCTTTATTGGCACACATACTCGCCAAACGTAATGTATGGAAAACGGTGATTGGTCGAAAATATGATTGACAACATTTTAAACCACTTATTGCAGCGCACGAATGAAAATAGACGAATAGCGGCAAGGGGCGGGCATTTTGAAGTGAGCGAGGAAAAATGGCGACCATCGTGATGAAGTTCAACGGGACTATGTACACAACAGTAATGAATTTACCGTGCAGTCTGGCAAACAAAATTAGATTATCTGCGTTATTAGTATTAATACTCGCTTTTACGAGTAGTAGCTTAGGCGAAAACACATATGAAGATACTACTTACGAATTTCTCAAGCGAGAATATTCGCTGAGTAAGCCATACCAAGGTAAGCGTCCATTCCTGTTCCCTCAGTGACGTTAAACCGGTGCCCTGCCAAAAGTCACACCTGTTTTTAAGTCAACTAGTTAGGAAGAAAATATCTAAGTGAGACCACAGGTTTATAGTTTGGAGGATCACTACGTCCTTTATTTCTTTTGGTATTGTTTGTTGCCCTTTTCTTGCTCTCGTAACAGTGGCAGTTTTATTTCACAACTGCAGTGATTTAGTCACAAATCCACAGGGCGGAAGTACAGGACAGTTATAGATATTCCGGTTCATATGCTTTATTAAACGATATGAACTCTGTGTATTTATTACATTAACATTTATAGTTATTCATTTAGCAGACGCTTTTATCCAAAGCGACTTACAACAAGCGATTCATCATAGAGAGGCAAATAAACACAGGAAGTGCTCGTTGTACAAAGTTCAAGTTCAGATTAGTACAAAATAGACAAGGATTAAGGAAAGAGAAAGCATTTTTATGGGATGCAGTCAAATGTTGACGGAACAGAAGTGTATATCCAGTTTTATTTATAGCAACTTTTATCTTGGAACTATCCATTGCGTTTACTAGTAACGTACAGATTGAGGGAGAGAAATACATAAATGTTTGCTATATATATATATATATATATAAGTATGCATATTCATTTTGTGTGAAATGTTGATGCATGTACACAGGTCTGGGCTCCTCCAGCTCCTCACACTGGGAGTTCATGGGAAACACCATGATCATGCCTGAACACATACGGCTGACACCAGACTTGCAGAGCAGACAAGGAGCTGTATGGAGTCGTATTGTGAGTCTGAATGACAAGAGAACCTGAATCACCACCTATTAGACAAAGCTGTTTATCAGCACCCTTTTAGACAAAGAGGTTCTTGAGATAATGGGTAATAGTCAGGCTTGTTCATCTGTGTGTTTGTGTGTGCAGCCCTGTTACCTCAGGGACTGGGAGCTCAGAGTACAATTTAAGATCCACGGTGAGGGCAAGAAGAACCTGAATGGGGACGGCCTTGCAATATGGCTGACCAAAGAGCGAATGCAAAATGGTGAGAGATCATCATTATTGCAAATCTTCAAAATATTGATTCTCCGTTATATGACTACTTTTTTTTTTTTTTTTTTATTCTTTGTTTTTTCCCTCTAGGTCAAGTGTTTGGAAACACAAACTTTTTTACAGGTCTGGGTGTTTTTGTAGACACTTATCCCAATGATGACAAGCAGCATGAGGTATATCACCACTTTTATTTATATATTTTTTCACCTGTTAAAAACAACAATAATCTAACCTGTTTAATTTCTGTCTCTCATTCAGAGAACCTTTCCTTTTATCTCTGCAATGGTCGGGAACGGGAGTGTTGCATATGATCATGACCTTGACGGACGGTCTACTGATCTCGGTGGCTGCGCTGCTCATGTTCGCAATGTTGAATATGACACATTCCTCCTGATCAGATACATGAAGAACAGACTCACAGTAAGAAACATCTTTACATTCTGTGTTTCTTTGTTCAGCCAAAGACAAATGCATGCATACACTGCTACACCAGTCTTTCATACTGCTAAGCTGATGCTCATAACAAGGGCAGAGGTTAAATTTGCTTAATCTTCTGATAATAGAGATTAAGGAAGTAGCCTATTGTTTAGAAGAATGTTGGAAAGCAGCCTAGAGGTCTGTATGCACCTTCATTTCCTGTTCTGCCTTTCAGGTGATGACGGATATCGAGGGGAAGCAAGAGTGGAAGGACTGCCTGGATATCCCTGGAGTGAGGCTGCCACAAGGTTACTACTTCGGTGCTTCATCGGCCACTGGAGATTTATCAGGTTTGGACCAGTGTCACTCTATTTTAGTCCAGCAGATATTCAGATCCTATGCAAACGGCTTTATGTATCATACTCATTTCGGGCCAATCCTAAAATTTCCAGAATGTTACACTAATTAAAAAACATAAACTAATCTATAATATCAGTTTGTATTATTAAACAAGATTTCAGTAAGTTCACCCAATATTTTTTAATCATCAGTCATTATAATCAATTTTAAGAGCAATATAATATCTGTCTGCATTCACAAAAAAAGAGTGTCTGGAGAGGCTTTTTGCTCTTATGCATTTTACATTAAAAACACGATGTTTATATTTACAAGTTCAAGGGCTCCACATCTCTAATGTTGAAAATTACTTGATGGAAATGATTAAAACAAGGGCCAGTAAACCCATCACATGCTACTATAACTTGGTTAAATAATATAAAATAAATGTAAAATAATGTTGTTGTTTCCTGGAAATGGAAACATAGTGGTTTGCGTTCTTTAGATGTAATGTTATTTTATAACTGACGCTATTTATTTATTTTATTTTATTACTAGCATTTTATTTATTAATTTTTTTAATTATTTTATTTTTTATTTTTTTGCATGTTTTGTTTCTAGATAACCATGACCTGATCTCCTTCAAGCTATATGAGCTTACAGTGGAACGGAGTCCTGAAGAGGAAGAGGACCAGCAGGAGATCACGTTGCCTAGTGTAGACTACCGAGTGGACCCTAATGGTAATAGTAACAATAAAATTACACCTTCTTTTCATTTTGGTATAAGATATTTTACAGATGAGTACAAATGTTTGTATCTTACAACATCTTATGTTTTCTTTACACAGTTCTTGTGGAGGATGAAGGAAGGAGCATCATCACCACCTTCTTTCTCTTCATTGTTTCGGTCGTTGTGCTGGTTGTAGTGGTTGTGGTTATTCTCTTTCTATTTAATCACTATAAAGAGAACCGCCGCAAACGTTTCTACTAAGCAAATTGAAGAGCAAGTGACAGGAAGGAAATGGGACGAGAGATCCAACATGAGTGTGACTGGCATTTTTGCAATGGGCCACTTCTGGTCCTCACCTCTGCCACCAACAGGAAGGACCTGAAGGCCAACGCTGAACTAAAAGCCATACCTGACCTCTCCAAGTGGAAAGCAACCACCTCAATCATGATTATGATCTCAAAAAACTGTTCAAGTGTGTTTGAAAGAGTGCGCATCCGTTTTTGAAGGTCTCTCTGGATTTTGTGTGCGTTTGCTGTATTTTTGTACCAGTTACACTGACCTTGGCCTTTCACCCAGAGGCAGCACAGAGAACTATGTGTAACAGCATGTACAGAGACACAATAGTTTAACAAACTGTTGTATTCTCAGGTTGTCTACTGTAATGCCACTGCAGAAATCCCAAAAGCCCTTGTGTTCTTCTTTCAATTGAACAGAAATTAATCAAAGGAAAATACGAGCATCACCCTGACCTTGACCTCCATCTCACACGATCATCTCATCAGCAGTCATGTTTTAACTTATGTAAAATTGATTAAATTTGATTTATCCTTATATAAGCAATGCTGCCCAACTGTACTGTTATAAACAGACAGTAACAACCATCAATGTGAATGTGAAGAATTTTTTTCCCCAAAATTTGTGTTTTGTAATACATATAGGTACTTATGTTGTCTTTTGTTATATGTGATCCTGTTTTATGTATCAAAAGCTGCACTGAACTGCTTGAATATATGTAGCTTATCTGGAGTTGCTTTGGTTTGTCACGATTTAACTACTTTGTGTTAAACCTTTTATATTTCATGTCTTCATGGCCTTATTTGAATACTATGTTTAATAATCTTAATGTGCTGATAAATATAGAAATGATGATGACGTGTCTATTCCTGTATCTTAAAATCTTCCCGGAAAGAGGCAGAGATGGAAAGCTGGTGCAGCAGTTTGACAGTTCCTGATTTTTCCAATAATTGCACTATTGCAAAGATATGCAAGGGGTTTTGCTTTTGTCCGTGTTCCAGTCTTTCCTATCACTTCTAGTCGCTGCTCTCTACTGTTGTGCAACATTTGTCAATTGTTTTATACAATAATTTGTTTCAGCTCAGTGATTGAGCAAGCTGCTGTAACAAACTGATATTTTCATGGTTGTCACCATATTGAATGTTGAAAAGTCTAAATTAAACATTCAAAGTTTATCTTGTAACTGGATGTTTTGTATTGACAACTCAAAACTCGTCTCAAGTTTTTAGTACGATTGAAGATAAAATGTTTTACAATTAGCTTTTTTCATAGCTTTTACAACCCATAATTATCTGTATACACTCTAGAAACATATTGCTTTAAAAAAACAAAAAATGCAATTTGTATCAATCTTTTTGAGTTATGACAACTGAAAATAGCCTAAACTAAAACTACAGCGAGTTATAGGAACTTTAAGTTCCAAATTTTAAGCTGATCACTCCAAAAAAATATATATATTTTTAACTAATTTGAAAATAATTGAGAGATGGCCCTGAAACAAACTAAATTGATCTATTCCAGTTTAAATTAACAGCTTATCTGCCATTTATACTTTTATAAACAAGTAATGAATTACTTTTCATCAACATTAGTGCAGTAATAGTTTATCTAGTCAGTGTTGTACATAACTTGATGTAGCCATTCACAACCTAACCACAAGCTCTACTCTTCAGCACAATGGTGACTAACCATAAAAACTTGGAACATAACAGAAACTCTTTTAAATGTCAAACATAACCGCTTTTAACACTTAACAGATCATTATTAAGAACATCAGTCTAATGTCAACATTTATTTTCCTTAAACTATCCTATATGCAAAGCCTGCTGGGAAGCAGAAATTAGCAAGACAAGTTCATTAATGCACTAGGAATTTTCATTTAAAGAAAATGAACACAGACGTTTTAGCTTAAATTACACGTTTAGTCAACCAGGTAGCTTTTATTTTTCATATTTCCATATGATGGAGCACTAAAGAAAGCATAGGCTGAAATGTCTGCTCCTTGGTCTGTTTTTAAGACACTGCACTTTTCTCACTTTTGCATATGGAAAATAAAATATATTTTTTGATAGACCTTTTTTGGTCTGACTGTATTTTTCCAGTGTGCGGACAATTTCAGCCACCTGGTAAACTAAACTTCCTCTTTTTTTGTTCTACGCACCTGATAATTCATTGTTTTTTCTTTTTTGAGCACACAATTCTTGCTTGATAGCTTAACCCCTTAACTGTCACTCACAGTTTTGAACAGAGACATTATAGTGCACTATCCAAACTTACATTTTTATAATTCATGAATGAAAATATTTTGTAACATGATTTTAATGTACCATTTCCATAGTAATGCAATGTCTGATTTTAAAATGGGTTTCAAAGGATGAATTTTGAGATTTTAAGTTTTCTACTGATAAATAATTTCTTCTGATTTCTAATTCGTGATAGAGAAAAAGGCAACTAAGAAGACTTTCTGTGACAAAGGTCAGAACTCCTGTTATGATGTAGATTTATTTCAGGTGCACTCTTGTCATAAATTAATCTATTACTTTTCCTACATAATTTTTTAACAGAAAAAGTGGTAAAATACCTATTTAGGAGTCTTAGACCTTTCCAACGATATATAGTTTGTCATGATTAGATTAGGATTTAATTGTAAAATAGTGAAGTAAACGTAGGCGTCCCACAGGGTGGACGGTGACAGTTAAGAGGTTAAATTACAAGGTCATTTAATGTTTGCAACTTAAATTTGAAATAAATCAATATATCACAATTTATTTCAGTTATGCTACTACTAGGTCCCCTGTACTTTTTTAGTTCATACATTCTAAAGGAGTCCATGAAATGGCTTGAGTCAGTTTTCTTCCCTGTGTTGTTTTTATTTGCCCTATGAGGGAGAAGTTCATGGCTCATTTCAGTCTGAGGAACCAAAACTGAGGACAAGTACCAATGTGCTAATGTAAGCAAGATAATGAGCTGAGAGGGGGAGGAGAGCTGAGACTCATTTCCAGATATATTTTTCTCCTGTGTTATCTCCATCCATCACACCACTATTTATTTATTTTATTAATGGGAAACAATGTTATAGTGCATCACCTTCAAGTCAAGCGAGGTGTGATTAAATTGCAACCCAAGCTTCTTTATTTTAGGATGATGATCCCTGGTCAGTGTTTTCACATACGAAGATCTAAAACGATATGACTTAACTGAATAAGACATAACAACCTTTCTCCAGCATATTTGGTTAAGTACACTGTAATCTACAATATAACCCTATAACTTGATTATGGTGTGTAGATCATTTTTGCAGTGTTTTTACATCAGTATTTCTCGCTTTTAATACCCTGTGTTTGGTTCTTGATAATCGTTTCACAATTCTCAGGGTTGTCAGACTATTTCAGACTACTGGGCCAAAATATGAATTTTTTCTCATCAGGCTTGTGTTTCATTTCCCTTTCTTCAGTTTCTATGCATTTATTGTGTCTGGACAAAAATTGTGCTCGCAAAACTTGAACAATTAGTATTCCAATTAAACATTGTAATTAAAAGGAAAGTTGATGTGACACAGTGGTAAACATGCTTCTGTCCCAACTTTTTTTGAGGGTGTTGTAGCCATCAAAATCAAAATTTGTTTATATTTACAAAATAAAATTAAGTTGGCCAGTGAAAACACTGGAATTTTTTTCTTTGTACTTTAGTCAATTAAACAAGAGGTTAAAGAAAATGAACAAATAACATATTCTTGATATTATGGCATTTCACAAAACGTCCCAACGTTTTTGGAATTGGGGTTGTAATTACTGTCAGAATTTTAAAATCCTTCATCACTTGAATTACGATTATAATAATTTAATTTTAAAGAACAGCCACCAAAAAATACTTTAGCACCTATTTTTACTTTGAGATTGTTCTGAGGTTAAATGCATATTTAAAATCATAACAAGGAATTGTTTAATAGCTATGATACTGTTTTTGAAATCAAATCTTTGCATAGCTATGACAGGAAACACTGGAATCTAACAATGGCTTGAAAAAAAAAAAAATAGAGCATTCATAAACCCAAATAGGAAATAAAACAGTTATCAGATAAGCATGTGTCCTATTCTGTGTGTGAAACTCCTGAAACGGCGTCTCATACTTTAGAGCAGTCACTGCAATTTATGAAAGAAATCAATTTAATCTATACGATGTGTATGTGTGTGTGTGTGTGATAAAAATTCACATGTAACCCCTTTTGTAATTGTTAACATTTTCATAAGAAAATTTAATTACACTTTTTTTTTCTCACTAACTGTAACTGATTAGTTACATTTATTTTGTAATTAAATTACGTAATTCCGTTACATGTAACTAGTTACTCCCCAACACTGATCAAGAGACAAAATGTGACCCTGGACCACAAAACCACAGGGGTATATTTGTAGCAATAGCCAAAAATACATTGTATGGGTCAAAATTATCGATTTTTCTTTTATGCCAAAAATCATTAGGATATTAAGTAAGTAAATATTTTGTAAATTTCTTACCGTAAATGTATAAAAACTTTGCTTAGCATTGCTAAGAACTTCATTTGTTGTCTGTTCACTTGTTTTAGCCTTCATGCTGTGTTTTTAATGAGAACACTGTTTACCAAGAAATGTGGGTGACTGTTGACACATTTTTAACGAAACAATGTAACACAGCATGGGGGGCTTCCGATTTGAATGTAACAAAAAGTCCCTAAAAAGTGTAAAAACAAACACATATGTGCTGGCCCATTATATTGAATTTACAATTGCACCTTTACTATTTGTGCAACAGATATCTAGTAATGTTTAGAAATTGCTAGTAAAATGTTACATTTATTTCTGGTGCACATTTTATTTGTTCCGTTTTATTAGTGAAGGTAAAGTGTAAAGTGATCCTATGTGGTTTCAGTATGAAGCATCGCAACATCTATGTGTGCACCAAACCAGTACAAGTTGAGTTGTTTCCCATGCTTCTCTTTAACAGATGTATATTTTAGGCACATGCATATGAACCATGTGGTATAATGACGGTGAATCACACTTTTTTCATAGCGCCTCTTTCTTTCTTTTTGCCATTGGCCTTCTTAAACACCCCTGCACTGTCAGTTAGACACTGCGTCATTCACAGAGGAAGTAAGACCTGATGCACTCCCATTGCCAGTGACAGATTTTATGAACAACACGGTCACAAAGGGCGAGTCCAACTGTCTTAATTGAGGATTATTCTTTGGAGCATCTTTACAGAGTAAATTAAAAGTAAGACTATGAAATTTTCTTGACTTTTATGTTCATTCTAATTTGAGTAAGTGATACTTTTGTTATTGTACTCGCATTGTTGCTTATTAAAAATAGGG
Source organism: Onychostoma macrolepis (assembly GCF_012432095.1). NCBI lineage: Eukaryota > Metazoa > Chordata > Actinopteri > Cypriniformes > Cyprinidae > Onychostoma > Onychostoma macrolepis. The sequence continues at coordinate 22,285,832 of NC_081159.1, forward strand.
TCTTTGTAAAAATGCCTTTTATAACATAGACATGTTTTCATGAAATGTCCAGTTTATGTTACGTCATTTTATGTATATGTATGCCCATATATTGGGTAGTCTAATAATTTTTTTGAATCCTTGTTTACCTGATAAAAGTACAAAAAAAAAAAAAGTATTTGAAAGAGGCATAATTTCACTTTTTTTCAGTCTTGTCCCTGTGCATCTTAATCTGTGTCTGTTTTCACCAAGTAGTGTTGGAAATAAGTAAACTATTGTTTGTTCTGGTGAAGGAAGTTACACAGGAAATGCATGACAGCCCATCAAACACGGGGCTCCATTTAACAGTTTCATGTGTTAGATATTATTCCACTATGTCAGCTCCACCTTCAGTTTTGGGGGAAGAACAGGAAAGCTTTTTTTCTGACTTCACTGAGTCAGTGATCTTTATGTTGTGGATGCAAGCAGTTTGGGAAAGAACACAAGGTCTTAATGTGAGATAACAGTTTAACCTAAGCTCCGTGTGTTTGATAACTTTGCAGAACGCAGTGGAAGATGTCGTGCCTGAAGTGCCTGAAGTACACCATGTGTGTGGTGAACTTCATCTTTTTTGTATGTATCCATTTTCAGATTGTCTCTTCATTATAATATATGGCTTTTCACACTTAGAATTGTTCATCTCAGACCATTCTAAACTCCGGGTTTGGCCTATATTTGAAATGTTTAAAATGTTCAGACTTTACAAGGTTTTTCAAGGTTTCTCTTTGGTAAATCCCATTTTATTGTTCCTATTTGCATATTTTCACTTACTGGTAGAGGCGGGGTTGACCTTCATGAAACCTCTTACCTCAAAAGCAAAAGCAAAAAAAAAAAAAAAAAGGGAAAGTCTCATATATAAACTAAATAATAATAACCTAAATATATAAACACAAATTAAACTTAAGGAGAGATCTTCTGTCTAATAAAGATTAAATATTAGGCTAATTGTTTTTTGTTTTGTTTTCCGGATGCTTTGAGGATTAAAATTAAATGTAAAAAAAAATTTAAACCTACAATCAATTAAACAAATATACATTTTGTAAATAAAACTTACCTATAATCAAAATATTACTGGACGAATTCACAGCAAAAGACCTGTTGAAATAATGGACATCAGTTGGGCTTCTTGCAGTCTGTACACCAGTTTTCCCTGAATAAGTTAGACAAATGGACAATTTTTGGGTCAAACATTAGGAATAAAGCAGTTTTATAAGTTTGACTTGTTAATTTTCCCCTCAGACCAGCGTGAGCCGTGTACGTTTCCGTTGTCGTAAAAACTGTATAAATATTTAATGAGGTGAGGTAAGCGCTGTTCAGTTTATGATTGGTTGTTTGCCAAGGTAGGCTATACTACGTTTGACACTTGCTAACTTATTCGAAGTAGAGTCAAATAACCTGTGACTGTGCTAACCCTCTTTTAAAATCACAACTGTGACACTTTGTTTTAATTGGAATTAGAGCAGAGGGAAGAGTCCAGTAGCTATTTACACCACAACACTATTACACTGGAAAAGAATAAAGCACAAAGACCTTTCTGTCTGTTCTCACGAGGCATACTGAAAATATAAGAAACACACGTCTTGACGCTCTCTTGTTTGGTTGAAATTACCATTACAGGTTTGTGGGGCTACCGTCTTTGGACTGGGCATCTATTTGATGACATTCTCCAGGTTCTCTTCTCTACTCCCCAGTCTTCAGGATATGAACATCGCAAACACACTTTTCATCACTGGCATCATTATCACCTGTGTCTCCTTCTTGGGCTTTCTTGGAGCCCTGAAGGAAAATCGTTGCCTGCTTATATCTGTGAGTCTCAAGCAGAACATTGTTAGCATCCATCACTTACACTTGCATATTCTCTGTTGTCCACTAAGTCTGACGATACACTGCACAACTTTTTGAGCAATGTTGCTGAGCAACTTTTGTTAATGTTGCAATCAACAGGCAACCAGGTGAGACACATGGCCTATGACCGATTTAAAGTATCCAGATAGAAATTTGTTACCCATTCTCAGTGGGAAAGTGCCCAGGAAACATTGCTGACAAAAAGTTGACTGGCAAAATTGCTAAAAAAGCTGCCCCGTGTATCATCAGCCTAAGTTTAACTTTCTGGGTTCTTTAAAAAAAAAAAAAAACTCAGTATCTCTCTTTGTTTGGTTGGTTTAGTTCTTCGTACTGTTGTTCATTCTAATGTTGGCTGAGCTGGCTGCTGCCTGCCTTTTGCTGATGTACGAGACACAGGTAAGAAACAGGATTTGTATATGGAAGCAGAGTACATGTGAGGAAAAGTTCATCAGACTGTGCTTTTTTACTCACAGATTGAGAAATTCATTGATAAAGATCTTAAGGAAGGTTTAGACACATCCAAAAAGAGCAGAGAAAATGGAACAACTGTTGCAGATGACTGGGACAAAGTGCAAATGACTGTAAGAGCATCAGAATATTATGCTGTTTTTTTTTTTCTTTTTTTCTTTTTTACAAACACACATTTGTTCTTAAAAAAAAAAAAAACAATTACAGTTTTTCTTATAAATCAACAGTTTCTTTGCTGTGGAATCAATAACTATACAGAATGGGGGACACATGTACCGAAGTCATGCATCAACAATACAAATGAAACGCATTATTGGCCGCAGGTAATACTGAACTTATATCCATCTCTATATGAGCTATGTAGCAAAACAATATTAATGAAACACAGATATATGGAGATGCACATCAAATATACACATCTGTGCTGCTGATTCAATCTTATATGTATTGTCTTGATTGTTGCATTTAGGGTTGTTTCACAAAACTGAAGGACACATTTGAAAAAAACCTCTTGAATACAGGGATTGGCGTCATTGTTGTCTGCGTTATTGAGGTATGAGTTTCCATATGAGGCTTTATGTCTTGTCTTAGCTAATTGAAATAACTTGTACGAGACCCCACATAACAGATTAAAAATTATTAAATGATTATCATTTATAGGACATAACACATGTTTTGTTTAGCAGCTATTGTTTTACACTTAATGCAGATCAGCACTAAACTAGTGTAATATGATAATTAAAGGTATTTTTATAACCTTGACTAAACATAATCTCTCCTCTTTTAGGTCTTGGGTATGTGTTTCTCAATGACCCTGTTCTGCCACATAAGTCGAAGTGGGTTAGGATACAAATGATCAAACACAATGTTTCCATATTTCACAGTTTGTGTTTTTGATAACTGTTGTCTCACAAATACCCAAAGACAGCCAGTAAAAGACAAGATGGCCAACAGTTCTTACATGGATGCTTGGTTCTATAATATGTATACGGTATGTGTCCTCCTCTAAAAAACAGTGGTACAAATCCAAAATGACTGTAACTGCATTATTGTTATTATTATTATTATTTTGCATGTATGAATTACAGTTATTAGAGCAGTTAAATCAGGAAAAACTCTCAGCAGTACTATTTTGCCATCACAGCTTAAAAGGGGGTTTAGGGGGTTTTAGACGCTGAATTCACCCACTTTCATCTGCATGTCAAGTTATAAAGAGGGTAAGGTAGATTTTCTATGATGAATCATCTTTACACAAAAATATAATGGCATATTACACTGTATATAAGTACCGATTCTATTTCAGATCATAATTATTTTTGACCAAGTATGTTCCTGTAATTGACTCGTTATATAACTATAATTGACTTATGTAGACTATAGAAGAACAATGCAAAGCATTTATTTCTGATCACTTCCTTTTCTGAGTAGCTGTAGCAGTGACTAAACCATGTGATTTCCCAGAATATGCACACGGTGGAAACCACGTATGCTTATTTAAAACCATGTACACCATTTGTAATGCATATTGTTTTTTTCCCTTTTCTTTTCTCTGCAAACCAATGTAAATTAAACTAAAACAGAATGAAAATGTTTTATCTCCTTTTTGAAACATTAAGGCAAATACCAGAATTATGCTTATGGTGGATAGAGGAAGCACCACCCAATAGCAAATCAACACTTCCTCTAGTGTTATGGTCATGATGGGTGGCTTGCAACAATGCTTTCGGTTATGAAATTGCATTTAAAGTTCACGGAAGTTGAAATGTAGGTGGTCAACAGCATTGAAAAAAAAAAATTAATGAAACCAAGCATCAGAATTCAACAGTTTTATTTTAGAACAAAATCCTGTCTCCACAATATTTAAGACCCAAAAAAACTAAAAAATACTAAGATTTCCTTTACATGTTTTAAAATAATTTTGTTCTTTTTGAACATCACACAAAAAATAGAAACAAATACAATTTAAAGTAATCTTTTCTTAAAAAAAAAAAAAAAAAAAAAAAAGTAACTGTACACGGCAGAATACACCATTTTTCGCAAACACCCCTTAGACCTCTTCAACTATACACACACATTATTGCAGTTCACCTAAAATATGCAAAACTAATCTTTTTAAACAAAATTGATCTTTCGTTATATTTTCTGTTCTTTAAAACGGTGGCTTGTATACCAATCTAAAGTTTCACCCTTTTGCATTAGTGCCCTTGTGCAAAAGCAGAAACTGAATCTCATATACTGATTATCTTATTTTGGGCTTAATGGAAACTATAAAAGTGTGAACAAATGAGGTGCTTGCAAAGATACAAGGGGGTGGGAGAAGTATTTGTCCCACATGTATCCAGAGGGACGTTAAAGCCATTAAGGCAATGCTGCAAATATCCAAAGTTGGCAGAAGTAGTAACTGTTCTAATGATCTAGGACCAGTTATGGTTTCTCATACAACAAATAAGGCTGGAATTTGGTGGGGAAAACAGTTCCTAAACCAGTGTCTAATTCTATAGAGGTTTCTCGGCTGTTGTTTTAAAGCCACATAATTCATTTATAGCTTTAATTGTATCATACATCTCAATAGGACTTGCTGTGCATCCAAATCTGTACAAAAATAAACCGATAGTCTTGCTTTCTCAACCGTTACGAACAGAGAAGAGCATATAGTGCCATCTACAAATGCTTGATAACGCAATTACCTCCTTTTGTACTGAGTAATATTATTACCACTGGTTTCTTAAGAAAATCCTACACTTGGAGTACCACATCATCATTCTACAAGAGTCCAGAAGCACTTCAGCTCTGTTAATCACAGAGGAAGTGCATAATCAAGCAGAAATATATAGAGATAGCCAGGTTTGTCTGAAACTACAACATATTCATTTCCATTAGTCACTGAGGGGATGTGAAACCATCTTTCATGAACAAGAGACACATAATCAATCGCCTAGTGAATCTTCCATAGGCATCGTATTTGGAATGAGTACAGCTCAATGGGGGACCCAGCCCCATTCGAATATTGCTAGATAAGAACCAAAGCTCTGCCTTTAGTACAAGTGTCAGTTATGAATCAATAAGTTACATATATTAAGACTCCATTAAAAGGACAGATGGAAAATGTAGATCACATAAGGCCCCATCATTGTAGGTTTCATTCAGTCCTATTGAAACCAGATGAATGGGAGGAAAAGGAACTTTAATATTGCTATTAAACAGCACGACTGTTTTGCAAAGACATACTTTTGAGTGTATGGCATAAACTAAACTAACTGAAAGAAGAATACAGCATCCAGAAGCACTCACTCACCCCATGCTGCCACAAATTTGATCTGAAGGAAATGTTACAAAGTTTCTGGGCGCTGCAGAAGGGTAAGACCATCTCTTAAGTTTGATCATCTCACTCAAAACTAAAACTAGTCGATTAAGTGGGGTCAGCAGCTGTTCTAAACTTAGCAGCCTTATTTAAGAAGTGTATTTTCTTTGAAACCTGCTCAAGGGCTTCAACCGGAACTCCTCCTTAAAGCTGCTGTGTGATTGGGAAATAAAGACCATTTATGGACATTGTTCTCAGACACTCAAAAATGTTTCAAGAAGCAAAACCAATCAACACCCACCAAACTATCGCTCAACACTATCTGAATGTAGAGCTGTTAACAAAATCACTCAGCATTGGTTCTTAATTCTTGTCCTGCTGATCCCCTGCTTTGTGCATTTTGGAGGTCACCATTATTTAACACACCAGATTCAGGAGCTGATTAGGAGGGAGCTCTATGAACCCTGGACCAAGATTAAGAACCTCTGCACTTCAGTATCTCCAAGTGTGAGCTACAGTACAAACGTTCAACAGCATGGGCCGCAAAGGCGACCGCTTAACACCACTACATGCAAACACAATGCATTAGTTTACAAGTCAGACTGGGATGAAGTGTCAGTACTAGTATACCTGTCTTGCTTATGGTCATCATGTGCCATTTTAGTTTAGTTTGTGAAATTTTTACTCCGTTTTAAAACAAACAATCATTCGCGTTATAATCCAGAAAGCAAATGTACTCATTTCAAAGCAACAACAAAAAAAAAAGAGAGTGTATCATTTTCCTTCCCCATCACTTCAGGAAGTGCACCACTTCTTTGTGCCATTTTCTTGGAATTTCATTAAGCTACACAATTTAAAGCTCACCGACGTATAGAGAAAGCACAAAGGTAGAGCCAAATCAGAGGCGTTTTTTTTTTTTTTTTTAAATATCACAAATGCACAGCACAATTATTAAGGGCACAAGTCACATGTATATCCAACCAACTCTGAGACCAATGTTTTCCATTTGAAAAATAACGGAATTAAAAAGATGCCAAAACTGCAATGGGCGTATGATCATGTTTATGACCATGAACTGACTGCGAACCAATCTGCGAGCAGAGTCTCTGTGACTGATGTAGATTAATAATCATCAACACTGTGCTATTGTTGGCCAATGAAGTTCAAGCAAAGAGAACAGAGAGAGGAAAAAAGAAAATCTCCAAGCTAGTTTGCCTGTTCTAAAGTAAAACACTACTTTCATCTTAAAGTAAAAAAGGTAACGTGTAAGCAACCATAACACATTTTGAAATATACCTCAAAAAAGGAGGTCATTAAGATTGTGCCGATACATTGCTGATATGATGCTTGGATTTCAAAATCCATTAAGTGTAGTAAGAGAGCACGGTTTATTCAAAAGCTGCTTCTGTTTTAGAAATCTGACATTCTCTAAAGGCAGCTTTACGGAGGAGCAGCTGGAATGGAAAAGAGGAGGAAGGGAGCATGAACGAGTAGGTAAATGTAATGTGTTTGACTATATGTGTGACCGATGAAGTAATTAGGGTGCTCTCAGGAATGTGTGGAACTCTGAGGAACTCCATGCTGGGAATGATGCTGCACGGCATCTGCGAGAGGAGCGGATCGTCTCCGGCAGTCTCACAGAGGCATGAGGCGTGTGGTGTGAAGGAGAAGCGGGTTCAGGTCCTCAGCGTGTACAGCACGGTGTAAAGAGGGCTCAGAGGCACTCCGCTCAATTTTTGGCAACAGATCCTGGACCTGCTCGATGCCCACCAAGATCTGAAGAACAGCAGGGATGAAACATGAGGCTATTACTTAATCTGACATAACAGTGCTGGAAAACAGAGAAGGGCTCTGGTTATTCTTACCTGTGGGAAGAGAGGCCGTTCATCGCGTGTGAATTTTAGACAGTCGATGATGAGCCTCTTCATTGATTTAGGGCAGTTACTGTATAATTTACTGAGGTCTGGAGACAAGTAGCCACGACCCACCATGAAAATAATCTACAGGAAGAGAACAACCAAAAATCATAGTTTACTTCTCCTTCTGTGCTCCAAGGAAGAAAGTCATACCGTCAACATCAGGGTGAGTAAATGATGACAGAATTGTTATTTTGGGCTGAACAAAGTTCAACTATTTAAAGCTTGAACAGAAAAGGACAATCTATCAGAGTGGTGGCGTATGGCTGACCTGATCGCGGTTGTTGATATTCGAATAAGGCAAAGTCCCAGACATCAGTTCATAGAGCACCACTCCATATCCATATACATCTGACTGGAAGGTGTATGGGTTAGTGTCTTGCATTCTGATCACCTCAGGGGCCTGAAAAACAACAGAGTACAAATATACTTCTCAATAATAAACTCCGGATTAAACTACATCACATAAGTGGTAAGCTACTGTTAGTTACTATTAGATTCATTGATGAATGAGGTACTGAGCTGGGTGATGATTACTCACCATCCACAGGATGGAGCCACTGGGCTGTTCGACCTGCTGAGAGCCACTCCAGCGAGACTTTACTGTGGCCAGCCCAAAGTCACCGATCTTTACCGTCCAGCCTTCGTGCAGGAAGATATCTGACACATGAGCTCAGGAGTATCATGCAGAACTCAGAATGACTACAACATCACTAGAGAGAAGGCATTAGCACTATTATTCCAGTAAATCATCAACCTTAGACTCCCATCTTCATGCCAGTAATTTAGGTAAATCAGACAATTCTTTATTTACAAGCATTAAGACCGAAAGCAGCTTGGCAGCAAATTAGTTAAATCTGATCTATCCTGCAACAGATATCTCTCACAATACAGACAAGAGCACTGCTAATACATTATAGAAAGGATACTATTAGATTTCAAGTCCCGATGAATGATATTCTTGGCATGAAGATAACTGTTGGGGAAAGATAAGTAGCAAATTATGTACAAAATTTTGATTTTCTACACTTCATCTACACTCTATAAACCCAAGCATTACTAATAGGCAGTACAATCATATAACATTGGTGGATTTAAGATGATGTGCTCATTTCCCATAGGAGTGTACCCTTGTGACTCTGAGTTGAACAAAGAGTGCCATTAAGTGCACTGTCTTCTGGTGTGAGCAACTCCTTAAGATGTTTTTTTTATGAGGTTACAGGTATTCTTTGTTACCACAAGTCCAAATTATAAACAGTGTTCCACTATTACAATTACAATTGTAATTGGGTGGAGTACTGATCATATTCTCGAGGGCCAGAATTGCGAACCCCTGTTTGTAAACAGTGGTGCTGCTTAATATTTTTGTGGAAACCATGATTGTTTTTCAGGATTCTTTAATTAATAGAAAGTTCAAAAGAACAGTATTTATCTGAAAAAGAAATCCTGTTACAAATGTCTTCACTGTCACTTTTGATCAATTTAATGCATCCTTGCTGATTAAAATGATTGTTTTCTTATGCCAAACTTTTTAACAGTAGTGTACATTAACATTTTATAGAGTTTTGTTATATTAACATCATATAATTGGCACAGCACGTAGCATATGAATAAAAATAAATAAATAAATAAACTTACTCCATGCCCTGTGCAGTCTGGCGAGCAACATCAATACGGCGCATGGTGTCAAACTTGGTCTCAGTAACATGCAAGTGGCGGTAGAGGCTGCTGCCTTCACACCACTGCGTGATAATGGCAAAATTAGGCTTCGTCATGAAGCCCATGAACAGCAGAATGTTGACATGGCGTGTTTTTCTGAGGAGCAAAGATCTCAAATTAGTCATACTGAATAGAAGATTTGAGCTGGAGATTAGCTGGTAGCAGCAGATTACATTAATGTTGCTTTACTGCATTAGTAATGAGAGCTACTGTTACACTGTTATCATCGGCAGTCTTTGATGCTAGGATCGCGCAGATGACGACTCACCGTAAAACCTGCATCTCATTTTTAAAGGCCTGGAGCTGCTCCGGTGTGGGCTCTGTCACTTTAAGAATCTTGATAGCCACGTCTCCATGCCACTTGCCTTTATAGACGGTCCCAAAAGAACCTGCTCCAATCCTCTTTAACATGGACACCTCCCGTGAGTGCACCTCCCAGTAGTAACTGGAGTCTCTGTAACCTCCCCGGTGCTAAAAAACAAAAACAAAAATTGTTTTTTCAAAAAAATAAATAAAACTGATTGTAGCTACGTCATCTGGGCTTCCTATCAAATAAGACACACACTCACCACTTTCTTTTTATCATCAGATGAAGATTGCTTTCGTTCCTTGGGCTCAGAAGGGGATTTGGGGGGTCTTCTTCCTGGTGACCCTAGGTGTGGTGGGCTAGTGGAAGGCTTGGGAGAGGACTCTTGCCCTGTGAACAACACTAGAATATGAGGGCCAGTTTACACACATGGAGATGTGTAGTTATTTGTGTCATTGTAATCAGAGATGGATAAGAAACAAAAATGCATGTAGTGTAATGTGGGTGCATAAAAAAAATGAATGTGTGCTCTTGTGAGAGACGTGTAGTCAAAGTGGAAAAAATGAGAGGGGCGAAAAAAAATACAAAAAGAAAAAAAAACACCACTCACCCATTGTGCTGATTTTGAATGACTCCTGAATGAGAGTGGGGGGAAAAAGAATGAATAAATACATGCGATGGAGGACAGATGATCAAGGAGGCATGCAGAACCTCCACTGTCATATTCTGTGAAGTAACATATCTTGACATTTGATATCTAGCCAGGCTAATACACTATTACAGGGACAGTTCACCCAAAAATGCATTTCCTCACCCTCTTTTAATTTCAAATCTGCATGACTTCCTTTCTTCCATGGAACACAAAAACAGAAGTGTAGCAGAATGTTGACACTGCTCTTTTCTATGTAAACCTTTTAAATGCTGGTTTTCTGGTTTCAGATACTGACAGCCACTTTCATTGTATGGAAAATAGCAATGTGAAAACTTTGTCTAATATCACCTTTTGGGTTCAACAGAAGAAAGAAAATTTTGGAGGGAAAAAGGTTGACTTTCATTTGTGGGTGAACTGTTCTTGGGAACAAAAAATGAGAAAACACGTGGACTTGATGATCCTTTAGTCTGATCTCTAACCTCCATGAGGCCAGCAGCGCCAGGCTCCAGCGTGCTGACCATGTGGACGTTGGGGGTTGAGGTGGAGCGATGCCTCTGGAGAGACTGACTGTCCTCTCCTCGCATGATCAAACGGAAGCTTGATGGGGTAGACAGCAGTTCCTCTCTAAAAGGGGTAAAACAAAAAAAACATTCATGTCGGCTAGTGCTACATTTCCCCTAGGGGATCAACAAGTAAATGTATTTATAGGTGAAGTTAAAGAGTACCCAGGAGAATCTGAAGTTAAGGGAATGTCGCTCTGTGAAATGGAATTGGTGGCCGGATATATCAATATCGAAGGGCAGTCTTCTGTATTAGGAACACACCTGAGAGCAACAGAGCACCAGTTGACAGTGGTGTAATGTAACGAAGTATTAATACTTCGTTACAGTACTTAAGTATTTTTTGGGAGTATCTGTACTTTACTTGAGTTTTTATATTTCTGCCAACTTTCACTTTTACTCCGATACATTTCCCCAAAGCATCTTGGTTACTTACTACAAAATAACGTCGGGAAGACTGCAAGCAAGCAGGTTTGATGAATCAGTGGTCTGGTGCTTGCAAGTTAGACTCCTAAAAACACCTTTGCTCACGTGCAAACAAGTGAGCATACAACTGCGGATGATTTATTTCCACTCAAGTCGAGGCTGGGGTGTGTTGTGAGATATACAGTATATCGTCTGCGATAATATGGTAAGTGTTGTTGTAATGATGAGCGATCTGACGTTATCGAGTATATCACCAAATCACACACAGAGTGCACGCACGTGATTAATTGTACATCTATTAAAATTTAAGGCATTCTAAATTGTACAAAAATGCTTCTGTATGCTTTTTATATTTATATAATTTAAATATAGTTAACTTAATTGTTAACACACAAAGAGTGCCGTTTTTTCTTCAGATATCAGCATAACAAATTTAATCATTTTATACAAGTTTAATAAAGTTAGCATTAAATGACTTACATTTTATACACAATATTGACCGTGTTTACTTATTGAATGAATCAGCTTTTGAACGAATCGGTTGAATAAACGATTGAGTGATTCACTCATTAAAGGGTTAGTTCACTCCAAAATGAAAATTATGTCATTAATTACTCACCCTCATGTCGTTCCAAACCCGTAAGACTTCCGTTCATCTTCAGAACACAAATTAAGATATTTTTGATGCATCCAGTGAGCTCTCTGACCCTCCCATAGACAGCAAGTGTCCGATAAAGGTCCAGAAACGTAGCAAGGACATCGGTAAAACAATCCATGTGACATCAGGGGTTCAAATGTAATTTTACGAAGCTACGAGAGTACTTTTTGTGCGCAAAAGAAAAAAAAATGGCAGCAAGGTGACGCAGAGGAGACGAAATTGTTGAATAAAGTTATTTTTTTTTCTTCTTTTGTGCACAAAAAGTATTCTCGTAGCTTTGTAAAATTACGGTTGTACCCCTTGTGTCACATGGATTATTTTACCACTCTCCTTGCTATGTTTCTGGACCTTGATCGTGTAAGGATCCTTACTGTCTATGGGAGGGTCAGAGAGCTCTCAGATTCCATCAAAAATATCTTAGTTTGTGTTCCGAAGATGAACGGAGGTCTTACGGGTTTGGAACAACATGAGGGTGAGTAATTAACAGAATTTTTGGGTGAACTATTCCTTTAACACAGTCAAATGCTTTGTTCCTGATTGAATCGATCTTTTGAATGAATTGGTTGAATCTCAATGACTCATTCATTAACAGTCACTTGCTGCCACCTACTGGCAGTTTTAATTTCACATTTCGACTTTTTTTTCATGTTTTAAATCATTTCAAATGATCAGTATTCAACATTTTATGTTTAAAATAAAGCATTATTTATGCATCTGTAACTGCACATTAAATGCATCCATGTCCCCTCTGAGATACATTAAACTGTAAATGCCATTTCAGATGCAGATTCCAGAAATGTTTTGACACTAAGTACCAGATGATGTACTTCTTATTGTTACCCAAAGATAGAAAGAGTTAAAACAGAACTCAATCTTGCTACTCAAGCTGTGTATGAACACACATATATACATATACACATAAATATATACACACACACACACAGTATCTCACAGAAGTGAGTACACTCCTCACATTTTTGTAAATATTTTATTATATCTTTTCATGTGACAACACTGAAGAAATGACACTTTGCTACAATGTAAAGTAGTGAGTGTACAGCTTGTATAACAGTGTAAATTTGCTGTCCCCTCAAAATAACTCAACACACAGCCATTAATGTCTAAACCGCTGATCACAAAAGTGAGTACACCCCTAAGTGAAAATGTCCAAATTGGGCCCAAAATGTCAATATTTTGTGTGGCCACCATTATTTTCCAGCACTGCCTTAACCCTCTTGGGCATGGAGTTCACCAGAGCTTCACAGGTTGCCACTGGAGTCCTCTTCCACTCCTCCATGACGACATCACGGAGCTGGTGGATGTTAGAGACCTTGCACTCCTCCACCTTCCATTTGAGGATGCCCCACAGATGCTCAATAGGGTTTAGGTCTGGAGACATGCTTGTCCAGTCCATCACCTTTATGCTCAGCTTCTTTAGCAAGGCAGTGGTTGTCTTTGAGGTGTGTTTGGGGTTGTTATCTTCTTGGAATAGAAGGGAGGGGATCATGCTCTGCTTCAGTATGTCACAGTACATGTTGGCATTCATGGTTCCCTCAATGAACTGTAGCTCCCCAGTGCCGGCAGCACTCATGCAGCCCCATGACACTCCCACCACCATGCTTGGCTGTAGGCAAGACACACTTGTCTTTGTACTCCTAACCTGGTTGCCACCACACACGCTTGACATCATCTGAACCAAATAAGTTTATCTTAGTCTCATCAGATCACAGCACATGGTTCCCGTAATCCATGACCTTAGTCTGCTTGTCTTCAGCAAACTGTTTGCGGGCTTTCTTGTGCATCATCTTTAGAAGAGGCTTCCTTCTGGGACAACAGCCATGCAGACCAATTTGATGCAGTGTGTGGCGTATGGTCTGAGCACTGACAGGCTAACCCCCCACCCCTTCAACCTCTGCAGCAATGCTGGCAGCACTCATACGTCTATTTCCCAAACACAACCTCTGGATATGACGTTGTACTGCAGCTCAGTTTCAGGGTCTTGGCAATCTTCTTATAGCCTACGCCATCTTTATGTAGAGCAACAATTCTTTTTTTCAGATCCTCAGAGAGTTCTTTGCCATGAGGTGCCATGTTGAACTTCCAGTGACCAGTATGAGAGAGTGAGAGCGATAACACCAAATTTAACACACCTGCTCCCCATTCACACCTGAGACCTTGTAACATTAACGAGTCACATGACACCGGGACAGAAAATGGCTAATTGGGCCCAATTTGAACATTTTCACTTAGGGGTGTACTCACTTTTGTGGCCAGCGGTTTAGACATTAATGGCTGTGTGTTGAGTTATTTTGAGGGGACAGAAAATTTACACTTTTATACAAGCTGTACACTCACTACTTTACATTGTAGAAAAATGTCATTTCTTCAGTGTTGTCACATGAAAAGATATAATAAAATATTTACAAAAATGTGAGGGGTGTACTCACTTCTGTGAGATACTGTATATATACACACACACACACACACACACACACACACACATTACATACATACAGTCATGGCCAAAAATATCAGCACACTTAGTAAATATGATCAAAGGCGGCTGTGAAAATTAATCTGCATCGTTAATCCTTTTGATCTTTTTTTTTTTTTTTTATTCACAAAAATTTAACCCTTCATTGGATAATACAAATTTAAAATGGGGGGAAATATCATTATGAAATAAATGTTTTTCTCTAATACACATTGGCCACAATTAACGGCACCCTTTTATTCAATACTTTTTGAAACCTCCATTTGCAAGTTTAACAGCTCTAAATTTTCTCCTATAATGCCTGATGAGGTTAGAGAACACCTGACAAGAGATCAGAGACCATTCCTTCATCCAGAATCACTCCAGACCCTTTAGATTCCCAGCTCCATGTTGGTGCTTCTTCTCTTCAGTTCATCCCACTCATTTTCTATAGGGTTCAGGTCAGAGGACTGGAATGGCCAGAAGAAGCTTGGTTTTGTGCCCAGTAACCCATTTTTGTGTTGTTTTTGAGATTTGTGTTTGGATTATTGCATGGTTGGAAGCTCCAAACATGGCCCATTATAAGATTTCTAACAGAGTCAGTCACTTATTGATTTTTTATCTGTTGGTATTTGATAGAATCCATGATGCCATGCGTCTAAACAAGACGTCCAGGACCTCCAGCAGAAATATAGGCCCACAACATCAATACAGCAGTACATTTCATTGTACACATGGGGTACATTTTATCCCTGTGTTCACCAAACCAATCTTGAGTGTTTGCTGCTAAAAAGCTCTTTTTTTTTTTTAGTTTCATCTGACCATAGAAGCCAGTCCCATTTGAAGTTCCAGTCGTGTCTGATAACTGAATATGCTGGAGTTTGTTTTTGGATGAGCTAGGAGAATTTTACTTGAAACCCTCCCAAACAACATGTGGTGATGTAGGTGCTGTTTGACAATTTTCTGACTCCGAGACTCAACTATTTTCTGCAATTCTCCAGCTGTGGTCCTTAGAGAGTCTTTAGCCACTAAAACTCTCTTCCCCACCAAGCATTAGGATGATACAGACACACGTCCTCTTCCAGGCAGTATTGTAACATTTTATGTTGATTGGAAATTCTTAATTATTGCCCTGATGGTGGAAATGGGAATTTTCACTGCTCTAGCTCTTTTCTTAAAGCCACTTCACTAATTTGTGAAGCTCAATTGTCTTTTGCTGCACATCAGAAATATATTCTTTGGTTTTTCTCATTGTGATGGATGATTAAGGGAATTTGGGCTTTGTTTCCCTCCTATTTATATTTCTGTGAAACAGGAAGCCATGGCTGGATAATTTCATGTTCATAATCACCCTGGAGTGCTCAAAATTGTGAATATGAATGGGAATATACTTTAGAGATATTTTACTCATAAGAATTTCTAGGGGTGCCAATAATTGTGTCCAACGTGTATTTGAGAAAAACATTTATTTCATAACGATAATTCCCCCCATTTTAAATTCTTATTATCCAATGAAAGGTTAGGTTTTTGTGAATTTTTAAAATAAAAGATCAAAAGGATTAACAATGCAGATTAATTTTCACAGCCTTCTTTGATCATATTTACCAAGGGTGGCGATATTTTTGGCCATGACTGTATGTATGTATGTGTAATATATATGCGCTCCTTTTCCATTTTGCATTTACTCTTACTTTTACTTTCAATACTTAAGTATGTTTAACATTAAAAAAATGCTTTTCATACTTAAGTACCATAAATATCACATACTTTAAGACTTTTACTCAAGTAATATTCTAAACGGTGACTTCAACTTCTACCAAAGTCATTTTCTGCTAAGATATCTGTACTTTTACTTGAGTATGGCTTTCAGGTACTTTATCCACCACTGCCAGTTGAGTTACAAAAATGATGACAAGCACACATAAACAGAAAATTTCATTCGGAACATACCGTTTTGTCACGGTGTCCATATCCACACATACTGTAGGGACTTTACTGCTGCAGTGCTGGTGAAATTTATACCCACACGTCTGACACCTGAAGCCGTTGAACAAGAACTTGTGGCAGAAGTCACAGTAAGCTAATTTAAAGAATGTTTTACGTACCTGTGAAAACAAGATTGTGCCATTTAAGTGTGATGCTGATTTGGTGACTCGCAAATTCATGTTGATATGTTCATGTTCATGTCCATTCAAAAGTCTGAGGTCAGTATGGTTTTTTAAATAATACATTTACTCAAAGGGGTTTAATTAAACTGATCGAAAGTGTCAGTAAAGAAATATATGCTACTCTTTCAGTTTCTATTCATCAAAGAATTCTGAAAAAAATATGTAACAAGGTGTCCACAAAAATATCAAACAGCAGAACTGTTTTCAACATTGATAAATCTTCCTCAGCATATTAGAATGATTTCTGAAGGCTCATGGGATACTGAAGACTGAAGTAAATTCAGCTTTGCCATCACTGGAGTAAATTACATTTTAAAATTAGAAAATAGTCATTTTAAAATCATAATAATATTTCAGAATGGTACTATTTTTTAAATCAAATAAATTCTGCCTTTTATTTATTTATTTTTAAATGCAACAACTGAGCATAATTAATGTTAACCTCAAACTTGAAATTAACCTAAAATTAGCTAAAAATTAAATCTATTAGAATGTTAGAGCTGTGGTGCAAAATAAAATATATAAAAAAATAAGCATACAATGTATTAATATTAACCAAGATTAATAATTGCTTTGGAATGTTGTTCATTTTTAGTTCATCATAACAAATGAATTTTCTAATGTTACAAATTTAAACTTTTTGTAAGTAGCAGAGCATGATCCGTGTTTAAATAATCTGTACTTGCTCGTCATAATCATCCCACATACACTTTCCAGATTATTTGCTGCAAATATTTTCCAGTACATCAACAGTACCCCCCCCCAAAAAAAAACTATGAGGGCCTAAAAATGAGAACCTAGCTTCGCTGACTCTGAGTCTGTTGTGCAAGTACACTTACGAAGTTGTGCATGGTAAGAGGAACATCATCCAGCACTTCTACCAGAAGCTCTTCCCCTACGAGGGGTGTGATGTCAGTGTCCCATTCTGTAAGTCTCTTCCGGCTGGCCAAAAAAAGAACAAAGTCAAAACAACTTACTAACTTACTAAGTTTACAACAAACTTACTAATTTTTTCATTTTAAGAGCCAAATTCTTAGGCATACCTACCCTTCAAGAAGGCGAAAGACAGCACAGCAATCCTGGCTTAGGCCTCTGACTTTCAGGGCTTTATCTAGACTATCATAGACAGTTTGTCCAGGCCGAACATTTACCTGAACACATGGTCACATAGTGCTATCAATGTGTGATCACAAACACACAACCTCTAATTACCAATATATACATACACAGGTTATATTAGCTATTCCAAATCTTCATTAACAACAATAAAAGGCATTTTAAACAAATCAGACTCCAGTAAATGAACCCTCACCACCGTCCGCTGCTTGTTGGGGAGGTAGACACGAATGGTGCCCCCACCTCGGGGTGTGTCATCCGGGCTGGTTTCCCCCGAAGAGGAACAGGAGGAGGTGTTGGACATGGTGTCTCCAAAGGGGCAGTGAGGGACTGGCAGCACTGACACTCAGTCGGCCGCAAGAAAGAGTTACACACCAGGGCAAAGCAGGAAGAAGCCCTCATCTGGAGCCTGGGATGGAAAACAGTGTGTATGTATGTGTGTGTATATATATATATATATATATATATATATATATAAACCTCCCTCACACCTACATGTGATTGTTGCTGAATATTTGACATTTTCAAATTTCAAATTTTTTCAAACATTTATTCAATTTCAGAATTCATTCAAATGTTTTTTCAAAGCTGAAAGTATTTAACAACCTGGTAATAATACACTCTAAATTGGTTGCCAGTTGAATTTCCAATTCAAAATTCAGCACAAAAACACTGCAGGCGTGGTCATTTGAAATTACACTGTATTGAGAAAAACCAAACTGATAACTCTGAATCATGTGTCAGTGGAGCTTGTAAGTGCGTAAAGAAATACTAGTTTTTACACAGGTCATTTAGTGTGATAAAAACTATATGAAACAGATGTAGAAGGAAATGCCCCAAATAAAGATATCCGACGTCGTTCAAACTCCTTTCAACATTTTAGTCTATAATTATAGATTATAATTTAAGTCTTAAGGCTATCAAACTCTGAAATGAAGCCATTTAATCCAGACACGTAGGAACAAGTACTTCAGATTGAACGTTTTATGATTTTTAATGCAGTATACAGTCTTCGCAACCTTAAACCACAAGTATTGTGCATACTGGAAACCACTGCAGTTGCACCATCGTGCAAACCTTCACTGGTGTGGAACAGATATATTACAGCACCAAAAGAGCATGTAATAACCAAATACAGATCTTACACTTACATCCCCCAATATAATTACAAATATATGTATATATACACACACTTTTAGAATCATTCACGACCTTATTTATTTATATATAGAAATATATAGAAATTATAGCTGCAAAAAATCCCATGTCTAAACCAGTCCTCTGTGATCAATCCTTGTTCAAAAGCGCTTAGAAAGGCAAAGTAACACCCCATCACTTCATGTCACATCTGCAGTATAGAGTGTAACCACAGAAATGTGCAGCAGCCTGCAATGAAGATGAGCTGGCTGGGTTTAGCTAAGAGTGATGTGCCTGATCATTTGATCTGCTTTTACTATATCACAGGCCATGCACTCCTAGCTTGTTCAATTTACCAAGACATTACTCAGTATTATGACTGAAGAATAAAAGCATATTAGCTAAATATGGATCCTTAAGTCCTGTCAGGTGCCTTTTTCGTGCTGAAGGAGGGAATCCTGTTTTCATAAGGCGGAAAGGGATTAGACGACTAGCTGCTAGCTAGCTAACGTAGTGTTGCTAATGCTGTCTAAAAGTTGAAAAATTAGTCAATCTGAATTTTGTAGCCGCGGCGGTATGAATTAAGGCGATTTACACCTGCGAGTAATATTTCTGCAAACTACGCAGCCCGTTCGTGAGACTCACTTAGCATTTTTCGCTTCAGAGTAAATACTCACCTGAGACAGCCATCTTGAATTCTCTCAGTCTCAAGTCGGATCAGCAAAGAATTTCAGGGAAAGCGGAACAGCGAAAGCTCGCGCTCTGATTGGTCGAGATCTGTGAAACGAGCCATTGATTGGTCAACTATTGTGGTACTTTGTAGCAAGGGAATGAGAAAGGGGTGTGTGCTGCGGGTAACGAATGTGAAGTTTTTCCAAGCATTAAAGAAACCTACAAAGCTGCTATAACATTCTAAATATATTGTTCAAAATGTTTATATGTTTGTTAGAATCAAACAAAACAGTTCAAAGCAAAAACTCCGTTTAAATATTCAATACAAGCCTATTCATAAGGAATAATGATAAACAATAAAAGCATAAAACAAAACATACAAATGTAAAGAACGTTTTTTAATGTTCAGGTGACTCTGTACAAAACATTTAATTTGCGGAAGTGACAACATAATACTGAAAGAAATTCATCCATCTTTTTAAATGTCACAACTAAATTGAAAAAAGACCGCTTTATCGGTGGAATTACATTGAAAATGTCCATTTTGACAGAACAACGCAGGTTTCTCATGAGTACATTGGGCTATTCCACACTTAAAAATTTTCTCTTTTTGGCAGTGCGTGTGTAAGAATGGAGTCGCCATTCAACATCTGCAGTAGTCTCGTTCTCCAGTGTGCCGAGCTTGATCATGTACACTGAAAAAGGAAGATTAAACACAAATGAATAATGAGCAGAGAACATTAGTGCCTCTTCGCCAAACCAAAAAACAGAGCTGCTTACATTTCATCTCAAATCTGGGTCCAACCTCTGTCAACTCAACGTTCTTGTGATCGGTTTTCTTGTAGGTATGGTGTCTGCAATATACAAAGTCATTTCAAAGTCATTAAAACCAATCTTCTTAATTAGACTCAAAACCTTTAGAACAACAGTTCTAACAGACCATCACTCACCTGAAAGAGATGAAATCATCTGTATTTGCAAATGTAATAACACGTCTGCTATCCTCTTTGGGTACAGGAAACAGATACTTTAGGATGTTAGAGACCTAGAGAGGAAAAAAATATTTTGCTTTCATCTTAACACATAAATTCCATTACTAAACCAAGAAGCTTTTCAGAAGCTTTTAGAAAGTCACACGGAAATTAAAAAAAAAAAAAAAAAAAAATCAGTAAAGCCTAGTCTCGTTCTCTCTATCACATATGGTAAGACAATAATTGTTTATTTTTTTAAAACAGGAAACTGAATATTAAACACTCTACACTACTGTTCAAAGAAGTCATTTACACGAACCAAGTCAGCATTTATTAGATCAAACGGTAAAAAAAGCAATACTGTGAAATATTACAACTTAAAATAACTCTTTTAATATAAAATGTAATTTATTTCTCTGATGGAAACGCTAAATTTTCAGTCTTCAGTGTCACATGATTCTTCAGAAATCATTCTGTCCTCAAGAAACATTTCAATGTTAAGCAATTGTGCTACTCAATATTTTTGTGGAATCTGAGCTACATTTTTAAGGATTCTTTAATAAATTGAAAATGTAAAAGTACAGCTGCATTTATTTGAAATAGAATTATTTTGTAATATTATAAATGTCTTTACTGGCCCTTCAATCAATTTGATGCATTTTTACATAAAAGAATAAAAGCATTACATTTTTTAAAAAAATATTACTGACCCTTTTGAATGGTAGTGTGGATGAGAAACTAACTTTATTATTGTTTCCAAGAATACCAGAAATTATTTCCTGTATAACTCACCCTTCGGCCAAGACGTGACGTGAAGTTGTGGAAGATGAGGTGAGGGAAGGCCTCGGACATGGTGCCAATGTCTGGAACATCATGTCTCATTACCACATTATACAATGTGAAGTAGGCTGTCGGTCCAAAAGGAAGGTGACACACCACCAAACCATCTACAGAAGAAAGATGTAATGTAATGAAATAAAAGATGTAATGTACTGCACATTAAACTGGATATGCAATTAAAGCTATTTCAAAAAAACTTTCATAATATACCAAATGTTTACCAGGTATTGATACACTGTGCACTAAAACAGGAAACAGATGAAAACTATAACAGTCCATACCTGGTTGGCCTCTGGTCTCATGAACTATGACAAGATCACTGACATTATTAGCTTTGCACGCATGTACTAATGTTTTAACTTCATGGTTTCCTCTGTTCATACGTTGGGCCCCTGGAAACATCAGCTTCATTTCCTGCAAAAAAAAAAAAAGAAAAGAATGCCACCTAAATAAACCACAACCACTGATAGTCGACGGTTTCCCTTGCATCATTATGGTAACATGAACATACAAAACATCAGATTAGAGTTAACGACGTAAAACTACATGCATTCACACAAAGAAACACTTTATCCTTACTGTCGAATATGAATAATAAGATTTAACATACTTTGGCAAACATCTTGAGTCTAGAGCTGGGGTCTCTGGATGTTGTGACCATAACTTTGGGGTCTTCCACTCCGGCCCATTTGTACTCATCATCCATATGAGAACTAACACCTATATAATGTCACAAAATGTGTTTACATATGGTTGCAGATTAAACTGGATTCCAATATAAGTGACAGAAAAAAATTGTCACCTTCTCCACCCTCATCATCAAACTCCACCAGTTTCTGTAAGTCTAAAGCCTCCTTCCGAACTTCGGTGGGTAAAAGACGATTTTCTGCAAAAGATATGAACAGCGTAAAATGAGAAGCAGTCAAGCGCAATATATATCAGATAGGATAGGTGAGTTTGATAAGGTGATTAAGATATGGCTGGAGTCTCACCATCTAAAGCTGATTTGAGCTTCTGTTTTTTCTCTTCAATAGTGTACAGTCTGTCCTCCTGTGCTTTCCTGTACAGGTATTCCTTTCTCAGTCTCACCTCTCGCCGCAGCTACAGCACAAAATATAGTTCAGAAACGATATGAATTGTAGGAAATACACTACTGTTCTTACTGTCAGCAAGATTTTCTGTTTTTAAAAGGAGTCTTTATGCTCATCGAGCTGTCCAGAAAATAGATTTACAGATTACAGTCCAAAAAAGCAGTCATATTGTGAAATATTATTACAAATTAACACTGTTTTCTACAAACACGATTCCAAAAAAGTTGGGACACTGTACAAATTGTGAATAAAAAAGGAATGCAATAATTTACAAATCTCATAAACTTATATTCTATTCACAATAGAATATAGATAACATATAAAATGTTGAAAGTGAGACATTTTGAAATGTCATGCCAAATATTGGCTCATTTTGGATTTCATGAGAGCTACACATTCCAAAAAAGTTGGGACAGGTAGCAATAAGAGGCCGGAAAAGTTAAATGTACATATAAGCAACAGCTGGAGGACCAATTTGCAACTTATTGGCAACATGATTGGGTATAAAAACTAAAGCTAAAACTCTATAGGTCAAAAAAGAAGCCATATCTAAACATGATCCAGAAGCGCAGGCGTTTTCTCTGGGCCAAGGCTCATTTAAAATGGACTGTGGCAAAGTGGAAAACTGTTCTGTGGTCAGACGAATCAAAATTTGAAGTTCTTTTTGGAAAACTGGGACGCCATGTCATCCGGACTAAAGAGGACAAGGACAACCCAAGTTGTTATCAGCGCTCAGTTCAGAAGCCTGCATCTCTGATGGTATGGGGTTGCATGAGTGCGTGTGGCATGGGCAGCTTACACATCTGGAAAGGCACCATCAATGCTGAAAGGTATAGCCAAGTTCTAGAACAACATATGCTTCCATCCAGACATCGTCTCTTTCAGGGAAGACCTTGCATTTTCCAACATGACAATGCCAGACCACATACTGCATCAATTACAACATCATGGCTGCGTAGAAGAAGGATCTGGGTACTGAAATGGCCAGCCTGCAGTCCAGATCTTTCACCCATAGAAAACATTTGGCGCATCATAAAGAGGAAGATGCGACAAAGACCTAAGACAGTTGAGCATCTAGAAGCCTGTATTAGACAAGAATGGGACAACATTCCTATTCCTAAACTTGGGCAACTTGTCTCCTCAGTCCCCAGACGTTTGCAGACTGTTATAAAAAGAAGAGGGGATGCCACACAGTGGTAAACATGGCCTTGTCCCAACTTTTTTGAGATGTGTTGATGCCATGAAATTTAAAATCAACTTATTTTTCCTTAAAATGATACATTTTCTCAGTTTAAACATTTGATATGTCATCTATGTTGTATTCTGAATAAAATATTGAAACTTGAAACTTCCACATCATTGCATTCTGTTTTTATTCACAATTTGTACAGTGTCCCAACTTTTTTGGAATCGGGTTTGTATTATTTTTAAATGTAATTTAGTCCTGTGACAGCAAAGCCAAATTTCAGCAGTCATTACTCCAGGCTTCAGTATCAATTAATCCTTCATAAATCATACTAATATGATGTTTAGGTGCTCAAGAAACATTATTATAAATCTTGAAAGCAGCTGATTAATACACTTGTGAAAAGCTTGACATTTATTGCTTTTAACTCTACATAACAAAAAGTAACAAAAACTTTCAACATAAATGCTCTTATACACATATACACACACACACACACACACACACACACACGTACGTACCCATAAAAACACAAATGAATAGTCACTTGTGATAAATTGCATCCTTGTTAAATAAAAAATAATTTCCATTAAAAAAATAAAAATGACCAAACCTACATTTATGCCCTAACATTAAACTGCGAAAGATAAATAATAGTTAGCAACGTAACTTAGCTACCAAGACATGGCAAATGGTACTATATTCCCACCGAACCAGACAGTCACAATGTGGCTATGGCCAAAGAATATTTAGGTTTATTAGGCAATTAGTTTTAAAAAGTTGGTTGACATTTTTTATAACAAATAACACTGTTATTGTGTGTTCATCTATCCATCACACTTTATGGAGCACTACAACACAAACATGAAAGCAATGACTGGCTTGATAAACTACTGCTCTATGTAGCGCGAGAGAATTAACATTAAACCACGTTAAAAGAATTACAAGCAAAACAAAAATACGTCTAACAAATTTGACTTTATCAGGATAATTTAAACGCGTTATGTTGTACTTACCATTTTGAACAACTACACGTGACAATTCAGCCTTACAGTCTATTATCACGACTTCCTGTTGGTCAATCCGCTCATCCAATCACTGACAACGAACAAATGTGTCACGACCTTTCAAAATAAAAGTTCTTAACTTGCCCCGTGGGTGCGTGTCAGAAAGCGGCAAACTTGGGGTCTTTCATTTCTGGGAACAGCTAGTAATTGCTAGTATGAAAGATTTTTTTTTTTTTTTAAATCACCAATAATAGATAGAAACTACAGCAAGAATCCATTAAATTGATCAGTAGTGACACTAACACTGTGTCCTATACGCTTTTCCTTGTTTACCAGAGTTTTTGTCATAACCAGAGCGGCTCTGGTCATAACAAGCCTCAACTATGGCTATACGCGACGAGACAGTCCCAGTAGGCCTATATTTTAAGTCTTTGGAGAGGAGCAATAGCAGAAACGGTTTTCTGATTTCAAGTAAATGCAGTTTTTTTCTGTTCATTTCAATTTATCAATCAATCAATCAATTAATAAACACTGAAAGGTAAGACGGTTTCACCAAAATTGTAATATAATTAAATATTTACTATAATACTAATACTAAAATACTGTTTGAAAGACTGATAAAAAATGTTTCTTGAGGACCAAATCAGCATATTCAAATTATTTAAGATTAAGAAGAATCATGTGACACTGAAGACTGTGAAATGGCTGCTAGAAATGTTTTGCCACCACATAAAACTGTTTAAATTGTAATAATATTTCACAATAGACCTATTAGGCCTACTGATATTACAGTTTTTGTCTCCAAATAAAAGCAGCTTGTGAGCATTAGAAGTATAAGAGACCTAAAAATCTTTAAGCGTTAAAAACTAAAGAAAAACAAAAATTAAACAAACAATTCAAGATGTCAATTTATGAAATTGTCCATGAAATGATACAAATGACCATTAGAGTGATTTCTGCTGGCTGCGTAATGAAAATAGAGAACTGGTGGCATGTTCCTTCTAAATGTGTTTGTGGTGAGTTATTTCCTGTATGTGTTTCCTCTTCTACAACATTTAAGACCAGTACCTCCTTGCAGACTCACAGCACTGTCGTCCATCGGTCATCATGAATCTAATAACCGCATTTCTGCTAATGATTCTAACAGGTAAGGTCAAAACACACATAAACAATCCAAAGGCTCTAAGGACAGCTTTTGTCCAACATTTGTTCAGATTTTATACCCGATAAAAATCTCACAGAGGGTCAACTTTATCTTTCTCCACAGGACATAGCACATCTGAATATATGCAGAAACTCATCTGCTCCTATGAGAACAAGAATATATCTCTTAACAGGCCCAGGGTGTGGTGCAAAAGAGATGCTAAGGATGAAAACTGCTGTACGGGCTTCTCTTTCCATCCAGGTGTCAACGCTTTGGACCAAGGCAACATAGCTGTGGAGGATGATGGAAAGTCCTTCACCGTCTCAGTAAAGACACTCACCCAAGGGGATGGAGTCTACTGGTGTGGGTTCATGACTGAAGGCAACTTCATCGTTAAACTGGCCGAGGATTACTTTACCAACAGTAAGACGAAATACTACTTCTCCGTTTCTCTTTAGATGGTTTACTGAGTGTAAGAGAGCACCATGTTAAAAAATACTTTCAGCATGTTTTTAATTTTAAATTTCTAAAATTGCTTTTTTTTTTTTTTTAATATCTCTGGAATTTACGGTACAGAAAAAAAAGCAATTGCGGTAACTGAAACTCTACGGTAGCAACATTTAAGGTTTTAAGGATTTAAGTAGTAAAAATCATAGGCTATATTTCATCAATCCATATAAGCTAATGTTAATATTACATCTTCCAGATGGACTTCTGTTTTGTTCCTCAAAGATATCAAATGTGAAGTGTCACACAGCACATTTTGAGAATTTCAGACAACTTTTTTCACATCCAACAACTGTAAATTTAAGGGTATTTTACTGTTTAAGTACATGAAATGCCCCGTTAGATTTCTTACTGTTTTTCACTGTAACGTTAACTAATTAACAGATTTTCACCACAGCATTTTAATTGTCTTTTACTAAAAGTAAGATCATTTTTTACAATTTATTAATCTATGATCATTTCAATTACAGCTCAATTTAACTTTGTTTGGTCCATCCTCCGCTGGATTTTATTTATTTTGCTCCTTTTGACGATCATTTCAACTCGCATTTATTCAAACCGTAAGTCCTCACAAACCACCTCAAAACTAAAAACCTCAATACTAAAAAATCTTTAACCTCTGTAATTGTTTGTTTTTATTTGATTACATCACTCTGTTTTGCTGACCATAGGAAAACATGGAGATACAAAGGTAAGTGCGCACGGGTTCATTTTTATCTCATTTAGTCTCCGCTAATAACATCAAAATGTGTTTTTTAACTGAAATTATCCAATTTGCAGACAACATAACACATTACATGATGTCACATGCCAAAGAAAAGCAGTGGAAGAATGAGGCCGTCACCTTTACTGAAGAATAAACAAAATATTGTTTAACTTAAGCCTCCATTGAGTGTAAATGTAGTTTCTGTTGTTGTAATTCCTTATAATTGTTTTTTTCTTTTAAATACAAAAAGGTTCACAGTGACAATAGCAGCATGACAATATAATGTTTCATTTGTTATGTAAATAAATTTACAATTTGGTGTTTATAAATAACCTTATTGTTATTGCATGTGTCATTCAATGTTTATCTTATAGGGATACATATATATATATATATATATATATACACACACACACACACGTGTATGTTTTCTTCCTTTAAATAATATGCCTGAACTGATCAAATTTTATTTATATAAAAAACAACAAATGTCAATGTAACAAAGCATCAATGAACACAATTCAACACAATTTTGATGTAAGGATGCATATATAACAACCATTTCATTGTTTTAATCACTGCACACACTGTATCAGACTTGAAGCTAAAATGAAGTTGAACATTGTCTGCCGTCTTTGCTAACTTTCTTTCATTACTGGTACAAGAGAAAAAATAAAAAATAAACAAACTTCGAAAATGCAATATAGCCTCACTGAAAAAAAGAGAAAAAAACAACCCAGCAACATTGCAAAAAAATATTCTAGTATTTTTGTATTGATTTCAATTTTCAAGCAACTGCACAGTTTTAATCAACAGTGATTTCATCAAAAACTAGGCCAAAAAATAAAAACTCAGATGAGACAATGCATTATATATATTTTCTTGTAATTTACCATCATAAAACAATAAGGTAGACAAAAATGATGGAGTGCAAAAATTCAAAATGGCATAATTACAGACAAAAAAAACTAATAAAAAAACTAAAACACAATTTTGCATAATTACACAGTAGATAGATGTCATTGTTTTATACAAGCACACTTTTAACTAGTCTATTTGAGCTCTTTAAAGTCTTGCATTTTCACCATAGTTTCCTTTAAGGCATTTCCTGATTTAAAGATTGCGAAAAAATAGTCAAGTCTGCTAAAGTTGCAACTACTCCCCCATCATGAGTGCATGTATTGACCAAAATTCTTTATATTTCTAAAATATTTTTCTTGATATATTTTGGAAAAACAAATAATCCTACCATGAAATACAGTATATTTATTTCAAACACTAAACACGCGGCAAAACTACACAAAGCCAAGCTCTCAGAACATCTATTGAGCATAAATACCAATTCATCCACATATACAAGGCAACTAATAATGCAATAAAATCAATGAAAAACATTGTATCAGAGTGGTAGTGGTTCACATATGTGATGACAAAAATATTGCAACCATATAAAAGCGAGCATGTAAACATTCAGAAAACACAATGTTATGACAGAAAGTGGTCCATTTCAATCCAAAAAACGTAAAAGGTCAAATTACATGCAAGTAACAATTTTGCATGGCTTTTTCACTTATTGCAGTTTGAGCCCAAAGAGCGTGAACTACGCCGGCCATTCCAAACTCTTCAGGAATGGAAGGTGGATTGGCAAGTGTTTGTAGCACATGGAAAACCAGTATGAAACGATTTGTAACCTGTCAGTCATCGTCACGTGTTGGGCTGCTAAAGAAAGCATGAGTTTTTGTGGTTTTTGACGAGAACATTTTCAAGCTTGTGGTACGAATGCATTTCTTTAGCAGAGACAGAGTGTCACAGTTCCTCATAGTCACCCTCCTCTCTTTTCGCTGAGCCGCCTTCTCCAGCCAGAAAAGCTTCAAGATCATCAGTTTTCTTGCTTCGCGACTTCCTTTTTCTCTTTTCCTTTTCATCTGCGGTCACACCTGCCTCATCTCTTTCCTTTTTCTTGTGTTTGTGTTTCTTCTTGCTGCTTTTGTCATCATCCTGAGATGAAATACAAAGTAGTTATAAAACAAGAGTCTGCAATTTCATCTTTGAATGATTGTAATCGAATATATTTCACCTCTTTAATCCTCTTTTTCTTTTTCTTCTTTTCCTTGGAATGTTTGCTTTCGTTTTCTACGAGAAGAAAAGTAGAAAGCGTTTATTGATGCAAATATACACTACATTAAATTTTCTCTTAGATTGTCTCTTATTCTGACCAAGGCTGCATTTATTTAATCCAAATACAGTAAAAACTGTAATTTTGTGAAATATTATTACAATTTCAATGTATAGTTTTGTGTTTTAATATATTTTAAAATGTAATTTATTTGTGTGATGGCAAAGCTAAATGTTCAACAGCCATTACTCCAGTCTTCAGTGTCACATGATCATTCAGAAATCATTGTTAAATCATCATTCGGTGCTCAAGAAACTTTGCTTCTTACCACAGTTGAAAACAGCAGTGCAGCTTAATGTGTGTGTGGAAAAAGTGAAAACGTTTTTTTTCCAGGATTCTTTGATGTATAGAATGTTCAAAAGAACAGCATTTATTTGAAATAGAATATAATGTTACAATATTTTGTAACATGATAAATGACTCTCACTTTTTTCTTCAATTTAATGCATCCTTACTGATTGAAAAAAAAAAAAAAAAAAATCTTAATGACTCCAAATATGTGTGTGTATATTTAACATATTTAATCATGTGTTAACATAATATTTACATATAATGTAATTTTAATGATCTATTATTCATAAAATATTTTGAATATATTCATTCAAAAATCACTAGAAAAACTGATATTGACTGTTATATCGTCTATCGCTAATATTCTCCATACAAAAAACTGGTTTATTCCAATGACTTGCCATCTTGTTCCTCGCTGCTGTCTTTGCTTTTGATGGACTTTTCCTCGATTCCTAGACCAAAGAGGTCACTGTCATTCTTGCTTTTAAAGGAGAGTACAGTAGGTTTCACGGGCTCAGGAATTTTATCTGCGGTGATGTCATCATCGGATAGATCAGGAATATCATCTCTGACTGGGAAAGATTCCTGGACAAAACAAAAAAAGCAAAGGTCGTTTATAAATAATCCATCCAGACAAGTCACCAAAAACATGAACTACAAAGCTCATCATCATCAACTCATTACCTTATTCACTTTCTGCATGACTTCCTCCTCACTTTCAAAGTCAGGGTCATCCATGACAAATGAAAGCATCTGTTTGGCCACAAGCTCGTCAGGGTCTGTGTCAGAGGACTCCACCTGAGCCGATTTTTCTTTCTGTTTTACAACCTGTGCTTGGGGATCTGACAGGGCTCCTGCTTCTGACGCTGTCTGCTGTGTCTGTATATTGTGTACCGGAGTGGGACTAAGAATGGAAGCCTCTACGTTCTGACTGCTGACACTCTCCTGGGCCTGGATCAATGGCTCTTTGTGGATAGGTTTTGGTTTGTCCTCCAGTGATAATGAATCCATAGCCACCCTGAATAAACAAATATTATAAACAATCACCATGAAAACCAGACTCTGTTCAGGAAACAAAATAAATGTTGCCCACAACACAAACAAAATTCTAAACTTGCTTCAGCGACTATTTACAAGTTCATTAAGATCTCACTCATTAATATGGTTTCATTTTATCAATAATGAAAGCCAGGATTCTACGCTTACAGGTGAGGTTCAGGGTTCAGATCTTCATCCTGAGCTACAGAAGGGTTTGGACCCTCCTCATCACTGGAGAGAGTGATGTCCAAGTCTTTAGTCGGGATAGAAGCTCTGGGTTCAAGTTCTGCATCATCAGGGTCCAAATCATCCTGGAACTCAGCGACCATGGGGTTCCCGTCCTTTCCTTCCCCATCACTAAAATAAACATGTTCACAAATTCAACTTTTTTTGTACTGATCAGCTACATTGTCTCAGACAAAATCACAAAGAAACCATTACATGTAAGAGTTAATTTACATGCAACAGTACACAACAGTTAAAAGTTTGGGGAGAGAATATTTTATTTTATTAATTTTTTAAAGAATTCATAAAACCCTTTATTCAGCAAATGATCAAAAACGTGACAGTAAAGTGATTTATAATGTTACCAAAAAATTTTACTTTAAATATATGCTGTTCTTTTTTCATCACGGCAATAAATTACATTGTACAATATATTAGAACTGTTATTTTCAATTTCACAATACTACTCTTTTTACTCAAACAAATGCAGTTTTGGTGAGCATAAGATAATCATTTCAAAAACATTTTAAAAACCTTACTGATCCCAAACTTTTGAATGGTATAGTGTACTTTTGAATAGTGCATACTGTAAATAGCATATCACATAATAAAAGTTTACAAAGAATGCCTTTTTTTAGTATACCCTTGATGTACCTGTCACTATCTGCAGGGCCCGCAGCAGAAGGCTGGGTGTTCATAGCTGGTTTTGGGTTAGAAGGGAGACTGTCCTCCAAGAAGCTTTTGTCTAGTCCTTCGTCTGGCACAAAATCATCCACGCTCTGTACTGTAGGCGGAGCCGCTGCAGATACTGGATCTGGCTCTGTGGAAATCCAAGAAGAGGTCACATGATCTGGGGCAAAAACATCTTACATTAAAAATATATGAACAGCGGCAATTACAATAAGGTCCAATCAAGAGGAACGGTAATGCACGAAAAAAAAATTGATATAATAAAATCTTATTTTTTCGAAATGGATACTGTTAGCTCCTTTAGGTGGTGTGCAAGAGCTAATAAAACCCTCTCCATAACTCAGGAATGCACAAGGTCTTGTGATTTTCTATTGATCCACAACACATCCTTATGATGTGCACGAGTCCTAATCCTCCCCATTTTTCACGGCTTTGTGGGTCTCGCTTGAGGGAAAATCTCTCTGAGTGTGTGTGTGTGAATTCCTGTTAGCCTTCAAATCTCTTCTGCAGTTCATAGCATTAGAGCAGTCCTTTAACAATGAGTCACTGAGACACTGAACATTTGAAGAGGAAATACATAAAAGCTGTTTTTAGTCCCATATAAAAGTTCGATGCTTCTGTTTTGAGTGTTTTCTAATACGACAAGCACACTGAAAATTTAATACAGCTGTCTTATGGCACAATATCCAAGAAAAATTTGAGAATGTCAAAAATGCTGTTGGTTGAAGAGCTTACAATCACTGCAGGTAGAAGCACCGTGCTAAAACTCACCCTGGGCGACTGCTGGTGGATCCTGGGCAGGAGTGGAGCCAAAGAGCCGGGAGATGAAGCTGCGTTTCTGGGTTTGAGGAGCAGAGGCAGAAGCCTGAGCTGGAGCAGAGACCGTTGGGCCGGGGTGAGCAGGGGAAGGGGAGGGAGAGGTCACAGCCGCCTGGGTTGAGGAGAGAGGGGGAGGTGGAGGGGACGGAGAGGGGGATGGAGACTTCAGAGGCTGGGAGGGAATGGGAGGCTGCTGGGGGCTACAGGGGCTGGAGCTGCTGGTGGAGCATCCACTCTGAGGAATGATGGGAGACTGCGAGCCTGAGGAGGGGCTCTGTCCGTTAGCAGGGCCGGGAGAGCTGTAGCCTTTACTACGACAGTCTTTCATTTCCAGGAAACTGAAAGTTATAACAGACATCTACTGTATCATAAAAGTCAGACGCCACTGGCTGCAGTTCAGAAACCTAAAAATAGGCAGTTGTGGATGTTCTCATAATTCTCATAAACAGCCCAACAAAGTAATTTTTGGTGAAGGAATGTATGCTACTGTTCAAATGTTTGGGGTTGGTAAGATTTTTTGAATGTTTTCGAAAGAAGTCTCTTATGCTCATCAAGTCTGCATTTATTTGATCAAAAGATAGTGTGAAAAACACTTACAATAAAAAATGTTTTCCATTTTAATATATTCTAAAATGTAATTTCTTACCGTGATGGCAAAGGTTTTTGTGCTCAAAAAAATTTACTATTATCAATGTTAAAACCAGTTGTGCTGCTTAATATTTTTCTAGAAACCGTGACAAACCTTTTTTCCTCCAATAAATAGAACATTTTATTTAAAAAAAAAGAAAGAATTTTTAATATAGAATATAAAAATGTCTTTACAGCTGCTTTTGGTTTATGCAGTTATTAATTAAACTAATTATAACATTTCTTAAAATGAGTGTATAAGTGTAAAGTACTAATTTAAAAAAACTCAGTGACTCCAAAGTTTTGAACAGTTGCATAGCTGTATTTGCATGGATTGTTGCTGATATTTGATTTAGAATAATATTTTGACTGTCCAGCAGATGGAATTAAACCACAGGAAGTTTATGTGGGGTGTTCTTTAGTTCTTACATCTCATAATTCTGGTCTTCTGTCTCCTGCTGAACCGTTAGCTCCTCCAGCGTGGCATCAATGTCCAACTGATTGGTCTCTAGCTGTCGTAACAGGGTCTCTCTCTGTGGAAGTTGGCAGTAGAACTTAAAATTAAAGTTTCATTCACTATCCTTTCAATGAAAGCTGTAACGACTAGGATAATGAGAACAGAGATACAGGCAAACATGCAGAGAAAGATTTCTGTGATTACTGATTTCATTTGTGCTGGGCACATGACATATTATTGAGCTTAGATGATATTAACAATTACAAATGACCACTAACTTTGTCTGGTAGCTGGTTGAGGTTTGATTTGAATAAACCTTTAGCCTTGAAGAGACATTCTAGGCTAGAAAATTGACCTGCTTACCTGAAGCTGCAAGAATGGAATGTTGAAAAATCGGTGCAAATATTTTAAACCAAAACCGTTCTTCATGGAAGATTCTGCATAATGGATGTAAGAGGAGCCAAGGGGTCTACAAAATCAGAGACATCAAAAATTAATAAAGCCCACTGAGAATAATACAAGTCCATTTTCTAACCTTAAATTCAACATTACAAAATATAAACAACGTATATGAATGGATCGTGAAACTAAGTGGTTAAAAACAAAGCGGCAAATGTCAAATACTATTTTAAAGAAAGTCTATGAAGACATTTGATATTTTTCTCTTTGTAATAATGGATAAACTGATCACTTGTTTTCAAAAAGATCAGAAATGTATAAGACAGTAGAAAGGGTCAATTTATTCATTTTTGTTGACCGCAATGATCTTACCTGTTAAGGCCAACAATGAAGTCACGGATTTCATCAGGCAAAACGACTCTGTGTTCTCCCATGTCCCGGTAATTTCCAAGTACACACACAGGCACATGAGTGGGTACCTTAGGCAACTCCCGCAGAATGTAATTATAAGTCCTATTGGATCATGAAAAGCATAGATTTGAAAAACAAAGTGCTTGTTGTGAGTTCTGCATGATGGAGAAGCAGAATTAGAGATGCTGATTGTCTTTGTTCACTTACCACTGCTTGGTGATGTCAAACATCAAGATCACACCATTGCAGTTCTTATACACGTCCAAAAACTCAGCATCTAAGGCCAGTTCACTCTCCGTCTGCTAAAGGCACAGAGACAATGCTTATGCTTATTTTATTTATTTATTTTTTTTTTTTCTCGTATGCTTATAATATTTTTATACTTTAAAATAACTGCTTACTATTTTAATATATTTGAAAAAGTTTTTTATTCATTGTGGCAGCAAAGCTGCATTTTTAGCAGTTATTACTCCAGTCTTCGGTGTCACATGATCCTTCAGAAATAATTCAAATATGCTTATTTGGTGCTCAGGGTATATTTTGCATTATTATTAGTCTTGAAAATAGTAGTGAAACTGTAAAAACCTGATAGATATTGATAGATTATCACTATAGATTTACCTCTTGAGGCTCATTCTCCAACTTCAAGGTTTCACCTCTCTTTTTCCCCTTTCCTAGAGAATGTCAAAGCCAAAATATTGTAAGAATACATCAAATTTGACAACTTTCACTAACTTCAAAAACAGCATCAAAAACAGTTGTTTTTGTGGCTTCTTCCTTTTCATAAAGGAAGCGACATTAGTGGCTTTAGCAAGAGTTGGTGTTCTGTGGTATCTGGGTATCACCAGTGCACATCTTCACTTTCCGTTTTTTAGATCAGCAAACATGTTAGACTAGTTACATTTTTAGTCTGCCAGAATGCAGCGAGCGAAAAGTCAGTCAACACAAAATGTTGGCACTCAGATAACAGAACAAACGGATCAAGCACAGGCAAGTCACAGCCTAAAGTCTACAATCTCTGAAGTTTCTCACCTACACCTTCTGGAAGGGGGATTTTTTGGCCTGGTTGGACAGCAAGTAAGAAAAATACCATTAATATATATATGACTGGGGATGAAGGGGGGCTGGATGAAATGGCTTCATGTATGACCGTCAGAATGAGATGGAGTACGTGAATTATTAAACAATGACATGCAGTACCTGTACACTAAACTTGCATAAAGGCTAGAATACACTACATGAATTTTAAAACAGATTTTTGAAAACTACACTTCCAGACTTACACACATCACACAATAAACAGCTGAGTGTCACACACTAGCAGACGTTCAAGTCATTCCAAAGCTCACACACAAACATGTGCCTTGTTGCTAGAAGACGCATGAGACAAATGAAAACATTGTTTTAAAATTTGCTTATAATATAAAACATGTTTAAAGTGTCCTCCACGATGAAGCAAAAAATAAATGTCAACTTTGACTGCCTAAAATCTGACAATTAGCACTGACTCCTCCAGACTGCAAAACCATGCAAAACATTTGTAGTGTGTTCCAGCCTTATGATAAATATGAAAATAACATCTACAAAGTCACCTGATCTGAATGCTGAGAACTTATTTGAAACAGACTGGAGGAAACTCACCTTTATCCACCACATCCCAGACCTCTACCTTCACCACATCATCAGTAGCTGAAGAGAAATGACAAGAATTTGAGCAGGTCTGGAAAACTGAGGTCGCTTCCTTACATTGCTTTCAATGCATTTCTTTTGCAGTGATTCCAAGTAACGGCAGTACAAATACAAATTTCCACAGCCTCAGAATTTTACTGGTTGATTTTTACTTTTTTCTTAAAGGAATAAAAATGTACCCCCAGACCATCCATTTTCTTTGTTAGAACATATTTGGATAAATTTAGCGTTACATCACTTGCTAACCACTGGATCTTCTGCAGTGAATGTGTGCCACTGCCATCAGAATCAGGGTTCAAATTGCTGATAAAAAAATTCTGTTCTGATAAAGAAACAAAATCTTGGATTTTCATTTTTTGGGAGGAATATTCCTTTCATTTTTACTTTGCCAGAAGTGCTTTGCAATGAGCACAAGTAACATATTGGATACAAGTACAGTCATGCCCACTATCAAAAGCAGGATGCCTCAGAGTAAATTACAGCCAACAGGTTACAGATGGAAAGCAAACTCTAGATCAATTACTAGGCCTCTAACGTTTGATACAGGCCATTTAAAGCCGTACAACTAATCTACTTATCCTCTACCTGACAGACTGCATATTTACCTTGATGTAAATCTATTTTGACATATTTAAGATGCATAAATGGAAAGAAATAATTAATTAGATAAAAATAAAACTCACTTCTTTAGTACAAAAGCCTGTTAAAATTATTAAAAAAAAAAAAGCTTACTTTTGTAACTCCAGTGAATACTAGTGACCTGGATCTCCTGAGTGGGAATGTACTCTTCCTGGAACTTCTTACCCTGCAGCCGATGCCACAGGGTGCTTTTTCCAGTGTTTCTATCTCCTCGAATAACTATCTTCACTGAAAGACCACACATAACATGTTAGAGCTTGCGTTAATAGTCTTATCTCTAGAACACAGTGCCCATGGGCTCCAGCAACACAAGACTTGATTTGTTGTGACATGTTGTGTGTGTTATGATTTAGTCCAATATGTAGGCCTTTTATGGATTAAATCTTGGTAAGAATTTGAGGCAAAGGAAAGAAACATCAAAACAATTAAATAAACTATAACCAATCTAAAAAAAACTTGCACGTTCTAATTATTTATCATTAATAATACATTTCCCCTGAGGGTTTTAACTCATCAGGCATTTGACTTACTGTTGTATTGAACCCCTTTAGCAAATTTTCTCTGCAGACTCTGGTTCATTGACTGCAGGCCAGCAGGGATGTTCTTGTCCTTTACCTGACCAGTCGGCTCAGAGCCAACGAGTTTCTTCAGAGCAGAAAACATCTTGACCAAATGATATGCCTCTAGATGTATATTATAGATATTGAATATTCTCGTCTCAAATAGGCTTCTATGATGTCCCCAGGTTGTCTGTCTGTGAGTGGACAGTTTTCTTGCAATGCTCATGAAGCATTTCTACACTAGTTTGAGAGGTGAATGAGTCCTGCTTTGGCACAGCATAATATCTCAGAATATATTCATCTCTGGATCCTCTTCCAAAGAATGACACAGCCACTGCAGTCCAGCATTACAAGACCCTCATTCAAGTGCTGATCAGCTTCTGCTACTACAACATACAAGAAAAAACAACTGAACTGAATGAAGCTGAAATGCATTATATGAAGACACACATAACAACCCTCTTTCATGGATTGATATGCTGCAGAGCACTGCAGTAACTCCAATTTGCAGCGATGCCTAAGGTTGTGTCTCAAAACCTAGTAAGCTGCCTACCTAGACAACACTTTAGCACATCATAAGCGCGTGGAAAATGACGTCCACATATGCTGTCTAGGTAAGCAGCTCGCTAAGTTTGAGACACAAACTGATACTGGTACCATAATAGAAAGGACCGTGGTGTTTATTTAATAGAAAATAGTGTATGCAAAAAGCAGAACATATCTTCAAAATATCGTTTTAAAAACGCAAATTGTACATAAACTAACGTACTATTGTGGGTTGCTGTCAAGTCAGATTTTTGACAGCTGCTTGTACATACTAGCCAGCTAACGCGGAACTGACTAACTGTATTTCTCTCAGATTTGTGATGCTCTTGTACTTACAGTGGTATTGTCGTCTATACTAGACCAACTGAGTGCTTGGATCCGAAGCTCCACATCTTAAATTTGGGACTTGCTGTGCAATGTGCTCATCCTGAAACATCTACAGCCTATGAATAATGAAATCTTTAAAATGTTTCTCTGTGTATTCGTGAAGTACGTAGTGGTAAGGTTAGCTACACTCACGAAGATTACATTTCAAAATAAAAGTCTCGATACCAGTTCGGCTGAAAAACGAAAGCTCACTGAAAATTGAGAGATTGTCAATATGACACATATATCACATACAGATGTTGGACAGTAAAACAGAAACTCTATACAGTGTTGAAAGTTTATTTAATTTATTTTCATTAGAAATCATGCACTACACAGGTGTTGCGTCAGAGTTACCTAAAAAAGCTCATTTGAATCTGCAGTGAGACCAGAGTCTGAAGGTTGAAATAGCAGAGCAATATCACAGCTGAACATAAAATAAACGAACTTTGCGACGCATTCCTCTCAACTGTATCGCAAAAGGGGAGTAGCATCTGCCTGCAAAACCGGAGGCTGCATTTTCAGGAACGCAGTCCTAGGACCGCATTTCTAGGACACTAGGTTTTTAGTGACAACGCCACCTACCGAATTAGAGGACCAGCGAAGATGGATGACAGTCAGAGTGTGAGTATCAAATGTGAATACATTTTTATTTGTTTAACATTAAAAACAATTGTGATGCATTTCATTGGAAAGTTAACGTAGCCGAAGTGATCGTGATTTGCTAAATAGTCTTGAATTCATAGCCATCATATATTAGCCTCTAATGCTGTAAAATGAATTGTTAGCATAATAAGCCTGTAATGAATTATTGACAGCACAATAAACTGTAGCACGTTCGTTGTGAAAGCTTGTTAATTACTCATTGTTTTTCCATTTTAATTAAGTTAAAATAATCTTAATGTTTTAACTGCTCACAGTCAGCCTGTTTAACGTTACCCCACAATACATGTTATGAGTACGTCTCTTCATTTTGACATGGTTTTATAATGTTGGTTGAGAAATATAACATTTTAATAGTCAGACATAAGAGAGGCCATCATAATAATTGACTGTTAAAATACCACGTGTTAGATTGTGACATTTACTGTGTACTGTACTCTATATGAAGTGTTTTCAAGGACACAGCTCAGGGCAGGCAATAGTATGACAAAAGATAAACCTGCAGGAGCTGGCGCTCTCCCTGACAGTGGCAGGTCGCAGCGCCACTTCCGGTGGCATCCCCAGGTGCCACGGCTCTGGCAGCTGCCACGGTTTTTCTCGCCGTTTCTGCTGTTTGCTCGGTAAAAACTACACTGTTCTCAGTGGCGTGCGGTGGTGATTTAAAATATTAAGGCAAAGTTCCCACAGGTGTGTTATTTATTATTATTGTTATTATTATTGTATATTTTTATGTATCAGGTGCCAAAGTTCGTGCCAGGAGTCACGATCGTTTGTCGCCGTTTCTGCTGCGACCAGAATATGAACCCAATAAGCTAAATTGCATAAGCATTTTCCCATAAAGAACATACACATAAGAAGTGCTTAGCTGTATAGACAGTATATAAGCACGTGTATACTATATACAGGTGCATACCCATCATTTCAGAAGTGAGGGGGACATAAATGTTTTATATATATATATATATATATATATATATATATACACACACACACAGTGCCTTGCGAAAGTATTCATACCATTTCATATATACAGTGTATATATACATACTAGGAATATAGGAAACTTTATTTTTTTCTCTTATTTCTTTCTTTTAATTGGCTTAGAAATCAGATACACTGTTGGACAATAAACAATAAATGATTTGTTAATGTACTACAAACACTTTTTTTTTTCATTTTTATCACATATAAGGCAGAATAGTTTCTGTACTGTAATAAATGCTATGTCAAGTAGCACTGAATTGTTCATATACTTTATTTATTACCTGGAGATGACTGAAAAAAGCACAAATAAACCATATATTGTGGCAATCGTGTGTTTAATGTCTTCAGAAAACACAGTGATAGCTGGACGCTTTTGTCCATATTAGGGATTTCCTGGTAAGTTGTAAGTTATTACTTCTATATGAGTCCGTCTTGCACTTTCTGCACCGT
The DNA here is from genome assembly GCF_012432095.1 of Onychostoma macrolepis. Classification (NCBI taxonomy): domain Eukaryota; kingdom Metazoa; phylum Chordata; class Actinopteri; order Cypriniformes; family Cyprinidae; genus Onychostoma; species Onychostoma macrolepis. The sequence continues at coordinate 22,325,750 of NC_081159.1, forward strand.
CCGGCTTCGTGTATGACTTATAAATATATAAAACTTTACCTTCCCTGGTTAAATAAACATTACATTAAAAAGTAAATACAATTATATTTTGTATTTTTACACTGTGTAATATTCTGTTCATCAAAACCAATAAATCTCATCAAGTTAAGTGTTTTTACGTATTTTTACATTTATTCCAAAATAATAGCAAAAGGCAGTAACAATACAAACATATTTTATATGTCAACTGATGTTCAGCTGTTCTTTTTAACTTTACCAGTGGGTGTCGCTGTTGGACAGAATTACTTTATAAAAAGTAGTAACTTTTACACTTTTTAATGTCATATTTTGTAATACTTGCGTTGATTTATTTTTGTAATATCGATAATTTTCGCATCTATTTTTCTTTTCTCTAATGAGACTCTGCCTCCCTTGCCTTGACTGATGGCAGGCAAAGCCGTACAACACACTAACATCAGAAATTCAGTAATCTTATCCTTGCGGCTTTGAGGTTATGTAAATTTTGGCAGGTTATTTTACATTCATATCATGCATGCAAATTAATAAAGTGATGAATGAAAATTGGGCAGTTCAATTAAGTATAGCATTTTTGTAATAGCTACAAAAATGAAAATGGGCAAATGTGGGATCACCGAGAAATGAAATGTTTTTTTTATTTATTACAATTTGTATAGCCACGGTTTTACTACAAATAGCATGCTTAAACTATGGTGAGTGTAGCAAAATGTTTTAACTGTAATACCTTTTTTATGCGTTGCAAAACTATGTGTAATTTTTGTAAGTTTTGTTGCAAACAATTTTTACTGTTATTTTATAATGAAAAACAGTAATAATACATTTATAATATTAATAGAAAGCATTCATTGTTAGAAAATAGCATTTATGTCATGTACTGTATGCTCTAGGCCTACAAGTCTGAGGCATTAATTGTAACATTATTATATACACCAAATATTTTGACCATACTTTCTTCTTCTTCTGGACAGAACTTGTGGATAAAAACAAGTGGGCTACTGTCGCCATATTTGATTAAGAATTTTTCATCTTTCAGGATCCAACAGTTCACTGTATACAGTTCAAAGGAAAGGATTAATAAAGAGTGAATAAAGATCCTTCAGGATCATAAATATAAAATCAGTTAATGATAAAAATACATAAAATCAATAAAAACTTAAGTGTCTCAATTAAAATGGTCTCATGATTATTTTAATATATATATATATATATATATATATATATATATATACAGTGAGGAAAATAAGTATTTGAACACCCTGCTATTTTGCAAGTTCTCCCACTTAGAAATCATGGAGGGGTCTGAAATTGTCATCGTAGGTGCATGTCCACTGTGAGAGACATAATCAAAAAAAAAAAAATCCAGAAATCACAATGTATGATTTTTTAACTATTTATTTGTATGATACAGCTGCAAATAAGTATTTGAACACCTGAGAAAATCAATGTTAATATTTGGTACAGTAGCCTTTGTTTGCAATTACAGAGGTCAAACGCTTTCCTGTAGTTTTTCACCAGGTTTGCACACACTGCAGGAGGGATTTTGGCCCACCTCCACACAGATCTTCTCTAGATCAGTCAGGTTTCTGGCCTGTCGCTGAGAAACACGGAGTTTGAGCTCCTCCAAAGATTCTCTATTGGGTTTAGGTCTGGAGACTGGCTCGGCCACGCCAGAACCTTGATATGCTTCTTACAGAGCCACTCCTTGGTTATCCTGGCTGTGTGCTTTGGGTCATTGTCATGTTGGAAGACCCAGCCTCGACCCATCTTCAATGCTCTAACTGAGGAAGGAGGTTGTTCCCCAAAATCTTGCAATACATGGCCCCGGTCATCCTCTCCTTAATACAGTGCAGTCGCCCTGTCCCATGTGCAGAAAAGCACCCCAAAGCATGATGCTACCACCCCATGCTTCACAGTAGGGATGGTGTTCTTGGGATGGTACTCATCATTCTTCTTCCTCCAAACACGTTTAGTGGAATTATGACCAAAAGTTCTATTTTGGTCTCATCTGACCACATGACTTTCTCCCATGACTCCTCTGGATCATCCAAATGGTCATTGGCAAACTTAAGTCGGGCCTGGACATGTGCTGGTTTAAGCAGGGGAACCTTCCGTGCCATGCATGATTTCAAACCATGACGTCTTAGTGTATTACCAACAGTAACCTTGGAAACGGTGGTCCCAGCTCTTTTCAGGTCATTGACCAGCTCCTCCCGTGTAGTTCTGGGCTGATTTCTCACCTTTCTTAGGATCATTGAGACCCCACGAGGTGAGATCTTGCATGGAGCCCCAGTCCGAGGGAGATTGACAGTCATGTTTAGCTTCTTCCATTTTCTAATGATTGCTCCAACAGTGGACCTTTTTCACCAAGCTGCTTGGCAATTTCCCGTAGCCCTTTCCAGCCTTGTGGAGGTGTACAATTTTGTCTCTAGTGTCTTTGGACAGCTCTTTGGTCTTGGCCATGTTAGTAGTTGGATTCTTACTGATTGTATGGGGTGGACAGGTGTCTTTATGCAGCTAACGACCTCAAACTGTTGCATCTAATTTAGGATAATAAATGGAGTGGAGGTGGACATTTTAAAGGCAGACTAACAGGTCTTTGAGGGTCAGAATTCTAGCTGATAGACAGGTGTTCAAATACTTATTTGCAGCTGTATCATACAAATAAATAGTTAAAAAATCATACATTGTGATTTCTGGATTTTTTTTTTTTGATTATGTCTCTCACAGTGGACATGCACCTACGATGACAATTTCAGACCCCTCCATGATTTCTAAGTGGGAGAACTTGCAAAATAGCAGGGTGTTCAAATACTTATTTTCCTCACTGTATATATATATATATGTGTGTATGTGTGTGTGTGTGTGTGTGTGTGTGTGTGTGTGTGTGTGTGTGTGTGTGTGTACACTTTAGTTTTGGGTACAGTTCTCACTGTTACCATACTATTGACTTTTGCCTCAATAAACTCCTTACTGTTCAGGTAGGGTAAGATGTAGAATCACGCATAATAAGGCATAGTATGTGCTTTATGAGTACTAATAAACAGCTAATATAGTAATATGCAAGCAACTAGTTAATAACTAAAGTGTTACATTAAAAAAAATGTTTGTGTATGCCCGCGCGTGTGTGCGTATACAGTATTGGCTAGCGGCAATGGGCACTCTTTATCTGTGTGTATGTTCTTTATGGGATAATACTTATGCAATTTAGCTTATTGGGTTCATATTCTGATCGCATCTGCTTGCTGGTATATAATATGCATCATCAAATATTTTAGTTAGAAATAAAACTGTAATTTACAGCAGAAACGGCGACAAACGATCGTGACTCCTGGCACAAAATCTGACAGCTGATACATAAAAATGTATAATAATAGTAATACAATTGTGGGAACTTTGCATCATTTTAAAAAAAAAAACACCATCGCACGCCACTGAGAATAGTGTAGTTTTTATCGAGCAAACAGCAAAAACAGCGAGAAAAACCGTGGCAGCTGCCACGAACTCTGGCAGCTGCCGTGGCATCTGGGGATGCCACCGGAAGTGGCGCTGCGACCTGCCGCTGCCAGGATTTGCGCCTGCTCTCTCTCAGATAAATAAATAAATTGGTCAAGTATTGGAATTGTTTTTACACAATGTCCAATGTATCCTTTTTTTAAGCGTTAACAGTATTTCTGTTAACGTAGCAGTGATTATGTTCTCCATTAACTATTTCAGTGAAGTGGAAGAATTTAATAGGGTTATAGAGAAACAACTGAGAAAAGAGGGGAGAGCATCCAGGTGGTAGGTAGTGCTGCTGCATACATCACAATGTGTGCTTTAAATATTTAAAGTCATGTCAATAATATGTTATTTCTATTCAGATTTCTTGCATCTCTCTCTATTATTTTTTTCTCAGTTCAGATGGGCTTTGTTGACATGAATGTTTCAAGAACCTTTGTTCCCACAACATCAAAATAAATTTTTTCCAAATCTTTGAACAGTAGCTATGCAATAATAGTATTATGAACATTAATTGGCATGAAGAAATATGAAATTTAAAATTAGAGAGTAGAACATGTTCAACTAAATGTTCCTTATTTCATTCACTTCTCTCTTTCTGTCTCTTAGGAGTCAGTGAAGACGTTGTCCATGAAGTTCTTTCTATGTGGTTCATGTCATGAACAAATTTGTTTTTGTGTGTGTTCAAGTTCAACTGTTGTAATATATTATTTTATAAAATATACACAATCTTAAATCTACCCCCAGAGTCATCCTTGTGTCTTCCCTCTGTACTTGAAAATGTGGTTGATCTAGTGACTGAAAAGACTATACCATGATTCCTTGTATATTTTACTTGAGTTATTATATTATGCTACTTAGACCCAATAATTACTCAACATTTTTAAAACTAGGGTCCTAGAAGTGCGGTCCTACAACTGCGGTCCTGAAGGTCCGGTATTGCAGACAGATAATATTGTACAAAAGGGTTCATTACTCGAAGCATTACGATACGGAGTACGGTGTAGCCATCTACTGGCCATAACAATGTATAGCATGTACCAAAGTGCTGTGTTCTGCTGGTTTTGGTTCTACATGAAAAATCATGTTAGGGGAAATATGTTTGGTGCTTTTTAAGACGTTTTCCGTAACAATATTGTCATTATTTCTTCATGAATGTAGTGCAACTACATGCTACATTGAACACTTTATCACCATGATGTGAGATATGGTTTTAATAAAGCCACACATTTTTTAAATATTGGTAATATTTATTTTATATTTGTTCATCTAGATTCGTAGCAGCTGCAGAATGACACAAAAATATATGTTAGATTTCAAAAGATATATGTATTAAATCTCTAAAATACAAACAATGTTAATATGTTCTGATTCTTGTTTTTATGAACCTTTAAACATTCAGGCAGTGTGAAGAGGCAACAATCAGTGAGGCAACCTTCAATGTTGTTTATGACAAGAAAATCAAATCAAATAATTATATCCATAGATTCATAAACATTAAGGTTTCATCCCATTCGTCTCTTCTCTTGCATCCAGTAGAGGAATCAATATCCAGTGTTCTTAATGGTGAGTTTTTGAGCGGCATCAATCTTATAGTCTTTGATACCTGAGGAGAAAAGCACACCATTGAACATTTAAGTAATTAATATAAGATAGATAGAGACTATAAAACAGTCCGATAGACACCATGCAATACATTTTTATAGACAAGTGCATTGTTACACCTATTTAGCGTAGAATTCTCTCACCCTGTGTCAGAGAGTTGCCGTCTGAGGAGATATGCCAGTATCTACGATCAGTCTGACGTGCTTGTTCTTCATTGACCACACTGAGGAAGGGTCCCCACAAGCTGTCCTCTGTGCTAAAGCTGTGATACATGGAGCAAAAGGGTTGTTCATACTCAAAATTCATTCATTCAAAAAAAAAAAGAGTTGTAATTAATACAGTAAAAAAAAAATATTTTGACAATATAGTTCAAATAAAGCATCTTGAGAAATCCAAACTCACGTGAAACCAGTTTGTTTGTCTTGGAGCAGGTTGAGGGCTTCAAATAGCGAGGAGCCCCTGGGTATATGAATGGAAAACACAGACGATGCACCGTTTGATTTAATAACCTTCACCTGTAGTGACACTTGCCCGTGACTTGGGAGGACTTCTGAAGGGGAATCCACATCAGTGGTCAAAGTGTCTAAAGCAGGGACATCATGGAGCACATGGAAAACACAAAAGTTATTAGGAAAAAATTATTTTGAGATTAAAATATCTTACTAAAACTGCTAAACATTAAATATGAAAGTTATTTTACAGAAATAAAAATGCAGCCTATTTTATTTTTCTTTGGAAAAACAAACTTTAGGACTGCAAATACAATTCTGCTGATTGAGCTTGCATGTCTGTTGTACATACCATCCTCATTGCGGCATTCTTGGCTCTTCAGATGAAGGTAAGTGCGTTGGTGTAGCACTGGCAGGACCTGAGAGATGGCCATAGGGTTATGGTATGTTCCTTTCTTAACATCTGCCCTTAAAGCTTCAATAGCAGAGCCACATTCCTCCATCTGACTGCCCATAGCCATCAAGGCCTGTAAGACAGAGAACCATGAGAACCTGTCACTCAAATAAGGCTTTTTCATTTAACCAAATATTTAATATCTTCATTCTTACCTGCACCGCCAGTCCTGTGCTGAACTCATTGCCCATGTGACCATCAGCTCTCTTAGAGTCGAGAAGCCTCTGCTTAATGGTGGCAAGAGCCCTGTCTAGCTCTGCAGCATCTTTAACAGCAATTCCCTCGTCTTTTAGACACTGCAGGGCCATGCCTGCCATTGCATGCGAGTCTGAAGGGTGAAGGAGGAAGTCATATTGGTTAGTGACCTCAGGCCAAATTAACATATTTCCTTAAATTTAATACAAAAGGAGGACACAAAAGAAGAAATTTTGGCTGTGCTGGACATTACACTTTAATTTTGTCTGTTTCCCACACAAAGCTGTATGGCTTCAGAATCTTCAAATCTGAAATATGGGATACTTTGATGGTATTTTGCACCCTTTTTGAAGTGTGAAGGCTTCAGTTTTCATTCATTGTAATTGCTTGTAAAATGTGTTGTGTAACACAGAAGAAAGTAAGTCATATGGGTTTGGGTTTACAGTGAACCATTTCTTTAAAACAAAAAACAAAAAAAAGAGTTGATTTAAACTCACCGACACATAAGGACTCTCCATGTTTTATCTGTCTATGTTCCACAGCATGGATGAGTTTTTGGCTGACATGTGTGCTGACTCTAACACCGCTCACACATAGAGCCAGAATGCCCAGAGAGTACTGGTAATAGCTGGTCTTTGGACGGTGACCGACTGCAGAAAATAATATTAAAATTAGAATTACAGTACAATAAAATATTTAATATAAATATTAAATAATACTTTTATTCAGCAAGGACACATTAAAATTGCTTTGACAAAAGATTTCTATTTCAAATAAATGCTGTTGTTTTGAACTTTCTGTGTAAAAATCTACCGTTTCCCACAAAAATATTAAGCAGCACAACTGTTTTCAACATTAATAACAAGATTAAATGTTATCTGAGCAGCCATTTAGCATATTAGAATGATTTCTGAATTTTAAAATGTATTCAAATAGAAAACATTTACTTTAAATTGCAATAATATTTTACAATATTACTGTTTTTACTGTATTTTTAATCAAATAAATGCAGCCTTGGTAAGCATCTTCCGAATCCTATTACAAAAAAATTGCCCCTTACATGCAATGTTCTGTTTTTCTTCCTCCATCTCTTTCTTTAGGTGAATGAGGAGAGACTCCTTCATCTCATTATGAGTGAGATGTACACTCTCCAGATCATGACAGGAAGACTTTAGAGCCAAGATGTACAGAGCTAGACGGCCAACCACCAACTCATTATTTCTGAGAGATCTGCAAGCAGATATATAAAATAGTAATAATACAAGCAGAACCAAAATCAGTTGAAATAGAACAATATTCTAGAATAGAGAATTTATTTCCACTACAGTGACAATCGTTTCTGAAGTCATTTACAGTTGTTTTAAAGTTTAATGAGAAAGATGTGAAATGTGTTCCATACTTCTCAATATCATCATGAAACTCTGCCTTGAGACGGATGAGATGTTCGCTCTCTTTAGCTAGATTATGGTGTGTTGAGAGCCGCAGGGCGATGTGCACACTGGGATTGGGTAGGGTATCTCGCGTGTCCACTGACTGCAGCAGCTGCTTATTGAAGGACAGGAGAAGAGCCTCGTGATCTGATGCTGAAAGATGATACCAAGAAAACAGAGAGCATGAAATTAAATGCAGACTATCATAAACTTTGCATCACTGTTCTCGTTGATCACTTTTGCTTATTTTAAGTGCCACTGTATAGTTGATTTATGTCCACTGCTGTCTCAGCAATACAGGTCACAGCGGCCTTTTTTTCACCATTCATTCAACCCATAAAATACACTTTGTCTTAGAATTGTCACAGTCACAAAAGAGAGGGCAAAGAACAGAGTGAAATGATTCCAAGTATTCTGAGCAGAACTTCTGGACAAACAGAAATGACAGTAAGAATATGATGAATGTTATGAATTGGGTTAAAGAATAGTACATTATTGGTAACATGAATTGGTTACAGCATTATGATACACGCAGAATAATTTATTTATAGACTTTATAATTGCTGACTATACAGGATAACAAATCCATACAACAGGATGATAAAAACAAAACAAAAAAATCAATAAAAACATTCTGGAAAAACATCTAAACCTACAATAGCGAGAGAAAAAAAACACCAAAAAGTTATAGACTACTATTCTTTTAAACATATTGTAATTCTGTAGCAATCTTTAACTTAAAATACCTGAATAATATATAAATATGGTAATGATTCAGTATATTTGTATATACCATCTACGTCCATCATTTGTACTATGGTACTGGTACAGTACTTTTTGTAAAGGTATTGCTGTAGAAATAGGACAAGCATATTGCGCAATGACGGGATTTATGTCATTTCCCCACCACATGACCAAATGATGACTACAAATCAAAATCACAAAAATAAAGAAATAAAAAGGGGGAAAAACAGAAAGAAAAAAAAAACGATGTACTAAATCTTACCACAAGGTTTTCCAGCAGCCAGCGCCAGCAGCGCACTCACGATGGCTAAAGTAATCTGTCAGTGACAACAATACAGACAAATGGTGAAATCTCTTATTAAAACAAAATATTAACATTTTATTATTTTGCTAGCAGTAAACTAATTAAGCTTGAACATTCTGTATCACACTAACGCAAAGTCGATCAATGTGCTTAGTCAAAGCTGTAGTGGTTCTTACCATTTTAAGGCCAAGTTAGGTATCCTGTTAAATCCAGTTAAAAATGAATAACTGACACTAACACATCATGGCAGTGAGCAGAGGCGGAGTTAGTTACTCATCTACAGAGTTTGTAGTTTTGCAACTTATTGTTGACCTGTGCTCTAGATTATCTGTTTTCTTCAATTTTCGTCTCAAATTATTTTCTTTTCTTCACTCGGTTATTTTCTAATGTTTAACAGCAAGAAAACGTCTCCTCTTCCTTCCCAAACGTGAGTTTGTTTACTGTTATTATAGCGCACTTCCGGTTAAAGAACTACAAAACCAACGAACTACAAATCCCGTGAAGTCCAGTTCATTTTCACACTATTCTAGAAACGCGTCTTAAAATTCAGGCTCTTACAACTTCTCGTGCTAGTTGTCTTTAGACACTTTTCCACATTTCCACAGCTGGCTTTCCGCTTTTGGGGGGCGTGTGAAAGGTAAGTGTTTGTGTTCCTAATGCAAGAACTGACTGTGTTTTGTTTTGCATGTTGTGGGGCGTATGACTGGAGGATATTTGAAGCTGCAGCCAGCGATTAATTCAAGTCATTCTTATCCAGAGAACCAAAATATTTCTTAATGGTGAAGTATTGAAGATCATTACAAGTAAAACTAAAAAAAACACAACATTTACTTTTTCAGAGCATTACCAATATCATGGCCTACTGTGAAGGAAAATATGAATTTACCAAGTTAGTGACGAGTTAGCGACCAGTTAGCTTATTACATCTATAACTCACACCTGCAAATGACAGTTTGTCCTACTTAAAACAATAGCCATTCATTATTTAGGTATATATCATTTGTGTATATATGTTTTTTGAAGGTAAAGATAAAATCTTTGAGTGTGCCTTAGTATAACTCCGGTCATGTTGTACTGAACCTCTGCATGACCTGTTCTGAAGGTTGAACCATTGATTTATTCATTTTTCTGTTTTCCAGATACTTCCATTCACACTGCGTGACTGCAGTTGCTATTTGATTCTAATGTTTTCAGCACATCTTCGTCTGGAGGATGATGCAGAGCACCAGGTCAGGAAGCATCGAGCTGGAGTTCATCACATTTCCCCCCCTTGCTCCTTTTAGTAACCCTGATTTGGCCACATTCAGCGGGCCAACCAGAGACTTGCGTCATCTGACAGGTGGATCTATGCCGAATACGTAAGTATTATGGTCTTGTGCTTTTATACAGTCCTCATTTATGCAATAAAGTGAAGACTGCTCATCTTATTTGTCTGTGCGTTTCATCTTAAAAGCTGGGATAGAAGATGCATGAGGAAACAGAGGAGAAGGACAGATGATGAGTGAGTAAACAGTTTCCACTCATGAGATTTGCTCTATGCTGCAGTGGGTTTTTCATGACCTTTTTCCCCTACAGAAGCTGCAGTCCTAAACGGCGAAAGGTGATGGGAGAGGAAGGAGCAGATGAGTATCCAAGTCCTAAAGTAAGCCAAAGATGGTCTGTGGAGTCTATCACCACTTCCCCTTCTGAGGCCAGCCCGGTTCAACTGCAGACTGAACCCAGGACAGAGGAGATGGGTCTGCCCTTTACATCCACTCCGTCTCCATTACCCAGAGTTCCCACAGAAGGCTCAAGCATGGAGGTGGAGGCCACTCAGAGGAGACTGCAGGAGATAGAAGACAGGTGAGACAGAAATGAACACATTATTAGTTTGATTTCAAACTGATTGTATCTCTGCTTGTGTTTATAGAGTCATTGTTCAGACATGATATGCATGAAAGTTCAAACTGATGTTATGCTACCTTTAGAAATTGTAGATTCTTATAGGCAGTCTTCCTGATATATTGTGTATGTTTGGTACAGGATAACTTTGGAGGATGATAGTGATGAAGAAGAGCTTGATGTGGAACCGGCTCAGCGCAGACCAGTGCTGGTGATGTCCGACAGCTTAAGAGAGGGGCTACAGCGGGGGATTGGTGACATTCTACCCCAAACAGTAGCGCAGTCAGTGTGCGTATCTTATTTTCAGGTTTCCATATATGCTTGACACTTGCTGGCTCTTTAATTCAACGCATTCATTTAAATTTTAGTTAATAAAGAAATTCATAAATAAGCTTCATTTCAAGTGTTAAAGAATAAGCCTGTTCTACCATTGGTGTTGGAAATATTTAAAAGAAATTAATACTTTTATTCAGCAAGGATGCATTAAATTTATCAAAATTAACAGAAATTACATTTATAATGTTTAAAAAAAATTATATTTCATTATCTATATTTTAGATTATATTTATATTTCAAATAGAAAAAAACTTCCTATTCATCAAGGCATCCTAAAATAACTTTTGTATTGTAATAAAAAGTATTGTATTTTCGTCGATCAGATTTAAAGTCGATCAGTCTGTGGCACTGTTCAGGTGTTATGAGAGCCCAGGTTGCTCTGATAGTGGCCTTCAGCTCATCTGCATTGTTGGGTCTGGTGTCTCTCATCTTCCTCTTGACAATACCTCATAGATTCTCTATGGGGTTCAGGTCAGGCGAGTTTGCTGGCCAATCAAGCACAGTAACACTATGGTCATTGAACCAGCTTTTGGTATCTTTGGCAGTGTGGGCAGGTGCCCAGTCCTGCTGGAAAATGAAATCAGCATCTCCATAAAGCTTGTCAGCAGAAGGAAGCATGAAGTGCTCTAAAACGTCCTGGTAGATGGCTGCGTTGACGGTGGACTTCAGAAAACACAGTGGACCAACACCAGCAGATGACATGGCAGCCCAAATCATCACTGACTGTGGAAACTTCACACTGGACTTCAAGCAACATGGATTCTGTGCCTCTCCACTCTTCCTTCAGACTCTGGGACCTTGATTTCCAAATGAAATGTAAAATTTACATTTACATACAAAAAAGAGGACTTTGGACCACTGAGCAACAGTCCAGTTCTTTTTCTCCACAGCCCAGGTAAGATGCTTCTGACGTTGTCTCTGGTTCAGAAGTGGCTTGGTAGTCCTTTTCCTGAAGACGTCTGAGCATGGTGACTCTTGATGCACTGACTCCAGCTTCAGTTCACTCCTTGTGAAGCTCTCACAAGTGTTTGAATCGGCTTTGCTTGACTGTATTCTCAAGCTTGCGGTCATCCCTGTTGCTTGTGCACCTTTTCCTACCCAAATTCTTCCTTCCAGTCAACTTTGCATTTAATATGCTTTGATGCAGCACTCTGTAAACAGCCACACCTTTCAGTAATGACCTTCTGTGATAACTTCTGTCATAACACCTGAACAGTGCCACAGACTGATCGACTCCTTGCCACGCCGTATTGCTGCAGTAATTAAGGCAAAAGGAGCCCCAACTAAGTATTGAGTGCTGTACATGCTCATACTTTTCATTTTCATACTTTTCAGTTGGCCAAGATTTCTAAAAATCCTTTCTTTGTATTGGTCTTAAGTAATATTCTAATATTTTGAGATACTGATTTTTGACTTTCATGAGCTGTAAGCTCTAATCATCAAAAGTTTCACTTTTTGAATGGAAATAAATCAACTTTTTGATGATATTCTAATTATATGACCAGCACCTGTATATAGCTGCAAGCAGCAATTACGGGCCAAGCACTACAGAAGCAAGCATCAGACCTACTGCAGCAATGAGTAATTGAAGCCATTTTAAGATTATTGTAGTACAAATGGCTGAAAAATCATTTAAAACTACTAGTAATATGATTGAATGACTTTTCACTTTTGACTAATTGATAGTTTTCAGTCACGTGACCGGCTCGAAGACTTGAAGGGCAAAACATCCATAGAACTGCTACACAAGCGTGTCAATTTTTCATCTGTTTCCCAGCTGCAAATATTTAGATCACCTCTCAAAAGAATAAAACAAAGTTATTTCTGAACAAAATGCAAGTTTTGGCCATTTGCAATCCATATTAAGCACCCGTGGCAATATTTCAATCATAAACAGTGCAACAAAACGTTGTAAAAACACTTAAAGTGCCTTAATATATTTAAAACAGTAATATTAAAAGATCAAATTCAGTAATCACCACATTAATGATGCATAGTTTACACAGGCAAGCAGATGAGGCCGGAATATGAACGCAGTCCGCTTAACGGTTCAGTGTTTTCCTTCGAATGGTTTTCTATGGGAAGCCATTTAATGTGAAACTTTGCACATTACGTTTATATTCTGGCTTCATCTTCTTGCCTGTACAAAATATACATCATCAATAAGGTGTCCACTGAATCTCGCCTTTTAATATCTGCGTTTTACTACATTATTACTTGATGCAATCTGCGTAAAAGTAACTGGCGGTCAGTGGAGCAAAGCTTCGTTTTGCCCGCCAGGTGGGCGTTCCTATAAGGGTGTGACGTCACGTGAAAACTATCATTAGGTGGCACTGTTATCAAATCGATGTGGTGTGTTCTGTGTGAGGTGACAATGGCACACACAACGTTTGGTGTCAATATGCCAAAGCATTGCAAAGATACAGCCTCAAGTGTCATTTTGGCATCATGCCTCAAATTCGTTGCTGTGGTATGCAAAACTTTTTTTTCTAAGCATGGTCTGAAGATGATATGATTCGATTTTGGTGAAAATTGGACAAACGGTTGAGAAGGAGTTCGAAAAAGTAGGTTTTCAACACAAATCAAAATGGTGGACAGGAAGTTTGGCTTTCTGTGACACAATTGGTATGTATGTTGCCGGCATGACCCAAGGAATAATTTGAGGCCAGTTTCATTACAATAGGCTAATGCAATCAAAAGTTATTAGCATTTTTGGAAATTTCATAATTGATAATTGATGAATGGTTTATTACTCTTGACCAATAGGTGGCACTGTTACCAAACTGACGTGGCGTGGTCCGTGTGAGGTGACAATGTCACATACAAAATTTGGTGTGAATACAGGTGCATGTCAATAAATTAGAATGTCGTGGAAAAGTTAATTTATTTCAGTAATTCAACTCAAATTGTGAAACTCGTGTATTAAATAAATTCAATGCACACAGACTGAAGTAGTTTAAGTCTTTGGTTCTTTTAATTGTGATGATTTTGGCTCACATTTAACAAAAACCCACCAATTCACTATCTCAACAAATTAGAATATGGTGACATGCCAATCAGCTAATCAACACAAAACACCTGCAAAGGTTTCCTGAGCCTTCAAAATGGTCTCTCAGTTTGGTTCACTAGGCTACACAATCATGGGGAAGACTGCTGATCTGACAGTTGTCCAGAAGACAATCATTGACACCCTTCACAAGGAGGGTAAGCCACAAACATTCATTGCCAAAGAAGCTGGCTGTTCACAGAGTGCTGTATCCAAGCATGTTAACAGAAAGTTGGGTGGAAGGAAAAAGTGTGGAAGAAAAAGATGCACAACCAACCGAGAGAACCGCAGCCTTATGAGGATTGTCAAGCAAAATCGATTCAAGAATTTGGGTGAACTTCACAAGGAATGGACTGAGGCTGGGGTCAAGGCATCAAGAGCCACCACACACAGACGTGTCAAGGAATTTGGCTACAGTTGTCGTATTCCTCTTGTTAAGCCACTCCTGAACCACAGAAAAGGTCAGAGGCGTCTTACCTGGGCTAAGGAGAAGAAGAACTGGACTGTTGCCCAGTGGTCCAAAGTCCTCTTTTCAGATGAGAGCAAGTTTTGTATTTCATTTGGAAACCAAGGTCCTAGAGTCTGGAGGAAGGTTGGAGAAGCTCATAGCCCAAGTTGCTTGAAGTCTAGTGTTAAGTTTCCACAGTCTGTGATGATTTGGGGTGCAGTGTCATCTGCTGGTGTTGGTCCATTGTGTTTTTTGAAAACCAAAGTCACTGCACCCATTTACCAAGAAATTTTGGAGCACTTCATGCTTCCTTCTGCCGACCAGCTTTTTAAAGATGCTGATTTCATTTTCCAGCAGGATTTGGCACCTGCCCACACTGCCAAAAGCACCAAAAGTTGGTTAAATGACCATAGTGTTGGTGTGCTTGACTGGCCAGCAACTCACTAGACCTGAACCCCATAGAGAATCTATGGAGTATTGTCAAGAGGAAAATGAGAAACAAGAGACCATAAGATGCAGATGAGCTGAAGGCCACTGTCAAAGAAACCTTGGCTTCCATACCACCTCAGCAGTGCCACAAACTGATCACCTCCATGCCACGCCGAATTGAGGCAGTAATTAAAGCAAAAGGAGCCCCTACCAAGTATTGAGTACATATACAGTACATGAACATACTTTCCAGAAGGCCAACAATTCACTAAAAATGTTTTTATTGGTCTTATGAAGTATTAAAAGAACCAAAGACTTAAACTACTTCAGTCTGTGTGCATTTAATTTATTTAATACACGAGTTTCACAATTTGAGTTGAATTACTGAAATGAACTTTTCCACGACATTCTAATTTATTGAGATGCACCTGTATGTCAAAGTTTTGCTGAGATACAGCCTCAGATGCAGTTTGGCATCTTTCCAGCAAATTAGTTGATGCACCGAACGAAAACCGTTTCATATATCGACGCAAGATCCATAACTTTTTGCCAGCATGGTCTGAAGATGATCCGAGTCAAATTTGGTGGACTAACGGTCTAGGAGGAGTTCGAAAAAGTAGGTTTTCATCATGAATCAAAATGGTGGACAGGAAGTTCAGCCAATTAGGGCAAAATTGGTATTAATGTTCTCGGCATGAACCAAGGAATCTAGCAACATGAGTTTGATTACTATATGCTAATGTAAGAAATTACATTATAACTTTTAACCACCAGGTGGCGCTGTCCCGAAACGTTTTGAGTAAAATCAGGGCATGGTGCCGAAGAAGCATACCAAGTTTCGTAACGATATGTCAATGTGTTCATAAAATATAGCATTTTCCGACAAAATTCAAAATGGCTGACATGGGAAAATTGGATATGGTTCGACTCGGCATGATGCACCGAATCTAAAGAGACCTATCTAAAGTGATTTTTGGCCAAACCATTCACAAGTTATAAGCAAAAATATGCATTTTTCATATCTCCTGACCACTAGGTGGCACAGCGCCCGAAACACTGCAGGTAGCCTCAGGTCATGCATGTTATAACTCGGATGATCCTAGACAAATTTGGTGAAAATTGGACGAACCGTCTAGGACAAGTTCGAAAAAGTAGGTTTTACGAACAATTAAAAATAGCGAAAAACTAAACCTAATTTTGGTGTCTATTTGACTCTGAATCAGCCAAGGAATCAGAGGGAAAATAATTTTAATTTTGTGGCTTACGGTTCAAAAGTTATTAGCATAAACATGAGTGAAACTTTGCACAAGTCGTGGCGCTAGAGAGTTTGAGTTAGAGACATCAAATTTTCTATGGTTAATGCTGAGACTCTCCTCTATCAGTGCGCCAAATTTCACAAATTTCCCGCAAGCGGTTCTATGGGCTGCCATAGTCTTCCACAGCGGAGGAAGAAGAAGAATAATAAGAACGCCAACGGTTACTATAGGTGCCTACGCACCTTCGGTGCTTGGCCCCTAATTTCACATGACTGTTTTACTGTATTTTTGATCATACAAATGCAGCCTATATGAGACTTTCAAAAATTTTATCGACCCCAAACTTTTGAACAATAATGTTAAAACAAAACATGAAAAAAGTATTTATTTTTGGTGTATTGATAAAGAACTGATTCTGATAAAGAACTTTTAAAATGCCTAAATAAGACAAGGCACATTTATTAAGAGAGTAAATAGAATTGATTTCTTGTGGTTTTAAATGACCAATTCTGATCGACTGAAGCAAGTCAAAGCAGATTATATGAAATTGTATGGATTCTTATTGTTTTCATCATTGTATGAAAACAAACAGAAACGTTCCCAAACCAGCAGCAGAACATCAGCTTCTACTAACAGCACTGACCTCATTGGAAAGAAATCCAGCTTAGCACGCTCTTCTTCACTCACCTCTGCAGGAGCTGCTCCTGTATGGAATTGGTGTTGTGGCGCCCCCCAGAGGACCCTCTCACCCAGAGGCTGAAGGACTCTTTACAGAAACAGCAGCGCAAGCAGTTGGCAGTGAGCAGACAGACTCCCACCCCTGTACCGCCTATCAGCAGCCCCCCACCCCAACCCCAGTTCACAGCACCCAGTGAGCAGACTTTCAGCCCGCTGTTCAGCAGCCCTGCGCTCCTCAACTCTGGAGAGGAAGACATGGAGTTATAGAGGGAAATCTTTACCAAATCCTGTGTGTGGAAAAAAGCTTTGAACTTTATCAGTGCAAACAAGGAATTGCCATAAGGGGAGAGCATAATGAGCACTTCACAAATGCTCACATGAGATTTCTCTTGTGCCATGTATTCTTTGTTTCAACCTGAGCTGCTTTTGTAGGTGGGACCATATTTGCACTAGACTAAATGGGAAGTATCCTATGTGAACGTGGTCAGTGGTACATTGGTTGAATGATTCATATTCACTCTGTTTGCTGTTGATAGCTGTGAAAATTAAAACACGTTACTGATTGACAATGCAAAATATTTTAGGTTTTTCTTCATGCAGTTACTATTATTTCAGTGTAGTCGTATACTGTATACAAATTCAGTGCGCTTGATTTGTTACAATCTGCCATATTATTTACACGTGATATTTGCTTTTTTTGCAGAGATTCAACTGGTCAAAACCTGAGACTCCTTTTATTTTCTTCTTCATGGTGTCCATATTTTATTTTATTTTTTTTTAAAGATGTTGTAGTTATGGAAAGCCACGATTGATGAAATGAATGGGAGCTTGATGTAGGAAGGGTCACCATGTGCTCTTGAACTGGACAGACAGAGATAGCAGCACTAATCTTTGTAACCGGTTTAAATATCTACACAACAGAAATATGATTGTTGGAGGAGATGCATGGGCATACAAATCTATTGATTTCAGTTGTTCAAATTACCTGGTTCTGTTTTTCTAGCTGAAGAACAAATAGCACTTCTAAGTCTGGCTGTAATTATTAAACAACAGTAAAATAAGCTGCAAACATTGACCTAAATTGTTTAAACGTTTTGTTTCACCTTTTTGCAATTTATACATTTTGCCAAATGTCAAAATATAAAATTTGTAAATATTGACTATATCACACTATGACAGACTTGTTTTTTTAAATAAAATCAGTTTGGCAATATATTTCTCTGCTTGTGACATTTTATTTATGCAGAAAAAAACATTCATACAGTCATGAATTGTCTGATTTAAGGAATGTTGTTCAAATACAATAATAATAATTCATAAAAATCACATTAAAAAACAATTAACAGTTAAATGACCAGTTGTAAATACTGTTAGCTACACACTGCATCCGTTCAAACTCAAACACAATTCTAAGATCAAGAATTATTCATTTTATATCAAAGTTCATCTTTTGGTCTTTAACAGGCCTATTTGAAACGTTCACCTACAGCGAAGGACTCTGTCTGTCTGTCCAGACCACGAACAGCTCTCATGAGCTCCGCAGAGGTAGTATTAAAGGGATAGTTCACCCAAAAATGAAAATTCTTTCATTAATTACTCACCCTCATGTTCCAAACCCTTTACATGACTTTACATGCATTGTGGTAACTCCTGTGAACATGCGGCAGAGAATTGCTGAAGAAAGACGTTATGTTTTCTTTGTGCACAAAAAGTATTCTTGTAGCTTCATAAAATTATGGTTGAACCACTGATGTCACATGGACTATTTTAATAATGTCTGTTTATATAATGTCTATTTTAATAATGTATGTTTCTGAACCTTGAACGTGGTAGTACCCTCGCCGGCTATGGAGGGTAAGAAAGCTCTCGGATTTCATCAAAAATATCTTTGTTTGTGTTCTGAAGATGAACAAAGGTCTTATGGGTTTGGAACAGCATGAGGGTGAGTAATTAATGACACAATTTTCATTTTTGGGTGAACTATCCCATTAATAATTATTTTTTACTTGTACATGGTTTTCCTATAAAATCAACAATTTATAAACAAATTCTAGTGCTGAAAGTAAATGTTAACTGGAGATGGTCTTTGCTGGTAAGTGATCTTCTGTCCTATAGCTGTCCTGGGCTGGAGCAATCTGCTGGAAAAAAAAGAGAAGCTTTGAAACCTAGTTTCACATCCTTGAAAAGTGTTGTGTAAAATAAAAAAAATAAAAAAATCATACACTTAAATTTATTTTTAAATAAAAAGTATCATCAGCATACAAGTGTTGTTATTGTTAACTACAATTAAACAAACTATTAAAAAATATTTTGATTAATTGAAATAAAGCAAAAAACTAAAACATAAATGTTAGAATATTTAAAAAGCAAAAGTCAATAACTTTTGGTTAACTATTAAACCAAAAAATGAAAATGAAAACTGAAAAATAAAAAGCTAAAAAATAAAAGCCAATTTAAATATTAATTAAAAAATAATAATAATACTGAAACAAAACTGTAAAATATTTTGAACTGTGTTAATAATCTAAAAACTTGATGTACCGTGTCCAAATAAGACCCACCCAGGTCTGTGGGATCCCTGTCCCACTTCACCGGGCTGGGGCAGCGGGTTTGGCTCTCTGCTTGAAGCTGAAAAATTCGACTCTGGAGGTGCCGCAGAAGTTTATAAGAGGTCAGGTCTTGGGTGACTCGAGAGTTTTGGAAGTCTGTGTCACCCTGAAGAGCTGTGGGTGCCGAATGGGATTCGTTGTAGTCACGGCATTGCTGCAGATAAAACAGAGAATCAGGGAGATGAACTTACTATGTGTTCTACTACAATCATGAAGAATTACAGAGAGAGTAAGCATGCAAATGTTGCTTCAAGTACGTTTTCAGTTTGTATTTAAGCTATATGATACAAGTGCTGTTGTTCTGAATAGAAGTAATTATGGTAAAATTCATACCAGCAGCATGACAGCAGTATACATTTTCTTTTATTAAAATTATTAATAAGAGCTGTAATTTGAAATTGAAATAAAATATAAAATGTTGGATGAAATGAAATGTTGCCTTGGCAACTAAGTGAAATAAAACAAGTTTAAGCTCAGGTATGAAAATTAAAGCTAAATAGTATTAAAAAAAAAAAAAACTAAAAAAAGTTCACATTTAAAATTAAAATGAAACTAAAAACATGAAAATAAAAGCTACTTCAAAGTATATAAAAAAACTATAATAGTAAATAAATATAATAAATAATAATTTTGCAATAATGAATACAAAAATAAACACTGGCATATACCCCAGTCAGATGTCTCATCTCATTCTCCAGTCTCTCCAGTCTCTTCTGCTGCTCTGCTCTGGGCTTTGGGACCCTCCTGTTTAATACAGTAAAGGTTATGGTGGATGTTCCAACAAGATTTGAATGTTATTTTGTACAATTTAAAATCATGAGCCATGGTAGCCAGTTCGTTCATTTATTTATTGAGCAGTTCACTTGGTGCCATAGGTGAAATGAGGCATGACTTAAGAAAAAAAAGACATGTTTTAATAATGTAGTGTTGTTCTACATGAAAGTGGTGCTTTTTTGAATACTGACCTAATCATTCAACTTGTGAAAGTTAAATAAAAATAAGCTTTTAAGATTCAAGAAACAGCGTATGACGCACCTGTCCAGCTCTGCACTAAGCTCCAGCTCAAATTTGTGTGCAAGTCTTGCAGTGGTTTTGTCTTTCCACTGTGCCTTGTTGTTCTGCACCTGTCTGAGCTCATTATCTTTAGACCGCAGCTGCCTGTGCAGATGGACACACGGTTTGTCTGTATCATCATTGTTCATGCACAGCTGTGCTCGAGATATGCTGCTCATTTCCTCAATGTGCTCCTTAGGTTTACACACACAGCAGTAAACAAAACAGAGACATAAATCAAGATATTAATACATTCTAAGGAATTTAGTTCACAGTGTTAGTTGCTTTACAATTATAAATAAATAGTATATATTCTATGTGCAAATGGTAGTATACCTGTATGAGTTTATCTTTTAGAGCAGCCAGTGCTTGTTGCTTTTCCTCCAACAGCTGCTTTTTCTGCAGATGTAGCTCTTGCTCCTGAAACACATGAGCAGCATCTCCTCATAAGTGCTGTGTTGCTGTGATTATGTGTATTTTGTTTAAAACTTTGTACCTTTTCTCGGCTGAGCTGCAGTACAGCACGTCTCTGTGAATTGATCTCATTTTTTAAATCATTAATATGTTGCTGTAGGGCCTTTGTGAAGGACTGCAGGGTCTGAAGAGTTTCACTCACTGTAGGACTGAACCAGAAAATATTTAAATATACCTGGTTATAAAGCAAAATACAGTGTCACTAACAGTATACAGTGGTGTGAAAATATTTGCATATTTGTCACACTTGAATGATTCAGATCATCAAAAAAATTGTAATATTACACAAAGATAACCCACGTCAATACAAATGTAGATTTGAAATAATGATTTCATTTATTAAGGAAAAAAAGCTGTCCAAACCTGCCTGGCACTACTTGAAAAAGCAACTGCCCCCTAAATCTATTAACTGGTTGTGCCACCCTTTGCAGCAACAACTGCAATCAAGTGTTTGCGATAACTGGCAATGAGTCTCTCACATCGCTGTGAAGGAATTTTGGCCCACTCTTCTTTGCAGAATTGTTTTAATTGAGACACATTGGAGGGTTTTCGAGCATGAAAGGACTGTTTAAGGTTATGCCACAGCATTTCAGTCGGATTTAAGTCCAGACTTTGATTTGGCCACTCCAAAACCTTAATTTTGTTTTTCTTGAGACATTCAGAGGTGGATTTGCTGCTGTGTTTGGAATCATTGTCCTGCTGCAGAACCCAAGTGCACTTGAGCTTGAGGTCACAAACTGATGGCTGGACATTCTCCTTCAGGATTTTCTGATAGAGTGCAGAATTCATGGTTCCATCAATTTTGGCAAGTCATCCAGGTTCTGAAGCTGCAAAGCAGCCTCAGACCATCACACTACCACCACCATGTTTGACTGTTGGTATGATGTTCTTTTTATGAAATGCTGTGTTGGTTTTATGCCAGATGTAACGGGACACACACCTTCCAAAAAGTTCAACTTTAGTCACATCAGTCCAAAGAATATTTGCCCAAAAGTCTTGGGGATAATCAGGATATTTTTTGGCAAATGTGAGACGAGCCTTTGTGTTCTTTTTGGTCATCAATGGCTTTTGCCTTGGAACTCTCCCATGGATGCTGTTTTTGTCCAGTCTCTTTCTTATTGTTGAATCATGAACACTGACCTTAATTGAGGCAAGTGAGGCCTGCAGTTCTTTAGATGTTGTTCTGGGTTCTTTTATGACTTCCTAACTTTTGAAACATAAGGTCTAAAAGCAAAATAATTTTTTCCTGATTCC
Source organism: Onychostoma macrolepis (assembly GCF_012432095.1). NCBI lineage: Eukaryota > Metazoa > Chordata > Actinopteri > Cypriniformes > Cyprinidae > Onychostoma > Onychostoma macrolepis. The sequence continues at coordinate 22,347,911 of NC_081159.1, forward strand.
ATGGCTCATACAGAGTCAAATGTATACCAAAATTTAAATGTCTATGGTTCAAGATTTTTCACAATTTTGAATTATCCGAAAAATCTACTTTTTGAACTAGTCCTAGATGTATTGTTCAGTTTTCACCAAAATTGCGTTTTCGTAAAGCGTGTTAACAAATTTGATTAAATTTGCGCAAAAATGGACATGAGGCTATATCTTCGCAACACTTTAGTGGATTTGGAACAAAGTTGTTATGTATTATAACAAACATTATCTGAGGGCACATGAGTAGTTCAGATCAGTCTCGTTAGATTCGGAACGGCATACCGAATTTAAAAATACCTAATTTTTTTTATTTTAGTATTTTTATTTTATTTTATTTTTTTAGACTTATTTGCAAAATAGTCTTACGTCCCTTATTTGTAAGTTGCTTTGGACAGAAGCTTAATACAAATGTGTGTAAATGCAATGTAAATTGACAGAGATAGTAGATTATTTGGAAAGAGAGCAGAATCAGAGTATGACATAGGCTGGATTTGAACTTGCATTTCCCTACAGTAGGACCAGTGCACAATGTCTTGGGTAGAAGTCTATTTTACATGAACATACTGTATGTACTACAAGTAAGTGAGCACACCTGTCTGATGAGTTCTTGCTTTCAACAGCTAGGCCATTGTGTTTAAGTAACTCCTGCAAGCAAACACACTCGCTGTGTATGTCCTGCGCCCAGAGTTTGCTCTGCTGCTCAAGTCTGGCTGTTCTTCTCTTGTGTTTTTGGTCTTTCTCAGAGAGGGCTGTCCTCAGCTCCTGAAGCTCTTTTTCAGCCCGCTGCAAAGTTTGCTTCAGGCGCACCACCTCCTTCTCTGACTCCTGTAACAAGAAACCAGAAATTAACCAGAAACAAATGATATTTTGCATGGATAAATGAAGCCTATGTTTAGAACCACATTTTTTAATTCTGACATTGTCTTAGATTTGTATTAAATCTCAATTTGTATAAAAAAAAATCGTATTGTGAAACGTATCGCACCGTGAGTTAAGTGAATCGTTACGTCCCTAGAAGCAATATATCAAATACTACCATGATGTATAGATAGAAATACAAAAAAAAAAAAAACTCTTTGCAAAGAAGACAAAAGAGTCTGCTAATGCATAAATGTACTATACAATTAAAACAATATATGACCCTGACATGTTCTTGAGTCATTCTGTGACATTCACCTATTTATTGTCTATTATTAAATATTTATTAATATAAATGTATTCAATGTAACCATAAAAGTGTAAATGCAAAGAATAAAAAGACAGCTTCTGATACCACTTACTTTCTGAAGCTCGGTCACTTTGCTCTGTAAGGCCAGTGCATTCCTTCTCTCCTTCTCCACTTGTGTTTTCCCTCTCCTCAGTGCCTCCTCTATTTGCTGCTCCAGAGTCCCACGCTGCTCTTTAAGAGCCTTCTCTCTCAGTTCCTCCCACTTCCTTTCCTCTCGTTTCACAGCCTTTCGAATCTGTTAGATCAGATGACAAGAGATGCACTGGCTCTTTAGAGTGAACAAGAATTTAAACATGGGAGAGCATACATCCTTGATAAATCTGTCATTAGCACTTCAGAGTTGTTGTAAAACAGATAAACAGGGAGGGAACCTTTTCCTGAGTTTCTCTTTTGAGTTCCTCTGCTTGCCTCCTCATCTTCTCCTCATGCTGCTCTAGAGCCTCTCTGAGTCTCTTCAGCTCCTCATCTTTCATCTGAAAGAGAAAGAAATGAATGTGTATATAAGACTGAACTGCAGTCTTGTCAGAGCACACGGTGTGACAGCTGACCTGGATGCAGTTGTGTAAGGAGTCCAGACTATGTTTGTGGGTCTGAGCTTGTTCACTGAGAGCAGCTGACCTCAACTCATCCGCCTGCTGATGCATCTGGATTCACACATTCAAACCAAACAGATTCAGAGATTGGCATTATGTATATGAATAATCTGTGATAAATCTCTCAGTAAATAAACCATATTACCTTTTGAAGCTCCTGTTTGTGGCTTTTGGTTAACTGTAATGTTAGTTGCTCAATTTCTTGCACCTGAAAAGGGATTGATAATCACATGTAATAAACAACACTATGCCCAGCTGAAAAGACCAGCACACATTGTTCAGACTGGTTTAAGGTGACTAGTGATAATTTGATGCTGGTCTAGCTGGTGAACCAGCATATCAATGTTTTTCATCAACATAATCTTTCAGAATATATTGTAAAATGTGATTTATTTCTGTACTGGCATCACACATCATCACTCCAGTCTTCAGTGTCACATGATCATTTAGAAATCGATCTAATATGCTGATTCGTTGCTGAAGAAACATTTCTTATTATTAGCAATGTTGAAACCAGTTGTGCTGCTTAATATTTTTGTGAAAACAGTGATACTTTCTTTAGGATTCTAGGATGAATAGAGAGTAAAGACACTTTTGATCAATTTAATGCATCCTTGCTAAATAAATATTAATCTCTTTAAAAAATATATATTACTGTCTTGCTCTGTATTTCTCTCAGTTTAAAGCTGTGCTCCTCTCTCAGTGAACAGAGCTCCTGAAGAAGGGCTTCCTTTGTTTCTTCGGTCCCCTGCAAAAGCAGCTCCTTCTGGGCAACGATTCGCTCCAGCACTCCAAAACGCTTCACTTGTTGCTCTAGATCTTTTTGTAAAGACTGCACACATGTTGTACAGTTTCTGAAACTGATCTGCAAACTGTATCAGATACTGAAAACATTGTTATTGTAGATTTAGAAGAAGTAACAAAAGTGAGAACCTCCTTTATTTGATCTTTTTCTTTGATCGTATTAGCCAGCTGCTCCTCCAGCTCAGTGCATTTCTGTCGGAGAGCCCTGCAGTCCTCCTCCGACTGCTCCAGCTCCTGATTCACCTCATCCAGCGTCTGAGTGAGACAATGACAAAGAGATTAATCTATGTTTTTCATTATTATGCAACATATTAATGCACTTTTTATTTGGGCATTAAGAACTACTTTCGTGCCTGTTCATCTCTCCTTTTCCCAAATGTTCTAACACAAAAATGGCCAATTAAAAGACTAGATTCAAATATAAATTATAATTCAGTAAAACAGGACAATTAGTCTGAATATATTTTCAAGGTATAGTGTAGAACTGTTCTACAATATTGACTTTGGCTATGTATTTAATTCAATAAACTAAAGTTCCACATCTAATAGTGCAGTATGTATAAGTGATCTACCTCCTGCATAGAGTCCAGTATGTGTCTGAAACGTCTCTGTTCTGAGAACAGTTCAGATTTGGCATTATCCAGCAGTCTGTCCATCTCCTCCCTCTCCAGCACAGATACACTGTGGCTTACACACTGACAATAAACAAAATCATCAAATCACACTGAATGTCAAGCAGCATCTTTATAATACATTTATTTACATTCAGCTGACTGATTTAGAAAATAGTGCATATGTGACCCTGGACCACAAAACCAGTCTTAAGTCGCAGGGGTACATTTGTAGCAATAGCCAAAAATAAACTGTATGGGTCAAAATGATCCATTTTTCTTTTATGCCAAAAATCAATACAAAACTCTATTTGAGAGAAAATGCAGAGGTATGGACAAATACAGGTGCATCTCAATAAATTAGAATGTCGTGAAAAAGTTTATTTTTTCTTGTAACTTATTTCAAAAAGTGAAACTTTCATATATTTTAGATTCATTGCATGTAAAGTAAAACATTTCAAAAGTTTTTTGTTTTAATTTTGATGATTAGAGCTTACAGCTCATGAAAGTCAAAAATCAGTATCTCAAAATATTAGAATATTTACATTTGAGTTTCAATTAATGACCATCCCTACAGTATAAATTCTGGGTATCTCTTGTTCTTTGAAACCACAATAATGGAGAAGACTGCTGACTTGGCAATGATCCAGAAGACGAACATTGACGCCCTCCACAAAGAGGGTCACAGAAGGTCATTACTGAAAGGTGTGGCTGTTTACAGAGTGCTGTATCAAAGCATATTAAATGCTAAGTTGACTGGAAGGAAGAATTTGGGTAGGAAAAGGTGCACAAGCAACAGGCATGACTGCAAGCTTGAGAATACTGTCAAGCAAAGCTGATTCAAACACTTGGGAGAGCTTCACAAGGAGAGAACTGAAGCTGGAGTCAGTGCATCAAGAGTCACCACGCTCAGACATCTTCAGGAAAAGGGCTACCAAGCCACTTCTGAACCAGAAACAACATCATTGATCATGTTAACAACTTTACAGCACTTATTGTGAATTTCACTAACATTGTAGTGGGGACGCTTGTGAAAACACCTAGGCTAAATGGTTAATTATAGATATAGTAAGACAGAAACTCACCCGTTCCCCACTCATGTTGGTCTGCTGTAGTCCCTAAAAAGGTAAAGAGGTGTTTCGGGTCTCGAGAGACTAGCGTAAATTGACCAACAGCTCCATCTGCTGTTTTTGGATTGCATTTGTGAGAAAATCTGTTTGCATACATGTGAGAAAATCTGCCTGCACGCATTTGTGAGAAAATCAAGTCGCATTTCATCATAAAAAGGCAAATGAGTCTCACAGTTGTAACACACAATACATATTTGTCCATACCTCTGCATTTTCTCTCAAATAGAGTTTTGTATTTGCAAATCAGTTTGCGTTTGTTTGAAAGTCGAGTTTTTCTTTGCAAAGCAGATTGTGTTTATTTGCAAAACGCTGGATTTGTTTGATGAATATCGGCACAAAATTCGCTCCATAAATTACAGACTGATCATATGATTTTCATACTGTTTTTTGCCGTTGAAGCTCAATAAGTGACATGCTCAGCTCATTGTGTTGATCTCCATCTACTCTGCTCTGGTCCCAATCTCTCTTTGTGCTCTGAAAACAGTTAAAAACATAATTGCACATGATATATCATTAATCTCCATTAACTCTACTGACACTGATTAATACAGTAATTGTTTAGAGAATGCATTGAGGTCTCTTACAATGCGGGAATCATTCCGTTTGCTTCGGTATAAACGTCTCCTCTTCCCCTTCCTGCCAGATGAATGTCTCCTTCTTCTGCAGTCAAGCTTTGACACAGCACCTTCACTACTCGTCTCCTCAACAGTTCTCTCATCATCAGAGCTACAACACATACAGAGTAATAGCGAGGAATGGTTTTAATTAGAAATATTCGCATAATGTTTCTCATGAACATATATATTGTTTCTTATAAAGATTATGCAACTTTAGTAATCGGAGGGCACAACATATCTCTTCATAAAAACTTCCAATGAAACTACGCAAACATGGCAGTAATGAGGGTTTTTGCCCACAGGCAGCTAAAGTCAGCAGCATGGAATAAACACCACCACAGGACACATTATCCAAGCTGTCATAAGCTCTTCCTAAGATTGTCTCCAGTCTTAAATTGTTCTCCAGTTAAATTTTTGAGAAATACCTGAAGGATTGAAGATTGTTTTGAATTGGGCTGGTTTGTCCTGTACAGTATCCATTTCCTCTGCTCAGATGAAAGGCTATAGTGGCACACATAAGAACAGACAAATGTTTTTTTTTTTTTAAATCAAGATAAGTTAATATATTATGCACCAATTGCAGTTTAAATATCTAAAAAAATTATTATTTTTTAACATTACTGTGACATATACACTACTGTGATAATAATATCACAGTAGTTCTTTGATAATAATAATAATAAATGTTTCTTGAGCACCAAATCAGCATATTAGAATGATTTCTGAAGGATCATGTGACACTGACATAAATAAATAACATTTTACAGTATATTTAAAAGTAGAAAATAGCTATTTTAAACTGTAGTACTATTTCAGAATATTACTGTTTTTACTGTATGTTTGATCAAATAAATGCAGCCTTAGTGACCATAAAAGACTTCTTTCAAAAATATAATTATTATTATTATTTTTACCAAACTCAAAGAGTAGCGTAATTTAGTTGCATCATTACACATCACAACAATGCGATTTCACTGTGTAATATATGTATAAGAGGGAATTCAAATAAACCCCCTTCGCTGTAGTTTACAAGGAATGCAAAGAAAGATAACACCATATTTGCCATTATATTCCTAGTCAGAGTTTACTCTATCTGCATATTTTGCGAAGCGTGTGCCTGTGGCATGCATGCAAAATAAAAAAGGATTATAGCATCAATAAATTCACACATGCATTCAGCACACAAATAGAACACATGACATTTGACATACATTAATTAATATGTTGCCCACACCTGTACTTGTCCTGTTGCTGATTGCAGATTTCAGGTGCTGTTGAACCTGTTCTGAGCACACTGTGTCCAGATCAGTGTCTATGGTGACTGAATCAAAACTCTGCATGGGGATTCCTATCAGAGGACAAGGTTTTATTTGAGCATGTTTTCTGTTGCACTTCTTAGTCTTGCTTCAGTGATTCACAAAGGAGATATAACCATAACAGCTTAAACACTGCTGCTGTACCTGTGAGGTGCCTCAAAGGTGTTCTGCATGGATGTTCTGGATCATTCATAGATCTTTCATGGTAAGGGCTCCTGTGGGGCTCAGTGAGCTCTGAGGTGACTTTTAGAAGATTTGGCAAGCATGCTTTAAAAACATGAAATTCCTCTTACACATCTACTGTGTATGCTATAATACACTGACTACACATCAATGAAGTATACTCTTAAAAATAAAGGTTCTATACTGGCATTGATGGTTCTATGAAGAACCTTTAACATCTATAGAACCTTTGCATTGCACAAAAGGTTCTTTATAGTGTTAAAAGGTTATTGAGATTATTAAAATGTTCTTCACACTATGAAAAAAATAGTTATTTTTAGAACCGTTCACCTAAAAGTTCTTTGGGAAACAGAATGTTTCTTCTATGGCATCGCTGAAACAAAAACGCCTTTTGGAATAAAGAAATGTACATGAAAGTAGAAAGTGAATATTACATTTATTTCCCATTTATTAGTAACTTTCTTCATGTTTCTATTTGTGACCCTGGACCACAAAACCAGCCATAAGTAGCACGGGTATATTTGTAGCAATAGCCAACAATACAATGTATAGGTCAAAATTATCGATTTTGCTTTTATGCCAAAAATCATTAGGATATTAAGTAAAGATCATGTTCCATGAAGATATTTTGTAATTTCCTACCTTAAATATATCAAAACTTAATTTTTGATTAGTAATTTGCATTGCTAAGAACTTCATTTGGACAACTTTAAAGGCGATTTTCTCAATATTTTGATTTTTTTGCACCCTCGCATTCCAGATATTCAAATAGTTGTATCTCGGCCAAATATTGTCCGATCCTAACAAACCATACATCAATGGAAAGCTTATTCATGTAGCTTTTCTAATTGACCATTATGACTGGCTTTGTGGTCCAGGGTCACAAATATGAATGGGAAAATCCAATAGCAGACCTTCTACAGTGCTGTGCTGCCACATTTCTGATTATTTTGGTGCTATTTATCAGTGGTTTTTATCATTTTCCTCATTCTGACCTATCACACAAGATCAGATAATAGACTAGAGGTAACTGCTTACTTCTCCTTGCTAAGTTTGTGTACCTGAGGCTGGCAGGACCAACATTTCCTCTGTAAAGCGTGTTGAGAAGTCCTCAGTGCAGACGCTGTCCATCGTGACGTCGTCCTCCTCGTTTCCCATCCCTGCCACCTCAGCATTTCTCCCAAGAAGCCTCTCCAGTCTCCAACAACACTGCTCTACCTTGGACACAGAGCTCAAGCTGCCACTTCCCTCAGGATGCCACACATCTGTAGCTGCGACGCCAAACTTTATCATCTCCATTGTCTGATGCTCTGTTTTGTCATCTTTGCCTTTTGATATTTTGAAGAGGAAATGATGGTGGATTTTAAGAAGACCACCAAAAAGAACACCAATAAGCAGACTGTAAGAAACTGTAAAGTTTAAATTCTATTATGCTATACAATAACATTAACTAAAGTAGAGGGGTGCCAGTGTAAGAAATATAATAACACTAGATTAACAAAAAGTAGAGAGAGAATAAGTCATAAAATAACTAACTAAACTAGAGGGGTGATAGATTAAAAAAATATGATTACATGAATTAAAGTAGGGGTATGGAATAAAATATATAATAGGCCTAACATAAGATTACATGAAGTAATTAACACTTATCTTGTGCATTTCTTTTGGAATTCTGTAACAAATATAAAGATATTTATATAAAAGGGTTTGTGTGCCTGCCATTTAGGCGGACTTGAATCAGATGTCTGTTTTAAAGCAGTGGGTAGGTTATTTTCTCCTTGATTTGCTTAATAAAGGTCTACTTTGACATCATGTTGACAAACATGTTCATAGTGCATTATTTTCAATGTGTTTATAATTGTTAAGTTATTTCCATACAGTTTATCTGGTTGCAGTGACAATCTTCACATGCTTTCTGCTGATCAGTGTAATCATAGTAAAATCACGTAAATGGTACATGAAGTATAAATTTGTAGGTGTACTATAGAAAAGCTAAAATGAGTTTGACTGTCCAGATCGACTGGCTTGGTTCGAGCTCAAATGTCAAGCTACACCTATGCCTAATATTCATATCTGTTCTACTTTGGACAATGATTTGGTTCTATGTTCTATTACATATGGGAAGCAATTGCATGGACTACCTGACTGAGTCCCGTCAAGGTTGGATGGTGTTTTATCATTGGTTGGAACAGTGCTTCCCAAGCCTGTGTCTTTACTTAGAGACTGACTCCGATCAAGATAGCCTGGAATATGTAGAACATTAGGAAAACAACTGCATTTACAAATAACAAATAAATCAAATCAAATAAGAATAAATAAATATGACATTAAAAAAATCTACTAAAAATTCGATATGACTGTTATTGAAGAAAAATGGTTCATGCTTGCCCAAGAAAGGAAATTCATATCTCTTGGAGTTTCCTCCATGCATTCGGCTTTGGCTGTGGATCTATTGGTGGAACACAAAGTAAGGACAAAATTCTACTCTTGCAATGACAAAAATAATACACCATGCTTATAAATATTTCATCAGACTGTAAGTGCTTGACCTGTAGATGACTCAGTTGTGTGTCTATGGCATCCAGCAGTACATCACAGTGATCATGGGACAATGCCAGAGGTATAAGCCCATAAACATCAACCCCCTCGTCCACATCTGAGAAGAAAAGAGATATACAGCAGTGCGTACTGCAGCAGATACAGGATAAGCATGAAAGGAAAATTTCGATGGTTTCTGACCCGCAGAGAGCAGCTCATCAGTGTTTTCTCCAGATCTTTCATTTTCCATGATTGTTCTAAAAATGAGAAAGTTCATTTCTGCATGAGAATGAGATACAAAACTAACATACCTCTTTGGAATTCAGAGAATTTGAGTTAGAATGGAAGCAGAGAGTTTTAAGAGGGGAGTTGTTGGTTATATGGTTGCCTAGGAAACGCAGCAGAAAGGGTCCTCAACAAACACTAGGGACCATACAAAAAGAACCTCATAAAGTCTAATAAAAAACAACACTTCACAGATTTCAAACAAGGATAATGCAACGCTGCATATCTCACATATGTGTATTTATGCTAATTAATAGCTAGGTACATTTGCAGTTGTATTTTAACAGAAAAATTTACAAATACTTTTTCTCTCTTGCTCTGAAGAAAAACTACACACATAGTGCAGCATGGTTTGTAGCTCTCAATGAATTAACAGTAATTAAAACTTTTTTTTTTTTTTTGCTTTGTTTCGGAACTCTCAAACATAACTTTACGCATGATTTGGCCGAGTTTTTAAAATAGGTTTTTACACTTACGTCAATCTGTTTCCACTCGAAGTTTTCTCTAGACACGGGTCTTTTTTACAGTCTATGGTCTGAACAGCAGAAATTGGTTGACATGTACGCATCCATGGCCATCAGTGTCATGGCAACCACACACACCCACTAACTGCCTGCAGGACTAGAAACTTGATGAGATTTATTTTTGTTTGTGCATAATGCAAAGCATTTTTTTTTTTTTATCAAATCAATATTTGTTGTTAAGTTTTCAAATGAAAAAGAAAAAAATATATATAATTAACAGTCTCAAACACCCGCTGTACACATTTAATAATTGCAATGACAATGCTGGTGGATTTGTTTAACCACACTCTGGCAACCCCAGCCCTCTCGCAAATATCGCGATAGAGTTGTTGTGTCCGCGCTGACAGTGCAGTGAAACAAGTTTCCATCCTGATGATTAGCAATTTCATAACTGTGGGTGAATTTACAGTTGGTCGAATTTCGTTTACGATTTTTTTTTTTAGACGTTTAGAAGAATAAGGTTAGTACGTTACGTACTTTTTGGGATTCATTTATGTTTGGTAAATTAGAACTTTGAATTATTATGCTAGCCAGCTAGCAGGGGTACGTTAACGTTATTATTGTTTTTAGATAGAGATGTTAGCAGCCTGTATCTTTTAAAAGCTATTGGATCTCAAACGGTACTTTATGTCCACCTCATATTTTGTCTCTTTGCCTGTCAGTAAGTCTGAGAAGAGAAAGACTAACGTTACCTGACAATTTACCATGGTTGTTTTTGGATAGTAACCAGTTTAAATGTTACTTATTTGCATCAGTGTAACACTGGTTTCGAAAATATAAACATTCGCTATAAAAATAGTTGCTTAAACTCTCAACTATTGTTATATGAGAGTGAATTAGCAACTTCATTGTTAGAACAGATCCTGAACCTTCAGGTTTCCACAACCGCTCCGTTGAATGTCATTCAGATGGCCTATGTGTTTATCAGGTGAAGTAGAAAATGGCCTCATATTTTGATGAGCATGACTGTGAGCCCACAAATCCAGAAGAACAGTACCGACAGAACGCCCTGCTGGAGCTTGCCAGGTAACTAGCAGGACAGTGTTCTCTAGACCAACTCAAACTCATTTCTTTAATCAGTGTCTACACAGTTTCTTTCTTTTCAGTGTGTGTGTACATATACATTACCATTCATAAGTCTGTGGTCAGTAAGATTTAAAAAAAAAAAAAAATTATTGTATTCAGCAAGGATTGAAAATAATCAAAAGTGACAGTAAAGGCATTTATAATATTACAAAGGATTGAAAAAATGAAATTACGGTTTCTACGAAAATACTAAGCAGCAGCACTTAATGTTGTTTCATTCAGCATATTTGTGACGGATCATGTGACTCTGAAGCTTTGCCATCACAGAAATAAATTCCATTTTAAAATATATTAAAACAGAAAACAGTTATTTTAAGTTGTAATAATATTTCAAAATTTTTACTGTATTTGATCAAACAAGCCTTGGTGAGTAAAGAGATTTTCAAAAACATTAAATAAAAAATACCAATTACCAACCCCAAACTTTTGAATGTTACTGTTGATTTGCTTAATTATGTTCTGTTAAATAACAGCATTAGCATAATAGTAGTTGATTAGTATTTGTATTAAAACCAACCTTTTTATAGTTTTTGTCAGCTATGTGGATGAGAACGTAATGATATTGCTAACCATTTTTAACAATTATGCGGCTATAGGTCTCTGATGCAGGGCCTTGACATAGACTCGGGTTCATTTGATTTGTCGGATTGGGACCAGCGTCTCCCGCCTCCTGCAGCCAAAGCTGTGGTTCAGAGTCTTCCTGTGGTCATCATCTCCCCAGAACAAGCAGGTGACAGACTGCTCATTTCAAAATCATCTGCAAACACATTCATAGAAGACATTGTTGCACGAAGGAACATTAGCAACTGGGTAATTGGTAATAATTTAGATGTTTTATTGTGTTTGGCATTGGCAGCAAGTTTGATTGAATTAGACGGTCTTGAATCCTTGGTGTCCATGACTATCATTCTTCTTGAGCTATCCTCAAGCTCTTTTTTTTCATTTGACAGATAAAGCACTGAAGTGTCCGGTGTGTTTACTGGAGTTCGAGGAGCAAGAGACTGTGAGAGAGATGCCCTGTAAACATCTGTTCCACACGGGATGCATCATGCCATGGCTTAGTAAGGTATGTTTAGTGATTTTGTCTTCTCTATGATCCTCCAGTAAGCAAAAATGCATTCAGTTTATTACAAGGGACAATAACAGAGATTAATTTGGATTGGATTGTAAACTGTATTAATCAAACTCGCTATATCAATCAAATCCTGAATAAAACCTATCACAGTTTCCACAAAAATTATCGAGCAGCACAACTGTTTTCAACAATTCTGAGTGTTTTTTTAAGCAGCAGATCACTATATTAGAATGCTTTCTGAAGAATCATGTGACACTGAAGACTGGAGTAATGATGCTGAATATTCAGCTTTGAATAGAGCTAGAATAGAGACCATTTTGAAATATGTTAAAACAGAAAACACTTACTTTAAATTATAATAATATTTCACAGTAGTACTGTATTTTTATTAAATAAATGCAGCCTTGGTGAGCATAAGAGACTTCTTTCAGAAACATGAAAGAATCTTACCAACCCCAAACTTAGGTATGCTGATCATAATCATAAGTGTTTCTACATAACATTACAGACCAACTCATGTCCCTTGTGTCGACTTGAGCTACCCACTGACAATCCAGACTATGAGGAGTTCAAAAAAGACAAGGTAAGAGTGCAATATCTGTTTTCTTTTTAATGTCATGCACCGTTATTGTTTCTGTAACTCATTCATTGTATTCGTTTGAGACACCTTAAGAATATACCAGAGCATTTAGTGTGTTTGTTTGTTTTTACAGGAACGGAGAAAGCAAAGAGAACACAGACTAGAGGATCTACATGGAGCCATGTACACATGACCTCAGCACCTTCAAGACTTGAATATGTATTCAACTTTCAGTTTGTTGGAAGTGAGAGTTTAATGCGCAGGGACCAGGCTTTGAAATCATTGCATTTGTGCGTACTTGAAAACAAACAAACAAAACAGCAAAGTTTTTAATGTTATCACTTTTAAGACTGCTTTGTATGGCTATGCACTGAGAACTGTTTGTATGGAACTGTAATGTAGCCTTATAGACATTTCCGATTTCATTAAATGTTTTAAATAAAGCAGTTGCTTTTTTTGTTTTAGTGTGAAATTGTATTTGTTCACTCCATGATTTCATATTCATTTGTTTTATTTCCTGAAGAGATTTTTTACCTTTAAGTGCTGAAAAACATTATTGTGCTGATAAGCAATGAACGCCATAGTTTATACAATAATTCACTGTAGGCATGACTTTATCAGTGGACTCTACATTACACACTTTCCCAGTTGGGAAATGAAACCCTCCTTATGTAATACGGTAGACCTCTACCTCATGAAAAATGTGTGATTTTTAGGTGCGTAAATTATTGTAAAGATTCAACATGCTGAGACAGACTTATACTGACTATTATTTACTAATGATGGAGCAAAAATTCATAAAATGTTAAGCTGTCATTTCCATATTTTTGAAATAAAAAGTGAACTTCTCTAACGTAGTGTGTATTATTATTTCAAGTGTGTTGAATTTGTCTTTGAATGATTACACAGACGTACAGATACACTTGTTTATTTTCCATCGAATGTTTTGGTAATTCAATATAAACCTCTGTCAAAGAAAATCATTGAAATTATACATAAATCTTACTTATTTACATAAGTAATTTATAAAATAAAAATATTCTCTGCATTGTTTTTATTTCGATTTTGGAGTGTGAACCTCACATCTTTGTTGTGTTCTTAACAGACGCAATGTGTTAATAAAAATACTTTGATTACATCATTTAAAGGCATCAGAAAAATAACTTCTATCCAGACAACAGCTGAAAGTCATGTAACATCATCAACCAAAAACACATTATATTTGAACCATTTTCATGTGAGGAGATTCAGATAGTCCTTGTGGGGGATCCTCAATCCTGTTAGGACTCAATGTGTGTAGGCTCTTACAACATTCTCTCACAAGCACAGATGCATTGCAAAAGATGACAACAAAATGTAGAGTCTTTGACCAAGCCTAAGACCAAGTGTTCAAAATAAATCAGTTCAAATTGTAACATAACAAATAATCAATAAACAATCCTTGCTCAACCTTTTGCTCTCAGGTGACCTATAAATGACTGATCTATTATTCTGATAATATAATATGCATTATATTCACTGACAAATATTGCATGTAATTTATACCAACTGTTGCACATGCTTTATATTACCCAAGATTTTATGCCCTTTTGTGTTTGTTTAAGCTTGACCCGTTATGTTACTCTACCTCTATGTGCAGTTTGGTTTGAGCTGAATGTATTTTGTAATGAGCAACTAATAAAATGTGGATGTAGCAATACAAAAAAACATTCAAAATTATATGTAACGAATGGTTGCTGTTGTACAGTGCAGCCCTGTGAATATTCCCTTGCATGAAAAGAAGAAACAATATTTCAAATAGCTCTCCAATAATAGTGGAGTCAACAGAGATAAACATGTATGATGCCTAGAGACCTAATCATTGGCATGAAAACCTGTCCCATTGAAGGGCAACAAACAAACAGACCATAACTGGCACATTTCTGTGTAAAATATAAATGTTAAAGCACAATAAATCTGGAGTCACTTTAAAAGCAATACAGCCCCTTTGATTGACAGCCTGAATTATAAACATCACACAAATACTACAGCAACATTAAGGCCACCATAACCACTCAACCCTCAGGAAGTTTAAACGCGGTTTCCTAGGTTCCAGCCTGGAGACCAATCAGTTTCATTCATTTAATCGTTTCAATTTTTTTTAAATTGCAGTACTGTCTCTCAGTGGCTATGTGTCCTGCTACACACACAAAAAACAATGAATCAAAGTTAATGAATCAAAGGCATACAGTACATATTTTTAAATGCATCCTTTGGCAACAGAGAAAAACAAAAACTGATGCACTGCTTATGTGTAAAAAAAATAAAAATAAAATAATCACTTTTCACACCAGTTGGATTGGTTATGTCACCGTGATTCACAAAACAATCAGCAAAGATATGTAAGTAAAACTACAATGTAAAACGCTGAATAGATGTGGCATTTTTGGAGTGGTTATATGGCCCTTGACAGAAGAAAAAAAGCTCAAATTTGATTTAAAAATATATATAAAAAAGTACATGTACAGTCAATGTGAATATACTTATTCCACAACTAATCAACTGACCAGGAAGGCAAGGATAGAGCTGGTGTCACCTTACATCACTTCCTCCTGCTCGAAATTTACAAAACCCACCTCGTCAGGGACTAAAAACAAGCATGAAACAGGACAGAAGAAAGCCAGCATGACGAAACATTTACCCACTGCATCTTTAAAAAGGCCACCATTACAAAAAAAATGGGTGAATGAGACTTAATTTTATAAGTTAGATTTCAATTAAAAAGTATTTTCTTAGGTGCTCAAAGGCTATATAGTTCAATCCATATCTTAGACATTCACGTTCCAAAAATGAGAATACTCGGATCCTGATAGTCTGCAATTCCAAATAAAAGTGAAACGAACTTAAATCTTCAAAGTTCATTCGATGTGTTACGTGCAAATCATCAATTTGCAACAATAAGTGGGCAAACAGTAGCAAGCTCTAAAAGAGATACCCCTGAAACATGTGCAAACGTGACAGTAAAAATTGACCCCATCGCCCAGTGCAACACTTCAGGCTAACAACAACCTTAAAGTGGAGCTAAAATCCCCTTTCTTTAAAAAAAAAAAAATGCTCATTCTGTCCTTCTCACCCACAAACAACCCAACAGAAGCTTCTCGCAAGACATAACAGGACTAAAAATAAAGACAAATTTATCAGACGAAACGTAAAATATGAAATGGTAGTATACAACAGTCACACTTGTAAACTCGATTAACCAACCCGATTAACCTGCCTCGACTCAGACTGGACGGTTCCTCTAAATCACTTTAATCTCAGCCCAAGTGTGGTCTTAAACGCAGGGTGCACCATCGTGAGGCTTCCCACCTGGCAGTATGTGACCGTGTGTGCTGATGTGTTTAAAGCATTGCGATGTTCTCAGGAGTGCAGTTCAGATGTGTGGAGGTGCTGCTTCCTCCTGGAGATTTCAAACCCTTTGTGCTGGCGCTTCCCAGGGTGTCTGCTTGGACATCGTCTCCGATCATGATGCCGGGCCCGTGCGAGAGGTTCCGCTGGAGGCCGGCCAACATGGTCTCGGTGGTGACAGTGCCGAACTCATAGGTGAAAGTCCCGTAGAACACGAGGATGACCACAGTGAAGACCCACTCACAGATGGCCGCTGCGTGTTGTAAGACAAAGCTCTCGTGGATGAAGAATATCCCACCTGAGGAACCATCAAGGATTCAAACGTTTTCCAGAATGAAAGGCACAGCGGCCCACTATGGAATTAAAGAGGTAGTTCACTCAAAAATCTAAATGCTGTTGTCAAAACAGAAAAAGGCTATTGAAATCAACAGAGGCTTTCACACCAGGAAGTTATAGAAACTAGCCACCAGTGCTGAGAACTTCCCCTAGTGCAATTTTCCTGGTTGCAAAATTCAACAACTAGAGAATGGGTGACAGAGAAGTGCCTGGACTTCATAGTCGATCTATCACCGTTTTTCACGTTTGTGGAGCAAATATAAGTAAACTTTGTGTTAACAGCTCTTTCGAAATGGCATGCATTCAGCCAATCAGTGTACATTTACGCTACATGGTAGCTCCTATTATCCTGGGTTTGTCTGAAGTAGGAGCCCCAAATGTCGTTCCTCTAACTACAATCATTCTCAGGTCCCGGGTGCGAACATGACAAGAAGCGGGTACTTCCACCAATAGTTGTAGGAACTATGAAACGTTCTTCTGTGCAAAAGCCCCTAATAAGGACCAAAAAGTGTTTGGTTACCAAGTTATGGAACAACTTGAGGGTGAGTTATTGACAGGATTTTCATTTTTGGGCGAACTATCCCTTTAACTTACTTAAAGCCAAGGATTATTTATGGAGATACTGGTTAATTAGCTGCTCTCATAGTTATATCACCCAGTAACTCTTTAGTCACTCCCTTTTCCTCCGGTTGGGGAAAAAACTATTCATAAATCATTGATGAACACAGCAGCGATAAAGCAGGAAGGCCGGGAGACTCCAGCTGGGCTCATCCGTCTCCTCAGCGACATTTACACCAAAGCAATTAGATTATACGTCCACTATTATATGAGTCAGGGGCTTCTTGATCGTGACCAGGGCCTCAGCAGGAAGAGAAACAGATAAAAGCTCAGGACTACACCTTTCCTTGCCTCGATTTTGTGGTGGTTTATTATTAACAGCTGGTGCTAAATGGGATAGTTCTCCAAAAATGGCAATTCTGTCATCGTTTACTTATCCTCGTGTTGTTAAAAACCTGTAGAACTTACGTGAGGAACATAAAAAGGTATATTATTAAATAATGTTGTTCTTTTCCATGCAATTATGATGCATAAGTAGTCTGCAAATACACTAAGAATATCATAAAACCAGTTCATACAAACTGTGCATGTACTGCAAGTCTTCTAGAGCCATATGATAGCTCAAATTTGGTTTCTGCATTGTGATGCAAGTGTGATGGATTATCAGACTTCGTGATGATTTCTGGTGATCTATCCCTTTTGAAAGCCTAAAGGGAGAATAGAGCAACCAGTGCAATTCCTCAGAAGAAAGAATGTCCATCAGTTTGGAATGACATGAGGATAAAGTGTGGGTGAACATTACCTTTATATTGCACACAGTTGATATTGTCTAAATAAACAAGACAAATAAGCAATCCATGTCAAGAACAATTATAAACACACACTTATTCATAATAATTATTCCAGTCATACTCATTCAACAAGGAAGGATACTGAGAACCAGTGCGATGAGAGCACCAGAAGCCAGTGCCACACGCATGTGAGCCATCCAGTAGTCCAGAGCTGTAACAGCCACCCGGTAGGTCAGCAAACACTGCAAACACACGAACAGAATGCCTGCTGGGAAGGCGGCGCCCGCACCTACATAGTGAAGTGTTTTAGCGTGGTCCACCTAGTCAAAAAGCAGTAGAGTATTACTCAAGTTATAATAAACCGAAGCATTGAAAATAAAAGACCAGGACTTCGAAACTTGATGACAGACACACTTGTGTGACATCTAACCTAGAAAAAGTGGACTGAAACAAGAAACTTGCCTATTGCACACTCAGCATACGGATGGAAGTGTTATTAAGGATTAGGGAGTAAAATGCCTTCTAAAATCCATTCTGAAGAATGAGATGGCTGCACGCATGGATCAATACTAATCACTTTGAGAACATCAGTCTGAGAGAAACACTCTGATGCTGATCAACGCATCAGTCTGATGCACTGAATTTATGGCCGGTGGAAAGACTACGGGTGAAGCATCACCCCTTAATATCCTCTCATACAGCACTAACAGACACCCAAATGCTTGTAACCACTTTTGTTGTGAATGGTGAGTGCGGCAGTCTACTATGAGCTACTATGAGATGTGTTTATCAGATGATAATCATACATGGAACCGTGTGTAGGCAGAATCGTGTGACTGACCTGGAAGTTGCCCACCATGACCAGTCCCACAGCGTTGGTGCATCCAGAGACAAGTCCGCTGGTGTTGAGCCAGCAGTGGTTCCTGTGCTCGATGATCTGAGCATACCGTAGCAGACACACCAACACCACTACACATAAAAAGAGAACAGAAACAATAAGTTAGGCCATTTTACACATATACAACTTGTGGTTACAAAGTTCCTTTTTGTTCATGAACAGAAACAAAAAGCAAAACAGACATTTATGTTAGAAACCTGAAGTGTGAGCTACATATACATGTCTTCAGTGTCCAAATGCTTTTTTTAAAATTAGATTTTAGCTGTACTTGCCTTCACAAATCTTATGGTTTTTATTTCTATTTATAAGATTTATTATTCAAGTTATAGTGTGGTGTATAAAAGTTAATAACACCCCTGATTTCATGTCATGACACAGATGACATCCAACCTTCAACAAGACAAGGACAATCAAACCCCTAATCACATAATCGCAACATATCAGCTCACTCATAACACAACACATAATGAAGTGACACAGGAAAACATCCATTAGAGATGACGCAATAAGGAGCATGTCTGCAAGTCTAATGCAGGTATCTGTTTTTGCGACACCTCTGCTGCTCTGAATCCTGAATGCTTCCATTCACGCTTTTCTTCTATGTTATTTGATACGTCACTGCCCGTGTAGAACATGTGGAAATATGAGAACGAGCAGTCTTACCCATGAAAGCTCCCACATTACCAATGAGACTGAACAGACAGCTCTCGGGAGGGTAAGATCCACATTTACTGAATCAAAGTGAAGACAAAGACACTGTCAGATCACACTGGAAATAAACACAGACTCGAAATAAAGAGGAAGAGCTCAAAATAAAGCGCACATGACTACCTGATGAGGGGGATGTCTTGAATGGTGCAGCATGTTTTTGGGAAGCCCGGTTTGGCCGTTTCCTCTGTGCATGTTACATTGTATGACCTTTAAAAACAGCATTGACTATCAAATTACATAAACATCACATGCTTTAAACAGACTGAGTGAAACAAGCCCAACTTACCAGTTCTCGACAGGACAAACATGGTGGTTCATTACAGCCATGGCATATCTGAGGACACAGCAAAACAACACTGTATTGCACGTGCTTGCAATTTTATATATTTGAATTTGTAAATGTGGGAAAAAAAGCTCTGATTTCAACTTTTAAAAACTATCGGATGTAACACTTTATAATTAATGCATTTTAAGATGGATTTGAATCATGGGTGGCAGCTTATTAAAACTCACACTATCCATATCCCAGTGATAGAAAAGGCAGCCAGGCTGACAGGCAGTATGATCCAGGCAGTCATTGGTCTGACAGTGAGGCCAGTCTGTCCCAAGCATGAGGGGGAGGAACACAGAGGGCTGGCAGGGGGAGACACAGGGGGGATGACGAGGGGGCACTGACATGCAAGGACACACAGGGAGGGGACATGAGAGGAGGAGAGGGATGCCACGCTGCTCCTTCCTTCCGGCCGCCAAATCCAGGCCTAATCAGTGTTTTCAGGAAACAAAGGAGGTGAACGGGGGAGAGAGAATTAGACAAACCATATTAGAAATTCTTCAATTGAAATAACCTCTTTAACAGTCCACTTTAAAGGCATGGAACAGAATTTGCAATCCGTTTTACTTCCATAACGTGACATTTTGCAGAGCGAGACGGAATGTTCAATAAGACAAAAAAGTGAGTGGAAAGAAAAGGTCAAAAGATGAGGGATTGGTGACATTGGCCATAAAAAAGTGCTTTCGGGGTGGGGCCAGTTATTACAATTTGATGAAATATTACTAAATTACTTTTTAATGGAATAATGTGCACTGATAAATCATTCCAAAAATTAAGACCATGAACGTGCATTAAAGTCACAAAGAGACTATCTTTTCTTTCATGTTTTAGCGAGAGATCTTTTCTTTCATGTTATGACGAACATCCAAAGTGCGACAGGTTATCAAAAAGTCAAAAATGGGGTCTTGGTTCTATCTGGTTGTTGATTGGATTGTCACTTGTAAGAAAAAGATGGGGTTTAAAAGGACTACATGATTGAAGAAGTCCAGCATACGTCACCAGAAAGAAGTCTGTCGCTTCACTGGAAGGTCCAGTTTATCCAGTTATTTTCTGGTTTAAAATTATTAAGTCAAAATAATAAATAAATAATAATAATAAAAAGAAACAAATGCATAAGATCAGAAAACAGAAAATAGATTCAAAAATTTTTAATTTCATGGCAACTTTAAGAAGAGAGAGATTTTGACGTCAACTAGTGCAGCCAAGCAAATGTTCATGCACAAGTATTAGTTGTCAGTCTCAGTGTTTTTAAGTGCTTGATTCCACTTGCAATTTGCCCTTTTGACCCATTGATTAAGTAACTAAAAGCACTTCTAGTCCAAAGTCAATCCTGCAGTTTGAGTGTGTGTGCTGCAGTGAACTTTGTTGTAAAAACATAAGCTTTACTGGAATTCTGAAACACATGACTGCCACATGATGCTGTTTGAAAACCTGGAAAGCAATACTGATAAGTGGTTGACCACTAATGAGCAGTGGTACGATGACTACAATGCTGTCTAGACAGGCAGCCCACTAGGTTTTCAAGCACAGTACACTTCATGCATCAGCACATAAAAGGCTGCCACTGATGTTCACATCAACTAGCCAGGCAGGTGTATGTGCTGCTGTGTCACTCATTTGCATTAGTTAAAACTAAAGTGTCATACAGGTGGCCTTCGTCGATCTCACTGAATATTTTGTATAACGTTTACCAAAACGAGTTGGCAAATCTTCCGGTTCGTTTCTAAATGTACTGGCTGACTGTCTCAATTCTTAGGCAGCAATTCCGCGTTCACTAGCAATAAAGCTAACACTGGTTTGTGTTTCGAAACCTGGTACGCTGCCTTCATAGACAGCATTTCGGAAAACATTCAAACGCAGCTGAGATGTCCCAAAATGCTGTCTAGGTAGACAGCTCACTCGGTTCTGATACAGTCACACAGTCCACCGAAATCTTGAAACGACTGCTGCCTCCGAAAAAGCACATTTTTATTCCTTGTAAGCGAGTTCACAGTTCTACCTGAAATATTTGTGGAGATTATGTGTTTAACAAGCAAAAAAGGCGTTCATATTTACATACCTTAAGTCCTGCTACTCCCTGCTTCCAACCTCACTCAACCTTGGTTGTTGCTTTAAGATAAGGCACTGATGCTAAAGCTGCTCCTCGCGCCTCACTGTAATTGTAGTTCTTTGTCTATTTAAAAAGAATGTGTTGCAAGGTGTCGCAACATTCGCTGGACTACTTCATCCACAATGCCAATGTACGGCAGCCGAGGGGTTCGAAAGAAATCGTCAAGCTTGGTAATACAGCGACGTTCAAAGGCAAACAGCGTAATTGCAAGAAAAAAAAATGACTTGAGATGTCATGTATCCAATATTTGCTGGCCAGAACAATGATTTTCCTTGTTATAACCATGGTATAAAAAGAATATAAATGTAATAACATGCCTGTCCATATTGGAAGTTATGATTGAAAAAAATAATTCTTTTCAGACTGCTTGCATCTTTGTGTTATGTGTTTTTAATAAGGTATTTTCATGAAGCATATTTACTGATTCGGTGTTTGTTGTGTCTGCCTAAATGCAGCAAATTACTTTTTTATATATGCATTAAGATATCATCAATACAGCCAAAAGAAAATGAATATGGAGGACTTGTTCTTCCATTGCATTGTGTAATTGAGTTTAGGACACCTAATCATAAATGGGTCAGAAGAACTGCTTTTTAAAATGTTCTCTAAATTTACACTCTTTGAAAATGCAGAATGGATAGAGACATTGAGAACATTAAATCCAACTATTATCATGGTCATGAATGAACTGACTAACTTTTATGAAATTTGAATAGTAAGAATGCACAGGATGAGGGAAATGTAATTCTAATTCTGAAACCATTTCTTAAGTGTTTGGGATTTTTAATTAAAAGTGGTTTATTAGACTATTGGTTTCCTTTTTATATGTTTCACGTTCGATTTTATGTGATGATTGTCTTTGTCTAAATAATTCAAGACAATTTTCACAAATAAATAGTTTAATTTAGCACCAGCTTCTCCATGTGGGATTTAAAAATGTTACTCGTCACTAGATGGCAGCACACCACAATCAGTTACATCTCAATATTAAATAACAGCTGAAATAGCTTAAACAAACATGACAGTTTTATGTTGAGGCAATCTTTATTAATGAGCATTGTAAATGCTTTATTCTTGACGCACATGTAGACAAGAGAACACAGGTCACTGCACTCAACAGAATGCCTGAGCTCGCACTTTTGATTTCCGTTACCTTTGGAGTAAAATGTTGCTGTCAGCTTGTAAAAGCTAACTGGGTCCGCTAAAATGTGTACGTCCTTCACTGTCCAAGAAACACACACAAACACGTTGGTTTTTATGGTTTACGGGGACTCTCCATAGACGTAATGGTTTTTATACTGTACAATACAAACAGTATTTTCTACACCTATTCCTACCCCTCACAGGAAACTTTGTGCAGTTTTAGATTTTCAAAATAAAACTCATTCTGTATGATTTGTAAGCCTAATTTGATTTGACACCGAAGTGTCCTCATAAATCACCTTCATGTTGTTATACTTATGTCATACCCGTCATTATACAAATTTGTGTCCTAATAAACCACATAATCATGCACACACACACACTTTATACTGTAAGAACCAAGTAGGCTACTGTACATATGGGAAGGTATGTGGAAAACTGTCATTTAAAAGCCAAATTCTACATTTCAGGCACAACTAAAGACCTGACATCAAATGACAAGTCGGTATCGGATAACTGGCGGCTGACAAAATGCATAGATGCATTGCTATTAGAATTCAGATAACATTAAAAAAGCAGCAATGGAAATATCAAACCATACAAACTGCAGACTCTGAACACTTTCAAAGTGAAATCAAAATGGTTTCATTTAATATGACAAAAAAAAAAAAAGTCCTTTCAATTTAAGAAGCTGTTTAATGTTAAAAAGAAAGAAGAAAACTTTCTCCTTCATTGTTTTGGCAGTAGCTCTCAGCATATTCCTGAGTGAAAGGCATTACAGTGGATAACAAATGCACTGAATAGCAAGTAAAGTTTACATTGTGCAAGATTATGAACATGTTTTATTTTCTTGTGTTCTCATAATGATTGTGACTGACACAAATATTCTTTGGCAGTAGACATCTTGCACCTGAAACGACTGTCCAACAGCATTTCATGCCAATGACAGTTTGTGATAAAATGGGATTCAGTAGATGATATGGGATTTTACATTCTTCTTACTTATCAGATTGAATGACATGCACTCAAAAATAACACCTCATGAGTAGATTCAGATGGAATCCGCTCACCTTTCTGAACTGATCTGAAAGAATTCTGTGGATGGATTTCAATACAAGAAACTATGGAAATCTGGTGTTTGTAGCCACAGATTCAATGTGAGCCTTGTCATGAGCCATTGGTTATGAGAAAGAAGAATTACCAAGAAAACAAGAACGTGCAAACAAGCTTCCTCTCAGAACAGAGCAGTAGCAAAAATCAACCGCTTTCCTATTTCAACTGGAAAGTCCGAACTAAGTCTTGATATTCATATTGGTAGAAACAGTGGTGCTGCATGGCTCGAGCAGACAGTGGCTGGATAAAGGCACAGCGTGAAAGTCTTCTACCCTTGGCCTGGCATCTGGCTCTCATTCTTGCAGTTTGAAGTGGAAGCTATTTGTGCTCCACTGGGTGATGTCACAGTTTATCATGGTACGCTCCGTAAAGCTCACGTTTCCCTCTCGGTCGATGAGGATGACTGTATTGGTCCTGGGATAGACAGACAAAAATATGACACTTCAAAATTGGAGGTAAAATAGAAAGTGCAGCACAAATTGGTTGAGTGTGACCCTGCTCTATGGAGAGAGAAAAAAGTAAAAGTTGGAATAGCATGATGGGACCTTGTGCCGTATCCTGGTGAGCGCACACACACTCCAGACAGGGCTTGGAGTATGGCCTTACTGAAGCCCACACCTTGACTCTCCTGCGCGGGGTCGGGGGTGTTTCTGAAAAGAACAGAGGTGAGATTCTTATGACTCTAGTAGTGTGACAAATCATGCTGGTGATTTTCTAAAAGGTGAGGTCTAATGCCATTTCATGCATTCTGACTTATTTACACTGCTAAAGAGTTGAAACGAAAAAGGAAAGGAAAGGACGTGACGTGTGGCCAAGCATGGTGTCCCATACTCAGAATTTGTGCTCTGCATTTCACCCACCCAAGTGCATACACAGTAGTGAATACAAATACACACAGCGTGAACACACACACGGAGCAGTGGGCAGCCATTTTTGCTGTGGCGCCCAGGCAGCAGTTGGGGGTTTGGTGCCTTGCTCAAGGGTCTCACCTCAGTCGTGGTATTGAAGGTGGAAGAGAGTGTTGGTCAACCTTTGGGTTACAAGTCCGACTCTCTAACCATTAGGCCATGACTGCCCCCCCATCAGTTCTCATGCTAAACATGACCAAAGTCTCAAAAAATGAGTTTCAAGTCTCAAAACATACAACAGAGTATTTCTGTGCCAAATACACTGGTTCAGGGTTTGTATAAGTAAAGTTTTGGAAAGTTTTTTGTTTGAGTATGGCTCTGTATGATGTCATAAAGGATGGAATTCCTTGTATGGGCACTTCACCAGGAAAAGCACATGCACAAATCAACCAGAGCAAAAGCAAGAGCATGCCAATCAACGTGCTTCATTCGGGTTACGCAAGTCATCGGCAGCGCTGCACAGGACTTGCTCGAGAAGGATTTTACTATTTGTTTTTGACTACAAAATCAATAATGTCACCAAAGAAGTCTGTTTTTGGTTGCGAGGGAAAGATAACCTTGTTTAGCTTCCCAAAGAATTCAATGTTAAGGGAATCGTTAATGTCGATGTCACAGCTTGCAGACAATCGCTACACAAAAGCTGAGTGTGCTTGTGTCTCACCCATCGCTCTCACTTCAAGACCTGCCAACCTTGGACATTTTTTTTTAGTACCATCAGTGTGACCGGGGGG
This sequence comes from Onychostoma macrolepis, assembly GCF_012432095.1. Classification (NCBI taxonomy): domain Eukaryota; kingdom Metazoa; phylum Chordata; class Actinopteri; order Cypriniformes; family Cyprinidae; genus Onychostoma; species Onychostoma macrolepis. The sequence continues at coordinate 22,373,525 of NC_081159.1, forward strand.
GTGCAAGATTTAATGTTAAATATTTTTTATAGGTTAATACTCAGGGTCTGCACTCAGTTTGTGATATTCCTGTTATACAGTATTTTAGAGTAAACAGTAGGGATGCAACAAAACAGTTAGCCCACGGTTCAATAAATACCTCAGTTATGTTTATTTTTTTTTTAACCAGGTTTTTTTTGTTTTTTTTTAACCACAGTTTTTGGTTTAGTTCTTTTTTGCTATTTTTAAATGCTATTTAAAAATATATATTTTTAGAAGTATTATTTTTATGGATTGGCCATTATTTAGTGCTATGAACACATGTAATGTGTGTTTTATTCACACTGGACGCCTGAGGGCGCCCTCGCGCAGAAAATCCACACATCTGATAGATAGAATTCAGGAGGCTCCAGGAAAATATGAACAAAAGCATCCAGATATCACTGTAACCGAATGAAAGAAGACAGAAACGCTTTGAATGATGACATTCAAAAGAACATTAAGATAATAAACACTGTACTGCGACAATGTTTATCTGTGTTCTTAAAACCACCTCAAGTATTTTAATAATTAACGTTATATTTATAATCCACTGATTTAGCTGTTATTCCAGTGTAGAATATATTTCTGCGTCATTCTGTGATAAGAAGCCACATCAGATCAAGAAGCAAATTATTTTAAACATTTGTCTGATGTTGTGCAGTAAAAGAATGTTATAATGTTCTTTTTTGTTGTTGGACAAAATGTTTAGTCATTACAAGGGAAGAAGCTCAGCATGTGTTGCAATGAAGCTTAAAGGGGTCATCGGATGCCCATTTTCCACAAGTTGATGATTCTTCAGGGTCTTAATGAAAAGACTATAACATACTTTGGTTAAAATTTCTCAATGGTAGTGTGAAACAACACCCTTTTTACCTTGCCAAAAACAGCTCTGTTCACAGCGACTCGTTTCGGTGCATGTCCCTTTAAATGCTAATAAGCTCTGCTCACCTCGCCCCTCTCTTCCATGGGGTGACAAGCTGTTCTCTGAGAGACTGTAAACTTTAGCCGCATTCATCGTGAAACTTGCTAACTTGCACATTATTAGGAAAGGCGATTTGCAAAGTTTCATTAAAAGAAAAAAAAACTTATACTCACTTCTTCTGTAGGTGAAGCTGGATCACGAATAATTTGTGCGAACAGACACATTTAGGTAGATCTGGGGGCGCATTCCCTTCAAAAACAAACGTAATCCACTTCAGCAGCTCAGATGTCGGGAGTAAATGATGACTGTTTACAGCTCACTCAAGGCAGGTCAATGCTGAAACGCCAGTGTCAATCAACAATCATGGGAGCGGCCTGGGTCTGTGTGACGTCACACATCCAGGAATCTGAGAACGGCTTGATTTAAGAAAGGGGTTATCATTTATCGGGATTTAAAAAAAACACTGGGTGGATTTTTATCATTATAGGATGGTTGTGTACACACACTGCCAACACACTTTTCGGTGCAAACAACATGTAAAAGAGAATTTTGCATCCGATGACCCTTTTAACATGGAAGTAAAGTTTGGACTCATTCAGTGTATGACTCTGAAGAGCTGCTTTTTAATATCTAAATTCATTATGATATGCTGCCTGCATTCACCTTGTAAAACCTGAAGAAATTAGACTTCAAAAATCAAGCTGCTTGTGCTTCAAGACTAAAAATCCATTTGCTTTGTGTCTCAAGTGCTCCTTGAGGATCAAAAAGGATGGATGCTGGTTTGATTGTTTAAGAAAGATAAAGGTAGATGGAAGATAAAGAGAAACAGAAGAAAAAAAGCAAGAGTATACTAATTTCCATAATGAAGGAGTGTGCACACTTACAGCTCCTTGTTATTGAGGATATGGAGCAGTTCTTGCACTAAGCCATCAGGGGGCAGTGTTTTGTTCACTACACTGGTAAACAGCTGTTTGCCGTGCTGCAGTTTTCTCCATGGAGTTTCCAAAAGAGAGTTACTCAACCCATAGATTCCTGCTGAAACAAACACAATCATCCATCACTTCCTGTGAGCTCTGAGTGAGACACACCCACCAATCTGGTGCTGAATGAGTGAAAGTGGTCTGTATTGCAGACGGCAGGTGTAACACTGCACACAGCAGTGCTTTATGCAAGACCACTGGCGTCTGAACACAGAGCGCTAACTGAGGGATTGAACAAACCTGCTTTGAGATGAATGGGCTCTGAACTGCCCTTGTTTCCATAGTAACACAATGTGTCTTCATTGGCCCTGCATAAAACAACACAGCGAGAAAAAAATAAATAAAACGAGTTAACACAAGTTGCTAAAACACAATTAAACACATTTACAGCTATTTTTGCATCATTTGTCATTGTAAACACAGAAACAATTTCCATTGTTATGTAATGCATACATATAGAACTGTAGAGGAAGTCAACGCAAATCAACACATCCTAAAAACACTCACAAAAACAAAACTCACAAACACAAGTCATATTTTACATATACACATACATATTTAAATGTATACACATTTTCCACATGCTTTGTTATAGACAGATAAAAAAGAACGTTAGACTGATAGACAGACAGACACACAGATATATAGATATACAGACAGATATATAGAAAGACAGATATTATATACACACACACACACACAGTCATGGCCAAAAATACTGGTACCCTTAGTAAATATACTCAAAGGCGGCTGTGAAAATTAATCTGCATTGTTAATCCTTTTGATCTTTTATTTAAAAATATTCACAAAAATCTAACCTTTCATTGGATAAGAATTTAAAATGGGGGGAAATATCATTATGAAATAAATGTTTTTCTCAAATACACGTTGGACACAAATACACCCCTGGAAATTCTTATGAGTAAAGTATCTCTGAAGTATATTCCCATTCATATTCACAATTTTGAGCACTCCAGGGTGATTATGAACATGAAATTATCCAGCCATGGTTTCCTGTTCCACAGAAATATAAATAGGACGGAAAACAAAGCCCAAATTCCCTTAAAGGGATAGTTCACCCAAAAATGAAAAGTTGATGTTTTTCTGCTTACCCCCAGGGCATCCAAGATGTAGGTGACTTTGTTTCTTCAGTAGAACACAAACGAAGATTTTTAACTCAAACCGTTGCAGTCTGTCAGTCCTATAATGCAAGTCAATGGGCAAACAGTCTTTGAGAGTAAAAAAAACATGCACAGACAAATCCAAATTAAACCCTGCGGCTCGTGATGATACACTGATGTCCTAAGACACGAAACGATCGGTTTATGCGAGAAACTGAACAGTATTTTTATCATTTTTTACCTCTAATACGCCACTATGTCCAACTATCCTGATCGCATGCACGGCGTCCGGTGCGTGATGTCTGTATGTGCTCTGGCGTAGTTTACACAAGCGCCGGAAGCGATCTGTTGCACGTATGCGTCACTCATTGTTTACACAGTGCACAGAGATTGTGGAAGTGTTCCCTCCCACTGTGAAGATCTAAAGATATTTAGAAGTACAGGTCATCACAATAGAAGACGATTTTGATGTATCATCAGACAACGTGGAATTTTTTGCTTGCGTAAACTACGCCAGAGCACATACAGACGTCACGCACCGGATGCCGTGCACGCGATAAGGGCAGTTGGACATAGTGGTGTATTAGAGGTAAAAAATGATAAAAATACTGTTCAGTTTCTCACACAAACTGATCGTTTCGTGTCTTAGGACATCAATGTATCGTCATGAGCCGCAGGGGTTAATTTGGATTTGTCTGTGCATGTTTTTTTTTACTCTCAAAGATTGTTTGCCCATTGACTTGAATTATAGGACTGACAGACTGCAACGGTTTGAGTTAAAAATCTTCGTTTGTGTTCTACTGAAGAAACAAAGTCACCTACATCTTGGATGCCCTGGGGGTAAGCAGATAAACATCAAATTTTCATTTTTGGGTGAACTATCCCTTTAATCATCCATCACAATGAGAAAAACCAAAGAATATATTTCTGATGTGCCGCAAAAGATAATTGAGCTTCACAAATTAGTGAAGTGGCTTTAAGAAAAGAGCTAGAACAGTGAAAATTCCCATTTCCACCATCAGGGCAGTAATTAAGAATTTCCAATCAACATAAAATGTTACGAAACTGCCTGGAAGAGGACGTGTGTCTATATCGTCTTAATGCACAGTGAGAAGGAGAGTTTGAGTGGCTAAAGACTCTCCAAGGACCACAGCTGGAGAATTGCAGAAAATAGTTGAGTCTCGGGGTCAGAAAACCTTTAAAGGGGTCATATAATGCCATTTTTGTACAAGCTAATATGATACTTTAGGGTCTAAATTGAAAGTTTGTAATATACTTTAATTAAAAATTCTCATTAGTATTGTAAGAAAACACTCATTTTACCTGCTCAAAAACAGCTCTGTTTTCAGCACACCGTTTTAGTGCGTGTGTTTTTAAATGCTAATGAGCTTTGCTCGCCCCGCCCCTCTGTTCTGTGGGGCGTTTTTGACACAACACACGTGGAGTGTTGCCTTGACAACAGTTGAGGGTATATTTTGAAGAATGGCAGCGGGAGTCTCTGAGGATACTGTGCAACCTTATCAATTCGAACCGGAGTCGGATCCGGAACAGGATGACGGCCCCGAAGAAGTTCAACAATTAAGGCTCGAACGGGACGTTACTGAATGGTTGGTTAACGTAATGTCACTTTTATCTATTTTTGTGTGTACTGTCAGGTAGAGTAGTGAGATACGAACGCTATGTGTTTACTGATACGTTAGTTCATTGACAGATTGATGTTACAGCTAATGGTCATAAAAAATAAATTCGGTAAATGTAGGCTTGTCAGTGATGCGTAACGTTATCTATGCAGTGTTAGGTACAACTCTCAGGGCGGAAACCATTAATTTTCATGCAGTTATAACTGTTTTTATTTATTTAAATTTTTACATTACTTAACAGACACCGTTATAAACCATCTACAAAAGTAAGCTTAGTGTAGTGTTATCATGTTAACTTTAATACCTGCATACAGTTTGTAATAACACAATAACCATAACGCTTTTGTTCATTATAAACGTGGGATTATTAATTATATTGAGAACGTCAGAATAGAAAACATGCATGTACCCTGAATGTAAACATTAGCCACATACATCGTGAAGCTTGCTAGCGATTTGCAAAGATTAATATAAAGGTTAATATAAAGGTTAATTAAACGTTACACTCACTTCTTCTGGAGGTTCAGCAGGAACACGAATAGTTGGTACCGATTCTTTTTCAGGAGCAGCTTCTTAGCAAAACCAGCTTTATACTGACCTTCATTTATAAAGCAGTCTGGTGAAAAATGATTCGCGCAAACATGAAAACATTGACGTTGCTCGTGGGGAATATTCCCTTCAAAAGCGAAACTCAGCCACTGTGTCTTCAGCGGTTCAGACTTAGGAACATCAAAATGACTGCTGTGTTCATTATTGCACCCGAGAACAGAACACCACAATCGCTTAGACGCCATTCTGCTCATAGACAGCTCCAGCGTATATCAACAATGACTATGATTGACATGATTGCGGACTATGATTGACAGCTCGCTCACGAGCAAGGGCGGGTCTGTGTTGAAACACTGCTGTCAATCAACCATCGTGGGAGGGGCGTCCGACCGTGTGGCGCCACACGGTCGAACGGCTTGATTTGAGACAGGGTAAGACAAATAAGGAGATTAAAAAAAAAACACTGGATGGATTTTTATCATTTTATGATGGTTGTGTACAGGCACTGCTAACACACATTTCAGTACAATCAACTTGTAAAAGTGCATGTACCATTATATGACCCCTTTAAAAAAAATTGTCAAACAGCACCTACATCACCACATGTTGTTTGGGAGGGTTTCAAGACAAATTCTCCTCGCTCATCCAAAAACAATCTCCAGCATATTCAGTTATCAGACACGATTAGAACTTCAAATGGGACTGGCTTCTATGGTCAGATGAAACTAAAAAATTAGCTTTTTAGCAGCAAACACTGTTAAGTGTGGCCAATGTGTATTAGAGAAAAACATTTATTTCATAATGATATTTCCCCCGTTTGTCCATATAGTGTATGTACAAGTCATTGGTGTTCGGTAAAGAGTTTTTGGCTCAAGATCTGCATTTAAAGTCACACCAGAGGTGTTCAGCTTGCATTAGGACTTGGCTTTCTGCAGACCAGTCAAGTTCTTCCATGCTGACTAAATCAATCATTTCTTTTTGAACCTTGTCTTATACACAGATGCATTGTCATATTAGAATAGAAAAGGGTCCTGTCCAAACTGTTGCTTTAAAATTAGAAGCACACAATTCCCTAGAATATCATTATATGCTTAAACATTAAGCTTTGTACTCATGGAAATTACTAAAATAGTCAAACCTGTTCATTAGAAGGGGGTGACCCCTTTAGATATATAGACAGATATAGACAGACAGTCTCTGTCCTTCATCGGCTCATAAAGAAATCTTCCTAAATCAGCCGTAATTAAGGAGGAGAGTGAATCCCCTTTCAGTTTGTATATATGAGCTCAGTCAGTGTATCATTAATTTATCTGATTAGACATGTTCCTGTTTTCATACATATGAATCTTGTGGATGGATCCTCAGTGAAGCTCATTACTCCTGATGGAACTATGGTGATAAAGCTGTGTGTTCCAGAGGGCATTTTATTGGCCCAGGAGACAAAGGAGGATGGCTATGAAAGGAGAAATGGCCAATTTAGGGTTTTTGAAAGCACTTTGAGAGAGACATCAATAATGCTGGTGGAACAGTTTGGCAGTGATGGCAAACCGTGAAGAAGAGAAAGACAGACAGCAATGAAAGGACTTCAGAACTCTGGAGACTAGACCCTGTTGTATATGTACTAGGGATAAAATAAGTATGCATAATAATTATGCAGAATGCTGACTTTCAGTAAAACCACATCTGTTTCAGGAATCTTCAAATGAATGTTTATTAATGGCGTTTTGCTGAACTACACTACTCTACTTTTTTTTTTTGGAGGAGGAGGATTAAGTTCACTGAGCTGATGTAATTACATTTTTTTCCCCCTCTATATTCGGTTTCATTCATCTACATGTGCAACATATTGTTTATATTATTTAGTCAAAATTGATTAGTTCTGGTCCGGGATGATGACTGGTCAATGTAACATTCCAGACATGCTAAAAAAAAACATAAAATAGTAAAAGCCATGACAAAAAACACCTGTAGCTACTGTTTATATCTTGTATCTTCTTGTTTAAATATACATAACTCCCAATTACACCAGCTGAGTCTATAAAAAGTACTTAATTTGCGCAAACTACATTGGCACAAACAAAATACCTTCTAATCATGGCCTTATCTATCTCCACTAATGCATTAATTGCACTGAAAGACTGCAGCATGAGAGCCAAATAGCCTTCTAATGATGTATTAATGCAGTACATTAATTGCTAGAAAACCAACAATCAGCTCAAGTTACAAATGAATTTTATACTGGAGACATGCTTTCACTGATATTATTTTCACAAAATAAACTCAAATAGCAAACTTTTCAGTTAAAAGTTTTAAGCATTATGCCAAGGTTATTGCATTTTGAGATTTGGATCAGAAAGACCAAGCTTTACTCAGCTAAAACAGCCAGTCAACAGACAAAAATTTTAGGGTTACACACCCATCTTTCACATTCATCTATCATACCAACTTTCAGGGATCTAATTTTAACTACACCCATAACAGTAACACTATCCAGCTACACCCATGAATGCCATACACAATATATAATTTAATAATTATAATATACAGAAAAAAACTTAATGGTTAAAAATCAGTTTTATTATAGTCATGATTTTTTTTACTATTCATTTTTATGTCTACTTATTTTTGTTGTTTATTATCTTCATAATGTCTGGTTGTTAGAATTTTTATAAAGTTTTGTGTATTTTTGTATATTTCGTTTAAGTAGTTACTGCTGTGCCTTCAGTGTAAATTCAGTACTTGCACATGAAATGAGAAACATTTATTTGTGAACTGCAGGCTTGCTGTCTGTTCCAATCAAGTTTTTAACACATTTAACACCTCTGTGCAAAACATGCATTACATTCTGACAGGATCAAAACAACACATGCTGAAATGTGTCACATATAGTACCTATTTTACTTCCTCTACATTACTCTACCTTGACTGAATAGGCATCACTGACATGCAAACGGTGGTGGACAAGTGCAAGTGTTCAAATAAATTTGACTGCCTGACATCAGAACCAGTCATTTTTGCAGCTCCGTTTTAGTGAATGGTCTTTTCTCACTGGGGATGAAGTTCTGACATTTATAAAATGAACACTTTAACCTCCAAAGGTCAAGGAAAGTTTGATTGAAGTTGGATTAATATGGGTTTACTGTTCGAAAATCTTCAGTAAGATTTTTTCAAAGAAATTTTATTCAGCAAGGACGCATTACATTGATTAAAAAGACTTTAAGGTTTTTTTTTTTTAACATTATATTAATCATTTCCACAAAAACATTAAGTGGCATAACTGTTTTCAGCATTGAAAAGTTTATGCAGCAAATCGGCATATTAGAATAATTTCAAGACTGAAGAAATGGCTGCTGAAAATTCAGTTAACAACAGAGAATTAAACTAAATTTTAAAATACATTAAAAAAGAAAACTATTTTAATTTTTTACAACTTCAAATAATTTAATCATTTTTTGGTGAGCATAAAAAAAATTAAAATAAAAACATTTAAAAACAATTCTTGCTGACCCCAAACAAAAGTTGCAGAAGTATAGTAAGAACACTTTCATCTCCAAAGATCAAGGAAAATTTGATTCCTCATGAAATGAGCCCTTAAAAGAATCTATATAGTCTATTATGCAAAAACTGTGAGCAGCACACTCAGAGAGGAATTTTAATACCAAACCTGATCTAAATAAGCAGAAATCTTTTCATTGGGCTGAAATATCGCATAAAACATAAGGCTGCTATCATTGTTGTCAGTCACATCTCTGTAGAGGAACAAACAAAACCTCTTTTTTCTTTTAGAAAGGCCATCTCCATTTACAGAAGACAGCTGTATTGATTTCAGCACAAAATGACCATTGTAATTCCTCAGAGTTTATCTGGACATGTATCATTTTGTCCTTTGTGGCCGCGGAAAGAAAGCGAGAGTCCGATAAGCTCAATAATGATTTTGTTTATTAAAAGGGTAAACAAATGAATAACACTCCCCACGGCTATGGCTTTCTGTTTCATTACTGGGTTTGGGAGTCTGAGTGGCCTTCCAATGTATTTTCTGTTTGTAAATATTCGCTTGAAGAGACAGAGACGAATGGACAAATGTTATCCCTCCAAGTCCCTCAGATGACAGCATGGACTTAAGTAATACATCACTACATTAGCAGACAGCCTTTCAGCAAGCTAAAGTATAGATAAGGTGATGATGACTATTTTTAAGGATATCCTAATATCTAGCTAAATACACTGCAGCGTCAATTGAATCGCAAAACACTACACACCAATATTATGGTATTATACACACAAAAAACATGAATTATTTCAATAAACGTCGTTATTTTTGACCTTTAATATGTGGAATCATGAAACCCATCTTCTTAAATTGCCTCAAATTACTATGTTCTGAGAAAGTCACGCTGCTGGAAACACGCCATCTGTTCAGACTATATCCTAAATAGACTTCTTGAGCTTCGATATATGGAGAGCAGGTGGTGGCACCAGTGCCTGCTGTCCCTCTTAAGGACTCCAGAGCTTAGACAGTATCATCACTGTCATGTCATCCTCATAACAAATGATAAAGAAAGCGAGATCATGAAAGACTGGCACTTCACTTGTAGTAATTTTGGAGCTACTTCTCAAAACTTTGAGTCTCTTTATATAGGCTTGATATACAGTGGCACCAAGTGGTTTTAATTAGTGAACTGACAGCTGAGATGTACATGATTTAATTGGATTTAAATGAAAGATTCTGTAAGAATGCATCACATTATCATTGTTTTTTTGTTTTGTTTTTTTTCCCTGTGAAACGGTATACCAAAGGCATTTCAGGTTTTATTATTTGACAACATTTTAATTAATAAGATGATTTTAACAAAACTGTATCATGAAATATCTATATATAAATAATTAGTTTGATGTAGCTGTTTGAAAACTAAATTATGAGCATAGTTGCCACCAAAAACCTTCACAAATACAACAACTTCACCTCTGAAAACGATCAAAACACCATCTAGGTATTATTTGAACCTATTAAGTTTGAATGAGCTTGCTTTCTCAAAGTGAGGGAAATCACTAACAGTAAACCATTTGATTTATTCAAGGCATTCACCATTTAAGCAAGGTTATATATATATTTAGAAAGAACCAAACAAGATTTGCCTTCCACCACTCACCTGAAGTCAGCAGTAAGGAGATTGAAGCCATTATATAAATGAGCTTCTGAAGACACTTTACGGAGGTACGCGAAACTGTCCAAGTTATCTGTCAAATAGTTGGACACCAGGAAACCTGAGTAAAAATGATAAATGAAGACAGGCATGTATCAATAATCCAATTTATTACAGCAACCATGGATTGTGAAAGAGGAGGAATGGGTTGTGAAATGCTTGGCGAAGGTCATTTCATTTTGTCCACTCTCAAATATGTAATTTAGGCAGATTTAGAGAACTAATTGCTCAAATTAATGCAATTTGTTGAACAACATGTACTGAGACATATTTCTCCAGCTCTTGCACGCAGCTGTTGAGTACAGCCATCCAAATAACAGCTGGGTTGTTTGCATTATATTTAGTGGCATGGCTTAGGAACAGAGGGGTGGGGTGTGTTCGACATGCTTTTGATGGTAAGTGCTAGTGAGGTGTCAGCCTATAAAGAGGCCTTGAAGAACCTAAACAGACATTGGAGTGATGACAGTGAGTAGTCTAGTTCATTTGAGTGGAGATCTGCAGTGAACAGCTGTTCTCGTCTCCGGCCTCACAACCCATATGCGTGCGTTTATGTGAACATGTCAGCAATCATTAAGAAGAACACAATTAAGGCAACCCCACTTAATATTCAGCATTGTGGGTTATGAGTAAAGTCCTTAGAGGAAGAATGTTAACAATGTAAACAGACTAAAACTACATCACTAGAATAAGGTTTCTATTGGAGCACTGAAATTTGAAAATGTAAAAAAAATTGCAATGTGTTAAAACAGGTGCCATTTTAATCTCAACTGATCTAAAGAAACATCTATTAACCCTTTAAACCTGAATATGAGACATTATTTTAAGCAGACTGTCCTAATTATAAAGACGACAAACTCACCATAATCCAACACTCAGAAAGATCTGATTCCTCATGGAGTCATAACACATAAAACCCCACAGACACGCATGTGGCCAAGTATATACAAATGTAGCATTCGTGTGGCTTTTCCGCTTAGAACTTCATCAAACACACACAGATCGAAAATGGCATTAAAAACAACCACTGCTTACAGTGAATGCTCCTGATTGAAATGAGCCTAAAATTAACATAATCCATTGCATCAATCATGAGATATACCTCACGGAGTGATGTAACATGCTACACTCTCAGAAATAAAGGTACACAAGCTGTCACTGGGGTGGTACCTTTTCAAAAGGTACACTTTTGTACCTATTAGGTTCAAATATGTACACTTTAAGTACTAATATGTACCTTTAAGGTACCAAAATGGACTCTTTATGTACAAACATGTACCTTTTGAAAAGGTACCGCCCCAGTGACAGCTTTTGCACCTTTATTTCTGAGAGTGTACATGGCTAAAGACATGTCTCTCATCTTTCCGGGATGCAATCATGCAAACCGTCCATGCTTGTTTTTTTCAACATCATTGTAAATATTTTGGAAACTCTACCAATTGTATATTTGAGTCAGTTCTAGCAATGCCTACCTCTATACACAGCAGATGCAACTATGCCTAACATTTGACTCTCATTGCTAGTTTTGGAGCTATGAGTCATTACTTTGTGTATGTCACTCAAAACAACCATTTTAAAAATGCCATTTTATTGAGCATGAAAATCTCCATCAACATGGATGGAGGGAAAATCCAGGGACCAGACACTTCCAGAGTCATGGGCTCTTGCGATTAAAATGGTTTAAAAACCACCCAATATCCTAGAAACCACCTAGCAATGCCCTAACCACCACCCACATTACCCTAAAAATAGCAATATGCTAAAAAACGGTAAGAAGGCATTAACAACCATATAGCAACATCTTGATAAGATGGACAAAAATTTCTAGTACAGTCCCCAGCCATATCTAGAATATTACAGAACTATTATAGGAACTTGTAAAAAATGTGGCCATTTCTATCATCATGTGTGAGTTTTGCATAGGCAAACACCACTCACATTTTCTTGAGAAAAATGTAAAAATCTAGTTTTTGTTATTTCTTTTGCTGATTTGAAACATATAGCAATTTTGATGAGAGACTCGATCTGCTCAAGCTATATATATATATATATATATATATATATATATATATATATATATATATATATATATATATATATATATATATATATAAAAAATGCAGGAAAATAATCTCAGAACAGAAACAGAAAGTGCATGGACGATGAAGGCTTTTCAAAGGTGAATTATTCTACTATTAAGAGTAATTTGTCAGGGTAATACATTGATTAAGTGTGTCAAGTCAACTGCTCAGTAATAGTAGAGTACATTAATACAAATGGGTGAAAGATCTGCACTACCTCTCCCCTGAGCGTCTGGATTTTGCCGTGCTTCCAGGTAATTGGTCAGTGCCGCCAGTTTCCCTCGTTTGCTAATTCCCAGCCAGGATCCGCCTTCCTTCCCCTCTTCCAGGTCCAGACCTAATGACAGAAAACAAAAAGTCACATTGTGATTTAATGTCAGAGTGACATTAAATCCTGTCTGCTGGCTATAATAATAAAACCAGCAGGAGATCAGATTTAGATGTACCGAACAGCTCAGGAATGTTCACTGAGAATGACCTGAACAAAGTGAAGAATAATATTTTTCATCTTGATACTGAAAAGAAAACAAAGTAATTTATAGGCCTAAGCACACTGATCAGTCTAGTGCTTTGAAAAGAGGAGAAATTCTGAACAACTGAATAACTCAATTCTACCAAAAACAACAGTGCTAGGTGGTTTCATGCAAAACTACACAGCAAAACCACAGAGTGATTCATATTTAGTAACACCCCATTAATAATGGTAACATTTAGCTTAGTATCCTTAAAAATACCTGGCCTTCTCATCTTCGCCTAAAGACTTCAACATTTCTCATCCATACCCTACACTTCACTCCTCCAGACAGATAAGGGCTTCTTCGTTAGCAGCAGAATTTATTTCTACAGCTACACATAAAAACACCCATCAACCATTCAATTCTGCCTGACTGAACGGCAAAACGTGAACAGAAAAAACAAAACAAAACAAAAGCCCCGTGATCTTGTGGAGCCAGGGGAATGACTGATTTCTGTTCTGAGATGTATTGTTTAGCAGACTGTGGGTCATCAGTCAATTGAAGACTTCTTACTCCTTGAGGGTGGTCAGCTGAATCCTGACAATGGACACTTAATCAAACGTCGATGATTACCTTTTCCTCTGCTAATGTCAGATTGATTATGACTGAATTCCCACTACTGAGGCGTGATGCAAGAGACGTAAATGTAATTCTAACCCCTCAAGCAGTAGATGCAACCAGCTTATCTTCTAAATGATTCGGTGTTTCCTCAGGAAAAAATAATCTTCAATAGTTCTCTCCAAACTGAATGTTCTGACAAATAATAAATCACTGACTCATAAGATGATGCAGTTTAAACCAGTATGAAGTAGTTTGAGGAATTGGATTTTGCCATTTTTCAGTGGCATCAAATCTTTGAAATGTAAAACACATAGTAGCAAGTAATCTAGATATCCACAATTTTCTTATATTTTCTGAATTAAATAATAGATTAAATAGCACAAGATCTACCTCTTGAGTGCAAAGGTACTAAAAATATCAAAGCTAACACAAAAATTTGGAAAAAAAATAAAAATACAAAACCTAGCAAAACTATACCAATCGGCTAGTTGGTTAGTGGAAAAATAGTTAAAATAGTACAGCTAAAATAAAAATTAGGGAAAGAATTGTAGACAAGCTAGCCTACCACACCATTTGACTAGTTAGGTAGTGGACAAACAGTCAAAATATTAAACCTAAACAAATATTACGAGAAAAAAAAACTATATACACTAGCCAGCTACACTTTTCGAATAGCTAGTTGGATAAATAGTAAAAATATTGATCCAAAAAAATTTGATAAACTAGACAACCACACTACTTTATTAGCTGGTTAGTAGCAAAATAATTGGCAAAAATGAAACACTCTGTTCTGTCTAAAGGTCACTGCATATCGAGTCCGAAATTTTTGTCCAGAATTTTCGCATGTTAAAAAATAAATACGAACTCACGTTGTGTCAATCACGTTTACACACTGCATCCGAAACTTTTGTCCGTCAGAAAAAAATTCAGATAGGGTTCGATTTTCTGCATTTTTCGCATCCGTAGCAAGCATTTTCAGAGGTGTTTTGACAACTCAGAGCCACCATAGAAGTGAAAGCCAAAATTGTATGCTGGTTTCAATGCCTGGCACGCACCTTTCCGATGCCAAAGTTTGGTGCGTGTGTGTCCATACCTTAGACATACTGCAGCCAGTCTCTGTTCAGGAACAATTGTTTCACAGAAATTGGAGGTCTTCATTTAAATACAGTCATGGCCAAAAATATCGGCACCCTTGGTAAATATGATCAAAGGCGGCTGTGAAAATTATTCTGCATTGTTAATCCTTTTGATCTTTTATTTAAAAAAAAAAAAAATCACAAAAATCTAATCTTTCATTGGATAATAAGAATTTAAAATGGGCGGAAATGTCATTATGAAATAAATGTTTTTCCTCAAATACACGTTGGACACAATTATTGGCACCCCAAGAAATTCTTATGAGTAAAATATCTTCCCATTCAAGTATATTCCCATTCATATTCACAATTTGGAGAACTCCAGGGCACTCCAGCTGCCAAATACCCTTAATCATCCATCACAATGAGAAAAACCAAAGAATATATTTCTGATGTGCAGCAAACGATAATTGAACTTCACAAATTAGTGAAGTGGCTTTAGGAAAAGAGCTAGAGCAGTGAAAATTCCCATTTCCACCATCAGGGCAATAATTAAGAATTTCCAATTAAATATAAAATGTTACGAAACTGCCTGGAAGAGGACGTGTGTCTATATCGTCTTAATGCACAGTGAGGAGGAGAGTTTGAGTGGCTAAAGACTCTCCAAGGACCACAGCTGGAGAATTGCAGAAAATAGTTGAGTCTCGGGGTCAGAAAACCTTACAATAAAAAATTGTCAAACAGCACCTACATCACCACATGTTGTTTGGGAGGGTTTCAAGAAAAATTCTCCTCGCTCATCCAAAAACAATCTCCAGCATATTCAGTTATCAGACACGACTGGAACTTCAAATGGGACTGGCTTCTATGGTCAGATGAAACTAAAAAATGAGCTTTTTAGCAGCAAACACTCGAGATGGGTTTGGTGAACACAGGGATAAAAAGTACCCCATGTGTACAATGAAATATACTGCTGTATTGATGTTGTGGGTCTATATTTCTGCTGGAGGTCCTGGACATCTTGTTTAGACACATGGCATCATGGATTCTATCAAATACCAACAGATAAAAAAAAATCAATAAGTGACTGACTCTGTTAGAAATCTTATAATGGGCCATGTTTGGATCTTCCAACCGTACAATAATCCAAACACAAACCTCAAAAACACCACAAAAATGCATCACTGAGCACAAATCCAAGCTTCTGCTGGCCATTCCAGTCCTCTGACCTGAACCCAATAGAAAATGAGTGGGATGAACTGAAGAGAAGCAGCACCAACATGGAGCTGGGAATCTAAAGGGTCTGGAGTGATTCTGGATGAAGGAATGGTCTCTGATCTCTTGTCAGGTGTTCTCTAACCTCATCAGGCATTATAGGAGAAAATTTAGAGCTGTTAAAATGGAAAATGGAGGTTTCAAAAAGTATTGAATAAAAGGGTGCCGTTAATTGTGGCCAATGTGAATAGAGAAAAACATTTATGTCATAATATTTCCCCCCATTTTAAATTATTATCCAATGAAAGGTTAGATTTTTAAAATAAAATATCAAAAGGATTAACAATGCAGATTAATTTTCACAGCCTTCTTTGAACATATTTACCAAGGGTGCCGATATTTTTGGCCATGACTGTTGGCTCGACTCGCTCGAGTATTGCTACCAAAGCATCAAAATCCTGTAGTAAACTTTGAATCCTTCAGGATGGATTCAAACCCTTGATGAGGTAGAACTCTCCTTCATTTCTACGCAATCTCAGCATTAGATGGACCCAATATTTCCTCTTTCTTTTTCTCTTTTTAAGAAGAGAGAGGACAACAAAATCATCCTCACTGCTTGAAGACTCCATTTTGTATTGTTTTGCAAATTTTTTCACAACGGATTAACTAATACGCATCGGACTCAGTGTTCAAGGTTTCTGTGCATGACGAATTTTTAGGATGACGAATACGAAAAAAAACGCATACGAAAATTTTGGATTCAGAGTGCAAAGACCTTAAGTGGGCTGTTCTTGACCAGAATCCTAGACATCATGCTCATAGTCAAATGTCTGGCTCTGTGCGACACAATAAAAAGACTCTTGAAGAAACTCTTGTTTATCCTAACTGTAGGAACTCAGCTATATGCAGTTCAGACTAACTCTGCTGATATAAAAATCAACATCTGAATTCCTTAGTGACACAACGAAGCCAATGATTCTCAAAATGTAGGTGAGATAAAAACTGGACTTTGGATATTAAATATTTGTCTAATAACTGAAAAAATAAGATTGATCTTTACCGCTGAGGATCTCGTTGTTGCTGCCCCAGAAGTCTGCAGCTTTGGACGGTCTGCTGTAGACCTCATCTCTGTTAGCAGCCAGAATAAGCCTGCAGGAAAAAAAACAATCACACAATCTCTCACACAGTATTCTACCTATACAATCATACTGATAACATATCATTTCTGTAATAGCATACATCACTATAACAGACCACCTTTAGAATCATCCTTCCTTATAGCATCATAAATAAAAATAAAAAAACTGCAATGCTGTGCTGTGTGTAATGGACTTGGTGTTAACCAATAAAGGTCTGATTTTCAGTCAGACTTCCTGTGGGAGGGGGAGAGATGGAGGCTGGCACTGTTGAATGGGCTCATAGGTCACATGTGCACCTAAATGTGTTTATCTCAGGCTGATCCCAGGAGAGCAATGGATGCTTTGCCAGCTCCACACCTAAGGCCCAGAGAAGGCTCAGCTGTGATGCTGAAAGCTGCTGTGTGTGGCTTTATTGTCTCTGCTCAGGCCTGATGCTCTGTAGATGCCTCTCTGCCATTAAAATCCAGTGTAATGGAATATTCATTTATATCTTTTCATGTTGAACTAAGTAATTTGGGGTTTATGTCACGCAGCTGGGAAATGTCAACCATACATTCTGCAAGGATACCTTTTTAAAACAAACTTTAAACGAATTTAAGAATTATAAATCCACAGGAAAGTGTAGTGCTCGATCCATACTGATTTCAATATTGATGACTGATGTCAATATTTTAGAGATCAGGGTGGCCTTTATATGTGATAACACAATATTTAATTTAAAGATAGTACATAATGTGTTATATAAATGAAGTATGAAATGTAAATTAAATTTATATTCATTTTACATAATATTTGCTAAATTAAATCACTTGCTGAAAATAAACACGATTGCACAAATATGACATACTGTAGCTGCCAAGTGGATAATATGGAGTATCCCTTTAACATGATATCAAGAGTTCATTTTGTTTTTTTTGTTTTTTTAAATAGCACAGCTATCATCAGTACTGCTACACTGCAACATTACTTCTGCAGCTATAATGTAACTCCATAGATTCACTTTAAATGTAATGTAACTCCATAAATTCACAATAAACTTTTAAAGAAAAACGATGGCATAACATTCTCTTGGTGATAAAACAACAATGCAGAGCACATTACAGTTACCACACATTTAGGCTTGCAAGGCATAACAATGGAAGTACAACAACTAATGTAAAATGGCCCAAAACTCTCTCAACACTGGCTCCGGGCCAGTGGGCCATCCTTTAAAGTTTCATAAAACTCTAGATTAAGCAGACTGTCAACTTATGCACCTTGGTGGGTCATTAATGTAAACATAGTTGGTTGTAAATGTGAACTGTCAGGACAAAGAAAAACATAAGTCAAAAGTTCTGTGCGTTAAGCCTTGAAGTCAACACGCAGCTCATTTTTCAGGGGCACAGGTTTATCATTCTGCCTTCCTGGCCATGCTTATAGAAAAGGCAAGACTTGCACTAACTGCTTAGCAACAGCAGTCAAATGTCCACTGTATTTCCAGCCTGTGAAACCTGATGGGATGACAGAGAAGAAAGAAATTGGAGAGACAAAGAGTGATGAAATATCCTGGAGGCTTCGCAGATTGATCTGCAGTGGTTGATGCACCCCAGGAATAGGTGTTCTGTACTGGAGACAGCTTGCAAAGCAGAAAAACTTCTCTTCATCTGAAAACAACTTACTGGCTTGACAATGTCAATTATGCCAGACCTTGGGCAAGGTTATCACCCTCTTTGTCAGCCTAAATGGAGAGATATTCTTTCTCACTGAAACAGAAAAATGGCAAAAAGATGACTGGACACAGCAAGACCTGAAAAGAAGTCAAGGGCAGATGAAGAGGCAGTTATGGGAGAGCAGAAGGGAGTCCCTGAGAGATGTAGACAGACCAAAAAAACTGTGGTCAGTAAGATCTTTTAAAATGATCTTGAAAGAAGTCTATTATGATCATCAAGCCTGTATTTATTTGATCACAAATTCAGTAAAACAGTAACACTGTGAAATAATATTACAATTTAATTCACTTTTATATTTTTATATATATTGTAAAATGTAATTCACATTATATTAATATAATTAAGTTGAATGTTTAGCAGTCATTACTCCAGTTATGAGTGTCACATGATTTTTTTTATTATCAGTGCTTAATATTGTGGAAACCATAATACATTTTAAATGATTTTTAATGAACAGAAAGTTCAAAAACACAACATTTATCTTTGGAACAATATAAACAGTATAAATGCAAAGTAGGGCTGTGCAATTAATCGAATGCGATTGTCATGTGCATCTCGTCAGTAAAACCGGCGATTCATCTGCGATAATGAACGCGATATTGCGTAGCTTGTCAGTGATCTACGGCTCTATGTAGTAAATGCCGCTCCATCTGAAAGCACATAATGGAAATTTACAACTAATCATGGAACCGGCTTTACTGATGAGATGTGCACGACAATCGCATGCGATTAATTGCACAGCCCAAATGCAAAGGTTTTCTGACCCCGTTTTGAAACGTTAAGATATACGTCACATTATGGAAGTAAAATTGGATACAAACAGCAATTCATGCTGACTTTAAGAAGACAAAGGAAATGGCACAACTCACCTTTAAAGGTTTCTTTGAATTTAGATACTTCAGAAATAGACTTAAATGCCAAGCATACTTCCGTATGTTGCATTTCAAAGTAATATTTTTATGACTCCGATATGAACAGGAATTTCACCGTTTACTTTCTTAATACACACAGCGAGTGCTTCTAAAGTTCAGTGTCTGTTCCATATCTTATGTTCGTGTTAGTATCATGGCAGCAAAGCATCATGATGATCATGCGACTGAAAAAATGTCATATTTTTAACCTCCACGTCATCAAGGAAAGAGAAATGAGCACCATAGCAATGCTTAGATATGTTAAGAGCAGAAGTTTTAGACATGAATATCAGCTCTATGTCTCAAACAGCTGTACACTAGCAGAAACAAAATTTATTTTATCCAAAAGATCTCTAGCTAAAATTCTAGACTATGTTGTATTTCAGAATCTTTTAGCCTCTCTGACAGGCTCCATCTGTTCCGAAGATAAAATATTACCGCTAAGTCGATCCATTTTAGTGACATCAAAGTCATCATGACCATATATATAAGTAAACTAACCCAGACCTCCAGCCTTTTTCCTCTAAAAGGGATTTTAGAGCTGCTGGCTGGGAATGTGAGGTCAGAGGTTAACATGATGAAGATTAAATGTTTCAAAAAGAGGCGTTTATTTCCACTAACCACATCCGATGTTGGTTTTGAACTGTAAAGAACTTTGCAATAATTGTACACTTCTTCTGGGTATTGAGACAGAAATCCTCATTAATCTCAAAGGCATTTCTGTTTTTAAGATGGATTAATGCCACTGACCTGAATGAGGTGAATCATAGTGCATGGGGGGGTTGATGCCAAACTGTAGCTTCTGTCAGCAAAATATGCTCAAGAGGTCAGTGCTAATGATGACATTAGTTGAAGCCTATGTCAGTGCTTTACCAACCTTTTTATCTCAAGTACCCACATACTCCCATCAGTACGTACCATCATAAACACCAAACTTGAAATAAGGGACATGTAAAACTACATATTTTTAAAATCAGATGACATGGTCATGAAAACCTTGTATAATTAGGATGTTTTGCTTCACCTGAACAGTGATTCTGTCAAAATTCCCCATAAATATCATAATTATTTCCTTTTGAGCTAAATTAACCTGTTTCCCTTACAAGGGTCTTTACACAAGATGCATTCTTGAGTTCAAAAACAGATTGGACAGAAGACTCAAGATGCAATTTGGCCAATTAAGATGGACTATATATACCTTGACATGCCATCTTACAAATGCTGGCAGAATGTACAAAGATGTACGGCTGAATACACATAGATGCACCAGAGAATGAATTTAAAAGTACAACTATTTTACTAAACAGCAAAACAGCACTGTTGCTGAAAGTATTAAAAATATAATATACAGTACCGTTCAAAAATGTGGGGTCAGTAAGTTTTTGTTTTCAGTTACAAAATTAAGTTTTATTCCAAAAGGATGCATTCAATTGGTAAATTGTAACATTGCAATAGTGCTGGGCGGTATGACCAAAAATGTATATCACGGTATTTTTCAAAATTATACCGGTTTCACGGTATATGACGGTATTTATTTTTTTCATGCATGATCGGGTGTTAACCACATTTTCTACTGATTGAGAGAAGAAAAACTGCAGTAGATTGACTTAGAATGCCCTATTTTACTGTCATGATGAGCGAATATTGTAGAAAAATTCCACACTAAATAGTGACTAAACACGACCCATTAATACATGTTAACCAGGAGTCATTCTCATTTATAATCGCGACATCGTCTGATAAAATCAACATGCATCTAACGTTATACTAAAGAGCGGCTATGCGGTGGTTTTGGCTATATTACTTTTTTGTCTCATGCAGCGCACTGCCCGCGCCTGAGTAAACTAAAAAAAGTGCATAATATTAACAGACGAACTATGCTCATATTTATAATTCCAAACAGTCGCGGTACGGCCAAATGAATGCGGTGCTTCTCTGCCGCTCGCTGCACAGAACAGACGCAGAGAGACGCGACGCTGCGCTGGGAGTCAGATCTCGCGCTCGGGGCAGCACTGGCGACATCTTCCAACTGAACCATAGCTAAGGTTTATCCAAAACATTCGCTAGGTTTGTCAGTTTGTATATTCTATGGAAAAAAGCCGCTAAAAGGGTCTGAAAGTTGCTAAATATAGTGCTAAAGTCACGCCTGTGTGTGTGAGACGCGGAGCTGGTGGCGGCGCGGTGGATATTGTGGATGAGTTCTTCTGTGTCATCACGTTCTACATAGCCCTAATATTATAAATCACATTTATGTTCTACAGGTTTATCAATACACAAAATGAAAATATTTTGAAATACCCCTTAGGTCTACTCAAGCACCCCACTCTGTGTACTCGGTCCTTTGTTGGGAACCACTGGTCTAGGTGGATCCAAACAAATTGCAATGTTGCTAAATTACAGGATGCAATATAAACAGAAATACACTCTGTATTCTGTAATATTATTAACACATTTACCTGATTATAGTACTTAAAGTACAGTACATTTTGGCGCTGTTTTGTAAACAAGTTGATGCTACCCTAAATCAGAGGAACCGATGCACCACAAGACAACCTTCAAGACTCAGTGTCATTGATTAGATTTTACATCCTGGGTTGAGTCATCTGTGACTCTGAACCACTGTGACTGACTCAATATTAGATAATCAAATTACAGCTTGCTGGGCAATAATCCTGATTAGCGTAGCATGTTACAATCTGACAGTATTAACAAAGGTAACCTCTCTGCAGTGAAGGGGAAAGAAGACAGAGAACACTAGCACATGCAAATTGATTACATAAACACGATTCGCAGGTCACCAGGCAACAGCTATTGACAAAAAAAAAAAAAATACGGACTTGGCTCTCTCAGCTCTTTAGAGACATTTGGCAAACCCTGACCTAGAGACATATCCTTTAGGGACTGAGAGTTTAAAATTGTGGTAGAGGTCACCTGGGTCTAGTTTGTCAGCTTGGTACTCCACAACACTATTGTACTGCTGCACAGTCATTGCTTTTATGGCCTTTCACAGTAAGTGCACACCACAGCTTAAACTAAATTACAGGTTAGCCTAAATGAAATTATGAAATGAAGCCACCTGGGATTTAAATGTAACATTAATGTAAATAAAATAAAACAAAACATTTTCCTGAAACAAAAACGACACCGTTCAAAAGTTTGGAGTCAGTAAGATTTTACTTTTATTTAGCAAGGATTTATTACATTTATTTTAAAAAATTACAGTAAAAACTATTACAAAAGATCTATTTCAAATCATTTTTTAACTTTCTATTTATCAAAGAATCCTGAAAAAAAACAACAAAAAAAAAAAAAATCAGTTTTTAAATTTTAAATATTAATGTAATATAAAATGTAATATTATTCTTTTTACTGTATTTTTAGTAAATTCAGCTTTAAACTACTTTTAAGAAATTTGAATTATTTCAAACTTTTTACCAGTAGTGTGTATGTATGTATTAGTTAATTTGTATATTATTAGATTGATTCTTCTAAACGTAAAGAGACTGGATTTATAAGAAATGTATTATATTAAGATATATTATTACATTAAATTTACCATTATTTATGAAAAATGATTAAAATCTTGTGATAAAAAAACACGTCTTATCAGCAGCCCAATAAAAGCCGTTTTATTACATATGGAACAGGTCGCCTCAAGGGTACCAACATTTTGAGATCACATGAACAGCTGAATAATACCCCTCTTTTCCTGGACACTTCCATCTGAGGAATAAATTAATCATGGCTCACTGTGAGCATTTATACAATGTCATCGGTAACTGAAAACGTTTGCTTTCCATGATTCAGCGTCCACTGGACAATGTCAAAACAAGTCAAATACCACCGCATTAGCCAGCGCAACAATAAATGAGTGCACCTTCAAAAGGTGAAATACGGGCCAAAAGATTTTGCTTTACATGCCAACACTTCATACTTTTTCAGCATTTATGCAAAACTGTTTGCATTGAACACATAGACAGTAAAGCTCCTGGGAGCAGGTGCACTACCTGTAGGCATTTTTGGATGCAGGCCGAGGGTCAAACTTCAAGAAGATGATGCACATGAGGAGGTTACTGATGGCAGGAGTTTTCAATCACAGTGAGGTCAGAGGTCAGAGCTGGGACGTGCAAAGTGCTAGACGAAGAGATGAAAGAGAGAATGAGACAATGAATTTTGGATAAGAGGAGACAAAAGCTGCGCTGTACGCTGTAAGCACAGAAGAGGACGACCTTGAAGGGGATCAATCAAACTATTCCAGCAAGACTTCTAACTTTAACAAAAACTCAGTCTGAGGATAAAATGAAACAGTAATCGAATAGAGAAACCGTATTATTATTTCACACATTATTACCACATGGTAACAATATAATCATGGGCTCCTATTTGTCTTACAAAACATAGTTTTGTGCTGAGCAGCAATGAAGACATGAAATACACATTTGTTTTGATGTGGAAGTAATCGATATTGAAGAACATTGTAGAATCCAGCCACTTTACACTGAAAACATCTTAGCTTATGAACACAGACATGAAAACAGTCATACACAGTCACGTAACAAATCATATCTTCCACTTTTTGGCATAATCTGACAGGTAGTGTTCAGATACAAAGCCAATCGGTAACAATAAGCATTTTAAAGATAACAGTATGTGTATAAATGTATGCTATAAGGCATAGATTAACTTTAAACTGATGTCTTTGTTCCTCAGTGTGCTTCATTCATAGAGAATGATCCAGTAGGTTTAAAGTCAGGCTTATGTCAACTGAGATGCAGTCTGACAGCAGGCTAGCAGTAGCCTAACAAGCTTGCTAACTGGTCGAATAACTTGAAGACAGCGAACAAAAACGAACAAAAAAATCAACCTTGTTTTCTCTTTAGTTTCTAACAGGTCATGTTATATATTACTTACGGATCCATGTGTTGTCAATGATCACAATTCATTGTGCCGCTACTTTAAGAGGCAACTTAGAGCACAGGCTAATACACTGTACAAAGGGCTAAACCAACCTCGCATTGACGTGTGCAGAGAAGGTCCGGCGCTGATTGGCTGAAACTGGACCTGAAAACAAGGACAGGACCGCCCACAGCATTGCAACTGTTCACAAAACAGTTTATTTTCTTCTTTCAAACTATAATCACATTTAGAAGTTAAAAGAAACTGAACCCGGATCAAGTCACGCTCGCTTGCTGTCACCTATCAACTGTTATCAAAAAATGAGTACGTTTATATTCTAATTATTGTTTATTAAATATGCAAATAATATTCAATATTATTAAATTAATACATAGATTCAATATTCCATTATAAAAGACAGATTAAGAGTTCAGATGCAAAAGCCTCTAAGTGCCATCGGAAATTTTCTTCTAAAATGAGAATTTTTTTTCTCAGGCTCCTATATTTATGTTCAGTTATTTCACTTTACAGTTTTTTCCAACTGTACACACAAAATCTTTTCATGTCACACGATTTCTGAAACCTCTCACTCAAAGTGCAAAACTACACACCAAATCTCCAAAACCATAAGCTATTTCTCAGCCTTTGACTTAGTTTTCAATTGCATAAAACACTTTTTTCAAAACACTACACAATTCTCTACCTAAAACACAAAAATCTAATAGGAAGTGACTTGCTTTCCTTTTCCAAACACAACCAATCAAAATGCTACACTGTCTCACCAGGTCACACACACACACACTCCTCACATGTGCAAACACCAATTGCTTAACTGATCACTAACCAATCACTGCTTTACTGCCATCTCTGATGAGATTAGGGCAACACTTGTTGATCAACCACTGAGAGTCCAGCATCAAACTTGAGTCGATTTACAGTGGCGTCCATAATTCGAACCTTCAGAAATGAGAACAGCTATGCAACTATCTAATGACTATTTTAGCATCACAGTAATGTACAGTAAAATACGTATGACTGCATAGTATTGCATAAACATTTGTAACTCTAAGCCATCCATTTACTGCACTGCATTGAATGAATGAGGTTGGTTATCATGCTGTACTACATTTTTTTGTAAATTGTTAGTTTTCACCAGGCTGTTCTGGTCTAAAACTGGTTTGCCACCCATCCACAATTTGTAGTTTTGTACCTACCCCCATATTCACCTTTTCTAAATCCCATAGAGGAATTCTTCTCAGCCTGGCGCTGGAAAGTGTATGATCGCCAAACCTATGCCTGCATGGCGTTTCTCCAGGCAATGGAGGACACATGTGGGGACATAGAGGTTGCCTCTGTCCAAGGTTGGATACGCCATGCTAGGAGATACTCCCCTCGATTTTTGGCAAGAGAAAACGTATCTTGTGATGTGGACGAAGTATTGTGGCAGACCCAGCCCGGAGAAGAGATGAAGCGTAGCTTGGCACTGGTGACTGATCCCCCCCCCCCCCCCCTCCCCCCCGCCAATTCCTGGACTGCCCCCCCGGGACCCCACACACACAATTGTATTCTTTACTGTATTCTACAGAATATTCTTTTGATTTACATATGATTCTGATTTTGCATTTTGTGTGTGCAGTTTTGGGAATTGTGTGTAGAGTTTTGAAAAAAGGTGACATTGTTTTGAAAACGTGTGTAAGCAGTTGAAAAAAACTGTAATGACAATGAACAGAACCTATTAATTGCCATTAAATTGAAATAACTGAACCCACACATGAAAGCCTGAGAAAAATGCTTATTTTGGAAGAAAATTTCAGATGGCACTTAGAGGCTTTTGCATCTGAACTCTTCAGATATAGTCAAGTCAAGTCAAGTCACCTTTATTTATATAGCGCTTTTACAATACAGATTGTGTCAAATCACTTAACAGTATCAAATTGGAGGATAGAGTGTCAGTAATGTATAATGATAAGATTAAACACTCAATTTTCAATTTTCAGTTAAAGGCATTTCATTATTGAATTCAGAGATGTCATTGTCTAGCTCAGTTTAGTTTAAATAGTATCTGTGCAATAAAATCGGCGATAATCGCTAGAAATTAAGTGTCCCCAACTGAGCAAGCCAAAGGCGACAGCGGCAAGGAACCAAAACTCCCTCTGTGACAGAATGGAGAAAAAAAAACCTTGGGAGAAACCAGGCTCAGTCGGGGGGCCAGTTCTCCTCTGACCAGACGAAACCCGCAGTTCAAAAGTTTATATTTCTATTTTAATTTTGTTGCAATTTCTAACAATAGTAGTATTATGTAGTTTGGTATTTTATTATATTTTAGTTATTTTGTTATTTTTGGTTGATATATCTGGGGTAGAGATGTTCATTTTAACCGATATTTTAATATCAGATATAGACTGATATTAATAATAAATCATTGTTCCGTGTAACATTATGGTGTAACCACTGATCTATAATAATTCCCTATTGGGTCAATAGGTCTGATTTTATATCTGATTGCAATTGTTTGTTTGTTTTTTTCAGTTAAAAATTGGTTTAAATGCATAAAAAAGATGCCATATAGTACCTCTCCCACATATGTACCAATTAAATTTTTCAAAAAACATTAGTTATTTGCAGAGTTGGGTAGTAACTGATTACATGTAATCTGGATTATGTAATCAGATTCCAAAAATTAAGTACTTGTAATTAGAGTAAATTACATTTTAAAATACTCGTAATCAGACTACAGTTACTTTTTATTGATTACATGATTACATATTATTCACACAATAGCAATAAATTATTTATAATTTATTGATTCTCTCTAATTCCTCTTTTTTATCTTTTAAAAGTTCCTTTCTAAAATAGTTTACCGCTTATATACACTCAGAAAGTCCAGTTTTGTGGACTTTCATACAGAGATCAGTCATTATTCCGGTGGCAACAGAGGATTTGACCAATGGATTTACAAAAATCATTTCAGGTTTAAGTGTTTGAACATTGCATCAACTGATGAACACATTCATTTTTATTTGAATTAGTAGGTTATTTAACTATGCCTATGTATTAATATTAGTGGTGTCAAAATTAGCGCGTTAACATAGGCGATTAATTTTTTTCAGTTTAAGGCGTTAAAAATATTTAACACAATTAACGCAGGGGCGGAGCTAGGGTTCGCCACCCCTCTCACAACCACAAGTACTCCTCACAACTGCTGTTTCTGTCACTTTTTCTCTGTGTGGATTTATTTAGTCTCAGAGCGTCTTTACGACCACATCAAACCGGAGAAGTTTCAGACGCGCGCTCCACTTCACTTCAGCGCCAGGCGCGAGTTTCAGCACATCTCAGGGTTACTTTGAACAGTTAGATACTAGTGATGGGTCGTTCTTGAACGATTCGTTCTTTTTGAACGAATCTTTAATGTGACTCGGGAAGAACGAGTCGTCTCAGAGAGTGATTCGTTCAGTCGCGCATGCGCAACATCCTATAGGTTCTGCACTGAATTAGTTTACCTGTTTCGAGTCTTCGGGTTTGAGCATAGACTGTATAAAAACAGGGTTTGAGTCGTTCGTTCATCACGTGACAGCCCCATACGCGAAACCTATGCAGTCAGAGCCAGAAAGAGAATTGATTAGTTCGTCTCCCGAGTCTTCGGGTTTGAGTCGTTCGTTCATCACGTGACAGCCTCATAAGTTAAACCTATTCAGGCTGAGGAAAAAAGACTTACTACTACTACTACTACTACTAATAATAATAATAACCAACTCTTTAGTTTATTACCTTTGTTACCACATTCAGTGTTATGGAAAAGAACCATCATGACAGAAATTCACATTTATAAACTGTAATTAAAAGCTACAATTTGAGACCAGAAACGCATCCGGTAACTGTAACAGTAAATAATAATAATAATAACAATAACAACAACAACAACTATGCACCCGTTTGTAAGGAAGCTTGTAAATGAACTAATTTCTCTGTCCAATGCTGTCATCACGTGACAAAAGAACGAACGACTCGAAAGACTCGAGATGAACTAATCAATTCTCTTTCCGGCTCTGACTGCATAGGTTTAGTTTATGAGGCTGTCACGTGATGAACGAACGACTCAAACACGAAGACTTGTCAGATAAGAGGTGAGGTGAGCTAATCAAGACCCAGGTAAACAATGAATTAATCTTTTCTGTTTCTTATAGCATTAGTTTTGTTTTGTTTGTAGTGTGATCAACGTTTGCATAAGTAGTAGATGTGTAGCACGTAACATTTTAATTATATTTTGCTAAAATGAACGAAATGACTCGGAAAAAATATTCGTTCATTTTGCTGAACGAGACTCAAAGGTCCGAGTCAGTAAAATGATCCGAACTTCCCATCACTAGCGCGAGTCAAACGAGTGCGGGAACGGTACTGTGCTCGCGGCGCGTGCTCTTCCATTGCACGCACAAAGGTGCTGGCGCGCACTGTAGTGTGCCCTGTATCGTTTCATATCAAAGCGCTAAATAAACTACCAGCATGCAATGTTGTGGTCAGTTAAGTCATGATGTTACCAAAAAGTCGATTAAAGCTGCCTTAAAACTGTGCGTGGCTGCGTGCACGTACCCTAATATATTTTATATGAGGCAACTTCTCTATATTTCTTTTTATAGCGAAATCAGTATTGGTATCAGTGATACTGGCCTTCAGTCATGAAAAAAGATGCCATTAAACAAATATTTAAAAATATACTGTCTTTATGTTGTTTTCACATTCATTTGAAGATTGAATGTGAAATTATTGCAATATTTTTTTATATATACTATTATTGCAATAATAGTATATTTACAAACTTTAATGTTAGGGGGGATTAATCGCGATTAATTTCAGCACTAATTAATATGTATTATTGAAAGGCTTTTGTCTTTCAAACTCATTAAAATGCACAAATTCTCGTTTTTTTCTTATTTGCAGACATTCTCAAACTTTTAGTCATCTGAACCTCTTTCACCTAATATATTTACTTTAAAGGGGTGGTCAATCAGCAATTCTGTAAAAGACAATATCTCCCTTTGCATTGAACTTTGAGCATCGTAACTATGTTGTTTGTGCTCAATCGCACTAACTAAAGTTAAAAAAGTGAAATCATAATCAATTACCCTTTTAAGTACCCCTGAGATTTTAAAATAAATATTTTAATAATTAAGTATCACATTTGCATGTTCACAGTTCTCTGACATTGGTTAATGGTCATATGGCGTGCAGGTAAACATAAAATATATTCTTCTAGTTTCATAAAGAAACTACCATTTTGGTACTTTTATGTTGAAATCCATTCAAAGATAGGACGTTACATCATAACAATTTGCCAAGGACCCATAGAAGCATCAATTCAGGTTTCATCTTTCAAATTTGGAAAAAAATAACCTTTTTAATGGCTGGCACCACATTTGGATATCATGTGGTATGACCTCAAAAAACAAAACAAAAAAAACAATGAATATTAAGTTATTTCTACAAGCATTTATTTTTATTATAAATTGCATAGTGACCTTTCATGGGAAGCTAGCTTGTTTTGTTTAGGTGGCTAATTCTGTGCTTGTAAATTTTGACTGAATTTGAAAATATCATCTGAAGTCTAATTTTTTTTTAAGAAATTGAAACAACAAATACTGTTTTGTGGCTCTTTAATGTGTCATGACAGATTGCTGTAGCACCTCAGTTCAAGCGGTATGTGACCGATCATCTCTTACTAGTTATAGCACAAAATAAACATGTATGAACATCAGAAGGTATCTTGTTTCAACTGTGAAAAGATGTCAATAAACACTATTTTTCAAATTCAAGTCCACCAACGTTAATCTACTCTCCTGTCTGGCTTGTTTGTCGGACAAAAATGGAAGATTTGGCATTGTGATTGCTCAGATTGCCTGTTAATCAAACTCCCGGCGAAGGGTCAATTGAGCAGCCAAGGTTGGGCAAAGTTTAGAAATAACTGGGTCCAAAAAAAAAAATTACTGCAGTTAATGCCATATTAATGTGAACTTTTCACACGTTTCTTTAAATAGATTTTTAATGATGTAAAGTCTTTGTGTCATTTGGAGTGACCACTCATCATGTGGTACGACCAATAATAGCAATAACTGTATTAAATTAAAAATAAATTATCTAATTATATTAATCACTGCTATAGTATGCTTAAGTGAATGATATTTTTTAAATATTTTTATCAGTTTTATGCAATTTACAGAAAAAATAAGTCTGCTAACTACAATAATCTGAAATTATAGAGCAAAAATATGAGATCATTTTGTTTCTAAACGCTTCAATTACTGAGAAGATCGAAAAAAAAAAAGCATTAAGCATGTTAAGGAAGTGAATTAATTTTAATATAAATCATGGTCGCACCACATGACATTTTTTAAGGCTACAGCTGTTTCATCTAGATGAAAAAACACTAAAATCACTTAATTTAAAATTTTAATATGAATTTATGTGTACACAACCTTCTTAATGTTTGAACAACTACAAAAGATATTATTATTTTTTTTTTGTATTATAAAATTTGCCTGTCGAAAATCCTTATGTCAATGACCCTATTATAGATCAATGGGTGTAACCTGCTGAGGTGGAGAAAATCGAAATAAAGTGAGGAAAAAATATATTAATAATAATATAATCAGTTTTTATATTGGCGCAAGAATGAACTAAGTTTTACAATTTTTGTAATCGATTTGAATTGCAATGTTGGAATTCACTGTGCTGGTGTTCACTGTTTAGCATTAATCATAATGTTACTGAATATGATTATGATGGAAGAGATATTTGTTGATAGTGATTTTATTTTATTTTTTTGGCAGTTTTGCTTGTTCAGTATACATGGATTTGTCTATTTAAAAACGTTGCAATATCTCTGTAAAGTCTGTACCAGAGAGATGCGCTGTGATCAGCACACTTGTAGTAGTGTACAAAGCCAGCCTTGGAAGAATCCAATAACACTGAGAGGGTTTGCTGTCTACATTGGAAAGCATCGTAGCATTTTACAAGTCCCTTTTTTACATTTAAGCTGAGGCATTTCTTTTTAATGATAACACGACTGATTCGAAAAAAGTAAGCAGTGATTTTTTTCGCGGAGATGCATGAAGCTAATCGTGGAATCATCCGCTGATACTGTTGACAAGTTGAACGAGTGTGCTGCTGCTGCTGCTGTTGTTGCTGCTTTCCCTACAACTCACTCACAGAGAGCAGACAGGTAAGATTACTCATTCTTCTTCGCCGTTGTATCCTTTATCTATGATCATTTAAACTCGACATTTAGAAAGTTCCTTTGCAACCCCAAAAGGCTACATGTGTAGCCTACTACTGCATTCGCGTTCACGCGTATCTCATCTGATCGAGCGAATCGCGTATTTACCGTCTATCAACTGAGAGCAGTTGCTTGGTCGTAGTTACATATACATTTTGCTTTAGTGCGTTTGTAGATATCTCATCATGAGCGTTTACTTTCAAGCATTTGAAGACGCATCACTTGTCTACAATTGATATGTATCTGCGTTGTTTTGAGGCAGCGCGTCATGCTTGATAGTAACACGCGCGCACAATGAGCTGCTAGTGAAATGCAGCCCTTTAATTTGACCGTGGTCGTTTTGATTATGATTATGATGCAGAAGGAAGCGTTTATCAGTGTTCTCACACCCAGAGCAGCAAATTAAAGGGATTATTTGGAATAATGCGCACAAATCTGAATAAAGTGTTTCTGATTTGGTTACTCACGAGGACTGAATTGACAATTTAAAATACGACCAGAGGCTTCGGCATCCGTCAGAAAAGAAAGGGTGATCCTGGTGTCAGTGCATATGATACAATTTAAGTTGTAGCAAAGATACAGTGCTTACTGGCAGAGTTGGTCTTGTTATATTTTATACATCAAGTAGTCACGATCTTAAATGTCTGCTTTTTATTTCATTGCTTATTGGGACTTGTCAGGGCAAGTGTTTTCTTTGGGGATCATCGTGTTTGATTGAAATTGCACGTTTTGGCACATCTACTGACTGAATCCCAACATGTCTACATTACTGTAGCGATTTAAAATATGTGTTGCAGCTGCGTCCATCAAATATTAATGTGTTTTCTTTCTTTTTTCGTTTTTATGTCACTTGTTAAAGTGTCACTCAAAACCCAATAAACGTAATGATGTTTTTTATTTATTTATTAATTTTTTTTACACTGTTCACATTTCAGACTGCCTTATTAACAAATCATGGGTAAATTTATAGGCTACTGTACGTTTGTAAACAGCGGATGAACCTTCCCTTTTTGCATATTCATGAGTCAGTAAAGCTGATTGGACAACAAAGTGTGCGAAGTTGACATGCACGTGACCTATTTTGGTAACGCGTGTTTAGGAAAAATGTGAAATCTAGACGCTGATTCTAAACGGCACTTGAAAGTTTCTGCGACTGTACAAAACACATAAATGTTTAATAAGGTAAGCGCTGTTTAGTTTATGATTGGGTGGACGTTGCTAGACTGTAACCCGGTGTTCACACTGTAACGTTAAGTTACTCTTGGCACTTCAATTCTCTGCAGAACCATACTCGTGGTATTCGATTCATAATCTAGTTTTTTAAACCATTTTAACCATACGGTAACTGTAAAAATAAGCGTTCACACCAACGACCTTGTTGTTTGCCACCTTGTTTACAATAATAGCGAATCCTGTGAACATAACTGCGCTTTAAAGTCATCTGCTAAAAATAAAGTGTTGGGAGCGATTCCAAAGATATCGTTCCTTTTTAAAGGGGTTAAGTGCAGTGTGAAAGCCAAATTACAGAATGAAAACAGCTGGCGTGAGATTTTTTTTGTAGTGTGATGTGCATTTGCAGTATCTTTATGAATTATAAGGTTATACTTTTGGGATACGTTTCTGATATACTTTCACTTAATAAGCAATATACAAATCAGACAGGTGAGATGAGCATGCACCATGTTCTTTAACCCTTCACCTTTTAGTTAGGCCTGATGTGATGTATAACTGCACAACCCTCTTTTGCATGTTGATTAATTAATACTCATCTTTACTTGAAATTGCATGCAAATCATATTTACTACGTGTAATTTTTCATTGGCAAGGCCCATTGTCGTATTGATGACATGTTAACATAATTCCCTGAAATATTAAAGTTTCTGTTTTTTAAAACTCTTACCCCAGCTGAGATGAGGAGCTTGTTAAATTAGGCAGCGCTGTCATTCATGGCACATTGAGCAGCTTTGCTTGTCAGGAGAATTTTAGCTTTTATGCAAAGAGCTACCCTTTGTTCTGTTTTATAATTTAAATAAGTTGTACATGTTTTTGAAAACTTTGTTTTAATGTGATTCAAGGATGGATGCTGTCAAAGTCTTTTCTGCTGCCTCTTTCATCAGGAGGAGACTTTGGTGCATTTATATAGATTCATAAAACAACAAACAGAGTTGCAAAGCAGGCCAGTGGGAGCATACTGTATGCTTGTGTTTTTATTGCTCTTCAGCATTTTGCAGTTCATCACATTGTGATGTTGCTTTAGTCAGATGGATGAGAGCTGACAGAGCTGAGCTTGGGTTTGCAAAAAGAGCTCTCGTACAGAGGAGACAGGATGAGCCTTGGGGTATGTTTCCTTTTGGCTGGTAGCTCCCTGCGAAGTAGACTTATCAGGGTGTTTGTCCATCTTAAATGAGATGTCAAATTATAGGGATTGTACATGTATATTCACAGTCCGAAGGGCAGCGTAAAGTGCTTGGAGATCAAGCACACAATACATTATAGGCTTGTTGGAAGTGGGTATTGAAAATTTTTATTTTTAGGTATCAGTAATTTCAGACCTCCTAAAGACACAAAATTTGTCTAAAATAAACTCAGTGATAAAGAGTCGAGAGTCTGGTATGTTTAATCAGCTTCATCTGCACCATGGTGACTTCAGTTTTGGTTTCTAAGCAGTTTTGTATTGGTGAAAATTGTTTACTGAAAAAGTTTATTGTCACAGTTGAAAAGGTTGTGCTGGTTTAATATATTTATGGAAACAGTGATACATTTTTTTCAGGTTTTCTTATGGATAGTAATTTTTTGATATATCAAAGTATGATGTTTATATCTACAAATAATACATTTATTATTATTTAGTTTTTTAATATTAATTTTGTTAAGGGAACTTGTGCTGATATCCTTTGCTTAATGTGTAGTATGCCTTTGCTGTTCTGTGTTGGTTTAACACTTTTCTGTTAAACAAATTAATTGTAGCATCTAAAGTTTGGGTCAAAATTTTACATACACTTTGCGGTATCTGCAAAATGTTAAAGGGGTCATGAACTACCCTTTTTACTATTTAGTTCTGTTCTCTGAGGTCCACTTAAAATGTTGTCAAGATGTGCTATGTCATTATGTTGCCAAAATATAATAATTTAGAGTGATTGGCTATTTTCTGTCCTATTTAACCCCCCTGATTGGACCGCTGTGTTTGAATAGGCGAGGCGGATTTTAGACTCGGAAGTAAACGCCCACTGCTATGATTGGCTAACAGTTGTGTATGTTTAACATCCTCTATGGATGCTGCTGTCATTTAGATTAAAAATGCATAAATACACATTCCAAATATCAAAAGATCTGTAATAACAGACAAAGCAATTGTGACCACATAATAAAAACAGTTACTCGCACTTGTGTGTTGCGACATTACGGTTGGATCCAATAGAGCATCGTCTTTTAGTTTCAGTTTTTCTGAAAATCCTGTGTTGAATTGTGACTTGTTTGTAAAACAAATCCGCGGTAAAATGAAGTGAACAAAGGACCAAGTTCTTACTGATGCAGTCCGAAACTTCATTAAAAACAAGATTAATCCTTTCTTTCCTAATGTTGGGATCAGAAGGAAGGCAATGCAAAGACTGTGTCTTTCCACAGCTTGGCACTGTACAGCATCTTGCTGTCTTCAGAGCCATATTTATCGTTTGGTTTCTGTAGACCTGCATTTACTTGAAGAAGTTTAATTGTTCAGGACAAACAAGGGATTCATGAAAAACTATCACAAAACAAACAAACAAAAAAACAGCAGTGGATCATCCAGTTAACAACACCGTATTAAGAATCGAGCGTATGCAAACTTTTGAATGGGGTCGTTTTTATAAATTCAACCATTATTTTCTCTTGTGGGCTATATGTAAATGTCTTTTATGTGAAATATCTTATTCAGGAAAAATAACATGCATTTTGTATGATCCCTCTTATTTTGGTAAAATAATTAACATTTTGCAGATACTGCAAAGTGTATGTAAATTTTTGACCACAACTGTACTTTTTATTTTGCCTGGGTGGTCCGTTGCCTTTTGAGGTGCCTAATAAGAGGAACTGTGTGAAGGAACTCTTCATAAAGTGGCTTTTTGATAAACTTTTCATATCTCACTTTTAGAATATGGAAATCTTTGTGAAAGTTTTAGAGTTTGAGCTCTGCTTTGATGGGTAGTCTCTAAAGCTTCTCTTTTTCTCTCGCCTCTCTTTCCATCTTTGTCTTGGCCTTGACTATCAGTCCCCTATAGTATTTTTTTTTTTTTTCCTTCAGTTCTTTGGAACATGTGGAATGTGAGTTCTGCAGTCCCTCCTGCCTGGAACTCATTTCATATGTTAATGAAGTGTCTTCATTATGTAAGCTTTTCTCTTACTGAATCTCATTTCAGGCCTGCTTCTGTTTTGTACACTTATACACGAAGGATTTGTTCACTCCATACACAAACTCAATTTGGTTTTCAAATCCAATCTTTAGGTCTGATGGTCCGCATTTTCATTTTGCATGTGATCTGATCCGTTTGTTCAGACATTGTAGTTAATATCCGGTGTGTCTGCATTGGTTGCTATAGTAATGATGTAAGCATCAGTGTGATGCCAAGAGAGTAGCTGTCAACATGCAAAGCGATGACAGAAAACTGCTCATGTCTATCATGACATCTCGCCACAGTGCTGAACTCACGAGTCGCTTGAGAGAACATAAGAGGCATTTTGCGCACTCATGTGTTTATTTTGTTTAAAACCGCTGACTCGTTCACTCATTCACTATTCACTACATGGTGAGCAAAAAAATGAGTGTATTCGGGCACCCCTGGACGATATTGCATATATTTTAAATGATATTTAAAAAAAAAAAAAAAAACAAACAAAAAAAAGCTTGAAATCTGATTTGGCCGTTTAGGCTTTGATGTGTTACAAAAAAAGGTTTTAATTGGATTTCATAAGATAAATAAATGAAGTAGAAGAAATTTTTTTTAAAATTGGCTGCCTTTCTGAACAAAGCCAATTAAAAGTGTTGGTTTGCAGTCATATTAAACTGTTCAGGGTTTGTAGTTGGAAATGTATCCAAACAGCTGTGGAAAGTGTACCAAAATGTAAGCAAATCGTATCTGTGGCAATAGTCGTACCAAACAATGACCTCATTGTTATACATATATCATGATCCGGCATGATAACAGTGAATAGTTTTGTCGGTTTGTTTGACACCTTTGAATGAAATGGCCATAGGATGAAAAGAAAGGACAGTGAGAGGTTTCCGTGTGAGGGTGAATGACTCTTTATGGCCACACACCTGCTTGATAGCTCTGCTTGCCCCGTCTCTCCCAGGCCATTTGGTATGCTGCAAAAATCCACGACTGGCCGATACTGACTCGCCTTGGCACAGTTTGTGGCACCTGCTCTGAATAATCCTTCCTGCTAAATAGCCTTTTTTGGTGGCATTTCAGGGCAGAGACTTGATGTTTCATTGTCCTAAATATCATTAATCTGGGTTTATCAACTTATAAATCATGTAAAAGTGTTTGTATATATTTCCAGGATGCAGGAAATTAGTATGAAGAGCACACGTTCCTTTTGTTTGTGCTTCTGTGGGACTGGTTGTTTGATTGAGAATGTCTGAGAAATGTCAGGCCCACTTTAGGTTGAAGAATGGTGCGAGTATAAAGTTTGCTGCTTTGTTTCCCATGTCCTTCTATGTTTTTATTTATTTATTTTTTTTCAGTGATTTTTTTTTTTTGTGACCTTTGCTAAGTGACTTTGTACTCCATGCTAATTCAATTTCCACAGTGCTCTGCCAAAGCAGGTTTGAAGACTGTCCCATATTGTTGACTTTACTATATGAACATATTGCTCACAATAATTCTTTTTTCTACAGTAAATTTTTGTAAACAGTGTGTGATGGAAAAAGAAGATGCTAATGAACATTAGATATCACATTCTCATTAGTTTAAACATAAAAAATGGACATTTTAGGCTTTGAGGATTCACCTTACACAATAATTTTATGAACTAAATGTACTGTTTTCTATATAGTGTGTAGAGCAGGGATGCAGTTATTTACAATATTCTGAGATGAATGTTTAAAGTTAAAGTGTTTAATTTTCGTGTGACTGTCATCTTCAAAAATTAGTTTTCCCTACTGTCCTGTCTTCAATTGGTCAGGCAAACATGTAGCTCTGCCCCAAGCACGCAGCATTGGTTGACCTATGTTGGTGTGTGCCGCTGATCAGGATAATTATGCAAATAGAATACTGTTTTTCTTTTTTGGTGAAATCAACATACAAATGACTTAGTTGTTTGTGGATGGTAAGCTGAGACAGGAGAAAATATTGAAAAATACACACTTCGGCTTTAATCTGTGCAGTGACATTTGCTGGAGGTTAAGAAGTTCACTCATTCTGAACAAATACAAATAAATTGTTGTGAACTGTTGAGAGATGGGTAGCACGAAATCTGCCTCTCCTGAACTAGATATGATGGTGGATATATTTGACATTCAATCTATGTAATTCATTGCCTTTCAGTGGTGTCTTCATGTTAGGCTATAAGCTAATACAGAGAAATTCTTTAATTCTTCATTTTAGACTTCCCCAGCTTCACAGTTCTGCTCTTGCACAGCAAAGTCATCGTTCGTCTGTCCTCACGTTCTCGTATGAATGATATTGGATAACATTGTAACTCCTGTGTTTGGGCTGCACCCAACTAATCCTCTTTTCCCAATCCCTTCTGCTCCGCACTGTGCCGGGACAAGGGCTTGATTTATGAAAATGTGATCTGGTGGAAATTTCCAGCCATTTCCCAATGCCCTTCTCATTTCCCAACCCTTTCTTCCGTCACTCGCTCCACATCCTAGTTGGCTGAGGAGACACTTCCTGTCATACTTGACCCTGTTCCAACAATGACACCGTCCAAGCAGGCTGGTGGGACTTGTCCTGTGGTGGTTGTCATGGTGTGTGTGGATTAACCCGGGCTTGATTATGTCCAGGGATAAGAGCTGCTTAATTGTAATCACTGGAACATCCAGGGAGGTTAAACACTGCAGTGTGTGCCTCAGGACAGGAGCTAAATAGCTGATTCTAGTTGACCTGGCTATGCCAGAGAAGGCACCTGGAGGGTGGCAAATGCTGATATTTCAGGAAAGGTGACGTCTGAATGGTCTTTTAGGGATAGTTCATGCAAAAACAAGTATTCTGTCATCCTTTACTCACCCTCAAGTTATTCCAAACCTGAGTTTCTTTCTTCTGTTGAACACTCGAGAAGATATTTTGAGGAATGTGGCTAGCTGCCAGCAACTGTTTGCACTATCCATTTAATGGATAAAATACAATGTAATGAAATATTTACAAGTTTAAATTTAAAGTATAATTTCAAGAGCCAATTTTTGACAAAGTTTGACATGCCATCCGTCTCTGAGTTTAGATTGATTGCCCCTGTTTTGTTTCTTTGGAATTCTTGTTTTTTTTGCGATTTCTGTGTTTGTATGCAGTGTCTGTTGAAAGAAGAGCTGTGGGAAAAGAATGTCCTAATGATCCGCTCTGCTTTGTTGGATCATGACCCAGAGCCCCAGTGTGGTTCGCCTGATCTCAGCCCTCCCTGAAACGGATCTTCACTCAGAGCTGAGATGAGCGCTTTCCCTACTCCCAGTGGTGTGCCATTTGTATCTGCCCAATAATTAGTCAAATCTTACTTTCACGTTTTCAAGTTGTATCGTTATTTATAGCTGGTGTCTCCTCCTTGAGTACCGAATGCAATTATGATGTGAGAAATGACTTTTTGGAAAGGTTTGTTTAATTAGCAGTGCCCTGAAAAACACTCTGCTCAACACTGCAAAGCCACGCTCTCTCCAACTCACCGTGGCTGTGCCAGAATTGCTGTGGATTAGCTAAGACTGCATTTTGAATACATTTCAAAAACTAGCTTTCCTAAAGAGGTCATTTCCTAATATATTTATTTATTAAGTCCTTTTTTGCACCAAATATAGTCGTAATTTAGTTTTTCCTCCCTCTCTCTGACACTTTAAATTAAACAGGCTTTTTTTTGCTGCTGTGCCTTCCAGACGTCTTCACCTGTGAAATGAAATACAGTGTTTTGCTGTGCCTACTCATGGTCTGCAGGTTTGCAGTTGGGTCAAATATAGCTGCCGTTGGCCCATCTTTCAATAGCAGCCGCTGTGCAAAGCCTGTAACAGGTTAATGAAATTATCCACTCTAAAATGAACCTAATAAGTTTGAAATGATCAGGGGCCTTGTTTAAATATAAAGACTGCAGGTGCTTTTTCCTCGTCGGGATCTTTCATAAGGATATGCAGATTGGCAGCTAGGAACAGAACAGTATTTGCAGACATTCTCATCTTATTTTTTCTATCCTACTACTTTCTTGTTTCCTAGTGAATAGGTGGTCCAAGGTTGTAAACACTGAGTAGACTATTGACATGAGTATGAATTTTGGACAGTCTTATATTGGAGCTAGACTCAGAAATTTAAAGAGGTCCATTGCAAGTTGTTTTTGCAGCTTAATACTTTGGTTTTGATGTGAATGCTAAGCGTTTGCTAACAGCCAAATGTGTAGCCTTTCAAAGTGTCATCCATAGACATTAGTCAGGTTAGACGCCATATTGCATTTTACGCAGATGAAAACGAGGCTGTGAGGGATAGACGTACAGACTTACAATGGTATGCACTATTATAAAGGTCCAAGACCACTAGGGATGCACCGAATATTCGGCCACTGCAAAGACTTTTATCACCGAAACAATGCGGCCTAAATGTTGTGATGACGCAAACAGAAACCGCGACCTGCACGTGCTTGTCTGAAGCAACATGTCTGCGGTGTGGACGTATTTCAGTATATCTGAGAAAGACCCATGGACTGTGATTTGCAAAACATGTAATGCCGAAATTTCAAGAGATCTGCAGACTTTCTCCACGTCGGGTTTAATTTATCACCTGAAATCCAAACATTCCGATCGCTACGCTGAATATGAGAGGAACGCGGCACAGAAAAGGAAAATGCCTCCGAGCACGCCCACTCCGTCTGTGGCGGACGTTTTTGAAAAGGCAAGGAAGTTTCCCAGTGATGGTGTCAAGGCAAAGGGCATTACACAAAAGATTATGGAATTCATTGCCTTAGATGATCAGCCGTGGAAGTCGTAGAAGATGTGGGATATCGTAGGCTGATCGAGCACATTGAGCCCTGTTATGTCACGCCGAGCAGACGACATTTCTCAGAGGTGTGTTTACCTGAGCTGTTTAATGTTGTTGCAACTCACGGTCATGAGCATATTGCTGCAGATATTTCAGCGATCAGTTTCACGGCAGACATATGGAGCTCAGACGTCAGCATTACCAGTATGCTCAGTCTAACCGCACAA
Organism: Onychostoma macrolepis; assembly: GCF_012432095.1. Classification (NCBI taxonomy): domain Eukaryota; kingdom Metazoa; phylum Chordata; class Actinopteri; order Cypriniformes; family Cyprinidae; genus Onychostoma; species Onychostoma macrolepis. The sequence goes on from NC_081159.1 coordinate 22,414,699, forward strand.
TGGAAAAATTTAAAATGCACTTTGTTTTTATGAGAGAACATTTAATTTTACAACCTTTCAGCAGGCCAGTAGGCCTGTACATTTATTATTTAATGTACACATGAGTGGGGTCAAGTTAAACATTTTAGTTTGAATTTTATTTTATACTGTGCATTGTTGCAATGTGCTAAATAAATATTTGCATAATTTGTAATTGATTTATTCTTTGAAACTTTAATATTAATTTATGCAATTGCAATGCCTTGATTTTAGTAAAGTTAGTACACAGTCATAGCCATAAATGCAATGGTACTAATAATTGGCATAATTTTTTTCGGTTTTCAGCCTTGGTTTCCTCTTTTTCGGTTTCGGCCAAGAATTTTCATTTCGGTGCATCTCTAAAAACCACATAATTTTCACAATTTTCAAAATCGCTTTCTGGTGTTCTTGTCTACTCAAAGTTATTTTCAAAAAAAGATGTTTTGTCATCCGAATGCACTGTACTTTCATCCATCAAAGCCTCGTTTTCATTTCTTTCAGAAATTCGATATTGTTCATGAACACAGGCAGTCAACACATGCACACTAAAAGTTTAATCTTTGTCCAATGTTTTCATTATGTCTGTCCAGCAACACTGTCTCTTGACCACCTCGGGTTGCTGCGATCTCAAATAGTAGTTCTTGTTCCGTCTCCCCCATTTCTGTTTCTGTTTTGACACCGTTCCATCACATGCACTGCATGCAAACCCAATGATATACTATTGTTTTCTTTGCATTGAAGTTCAAAAAGTGTAAGAAAAAGTTTGAAAAGCATAGTTTTAAGTGTGACACCTTATTGTAGCTTCTTTCTTTTAAAATGCATCTAGTGAAGGCCTGAACACTGTCTGCCTCACATTAAATCTATATTTGAGGAAAGTAATTTTTTTAATGAAAGGAAATTAAAAGTTTACCGTATCGCTCCCCTGTTGGATCTGTGGCTTCCCACTGTATTTCAGGGACATGAAGAGCTCTTGATGGCCATTGAAGTCTTTAGCAAGAGACAGGATTGCTGAGCTACATGCAGGTTTGCCTGAATGGTCTAATAAAGGAGCTGTCAGATAAATGTTTTTCTGCTAATGCTTAAGACTGGGCAGGAAATAAAAGGAAGCCTCTGTCAGAGCCTGGATGTGGCAGGATGAACTGCCAGCGTTTCTATCACTGTGTCTTTATGCATGTACCAGGCTCCTCAGCCAACTCTGAAGCCTGGTCCAGTGTGTGCCGAGGAGAGGGGGAAATGAAGGACGCTGGACCAGCTGGACTTGAATTCTAGTGGATGACTGGATGTAGAGGTGTCGCATCTGTGATGGTGAGACGTCCACCCCAGAACAGTGTGTGCTGAAAGTGTAAACCTGGCAAGGCTGGGACAGTCTGGGAGTAGAGATGGGCGATCAATCTTGAGGTATATTGGTACTTAAAATAGTGATGTTTCATTAAGAGCTTTCACACATGAAAACACTGATCCCAAGTGTTTATTTTTTAAAAGATAAATGGTTTAGTTTTCATGCTGCATGACAACTTATTACAATCTTTGAGGTGAAAAAATAAGTTTAAATGGCTGAGCAACTATTTCTCCTTCCGCTCATTTGAACACAAACAGAAATGCTGAAAAGCACAAGCCGTCACAGAACTCACTGAAACGGAGAGAGTGGTGTCTGCCAGAGGTCATGACGGAGAAAAGAAGCATCATCTGACTCTGCTAAATAGCAACCTAGATAAATGTTGAAGTTTATTTTTCTGCTTGGATATACAAGGATTAAATTAACACAGAAAATACAGTACATCAGATAAAATGCTGAAAATTCGCAATATACAGTACTATTCAAAGGTTTGAGGCCAGTAAGACCTTTTTGTTTTTGAAAGAAGTCGCTTATGCTCACTAAGGCTGCTTTTATTTGATCAAAAATACAGTGAAAACATTGTGAAATGTTACTAATATTTAAAATAACTTTTCCTGTGATGGCAATGCTCCGTTTTCAGTGGCCATTGCTATACTATTTAGTGTCACATGATCCTTTGGAAATCATTCTGATATGCTGATTTGGTGTTCAAGAAATGACATTGCTGAAATGATTAGTCCTTTTTAGAGTCATTGTCTTGTTTCTGCAGAACCCGACTGTTTCTTTGACTTTTGGTTAGTGGAAATAGAAAGTGGAAGATCTGTCTGAATTGTGGAAGAAATGTGACATTTATCATAGGCTAATAGGCTTCTGTGATGTTTGATTTAAGTTTAAACTTTAGAAGATGTTAAATTACTGCACATATTCTATAAATCAAGAATTTAAAATGGGGGGAAATATCATTATGAAATAAATGTTTTTCTCTAATACACATTGGCCACAATTAACGGCACCCTTTTATTCAATACTTTTTGAAACCTCCGTTTTCCAGTTTAACAGCTCTAAATTTTCTCCTATAATGCCTGATGAGGTTAGAGAACACCTGACAAGATCAGAGACCATTCCTTCATCCAGAATCACTCCAGACCCTTTAAATTCACAGCTCCATGTTGGTGCTGCTTCTCTTCAGTTCACTCCACTCATTTTCTATTGGGTTCAGGTCAGAGGACTGGAATGGCCAGCAGAAGCTTGGCTTTGTGCTCAGTGACCCATTTTTGTGTTGTTTTTGAGGTTTGTGTTTGGATAATTGTACGGTTGGAAGATCCAAACATGGCCTATTATAAGATTTCTAACAGAGTCAGTCACTTATTGATTTTTTTATCTGTTGGTATTTGATAGAATCCATGATGCCATGTGTCTAAACAAGACGTCCAGGACCTCCAGCAGAAATATAGGCCCACAACATCAATACAGCAGTATATTTCATTGTACACATGGGGTACTTTTTATCCCTGTGTTCACCAAACCCATCTTGAGTGTTTGCTGCTAAAAAGCTCATTTTTTAGTTTCATCTGACCATAGAAGCCAGTCCCATTTGAAGTTCCAGTCGTGTCTGATAACTGAATATGCTGGAGTTTGTTTTTGGATGAGCGAGGAGAATTTTTCTTGAAACCTTCCCAAACAACAATTTTTTTGTTTAAAGGTTTTCTGACCCTGAGGCTCAACTATTTTCTGCAATTCTCCAGCTGTGGTCCTTGGAGAGTCTTTAGCCACTCAAACTCTCCTTCTCACTGTGCATTAAGACGATATAGACACACGTCCTCTTCCAGGCAGTTTCATAACATTTTATGTTGATTGGAAATTCTTAATTATTGCCCTGATGGTGGAAATGGGAATTTTCACTGCTCTAGCTCTTTTCTTAAAGCCACTTCACTAATTTGTGAAGCTCAATTATCTTTTGCTGCACATCAGAAATATATTCTTTGGTTTTTCTCATTGTGATGGATGATTAAGGGAATTTGGGCTTTGTTTTCCCTCCTATTTATATTTCTGTGAAACAGGAAGCCATGGCTGGATAACTTCATGTTCATAATCGCCCTGGAGTGCTCAAAATTGTGAATATGAATGGGAATAATATACTTCAGAGATATTTTACTCACAAGAATTTCTAGGGGTGCCAATAATTGTGTCCAACATGTATTTGAGAAAAACATTTATTTCATAATGATATTTCCCCCATTTGAAATTCTTATTATCCAATGAAAGGTTAGATTTTTGTGAATTTTTTTTTTTTATAAAAGATCAAAAGGATTAACAATGCAGATTAATTTTCACCGCCGCCTTTGATCATATTTACCAAGGGTGCCGATATTTTTGGCCATGACTGTATATGTGTGTGGGTTTAATTTTTTTTTTTTTTTTTTTACACAAATATGCAGCAATCAGTCAGAAATTGTGCAGGGCTTTTACTGTGAGGTTGATTTACAACCTGAGGAGGATGAATTCTCTTCAGAGTTATGTGTGTGTGTGTGTGTGTGTGTGTGTGTGTGTGTGTAAGAGACCGAGTGAGTGAAAAATAATGCACGGTGCTTATGTCGACCGTATTTATGTGAATACTCACCAGTGCAGGCATTTTGACACTCCGTGTTTTGACCGTTTTAGGCACGCCACCGAAGATTAGGCTACTCTGCTTGTAGTGTTCCACTCGGACCTCACGTGCAGAAAACATCCCGTCAGAAGTGGAATGAGTTCCGTTTTGAATGTCTCGCTCTTTACTGTCTCATTTATTCATGTTCCTTTATTAATAACGCTAACAGTCCCACCCGCTGAAAGCTGCACGGAAAAAGCGAAAGTAACCGGCGAAATGTTTCAAATCAAAGTACAAAATAAATAAAACAAAGTATATGTTTCAGTCCTGTCACTTTTTTACATACTTTTATACTTTTTCTGCTGTTCAAAAAATCTTTATTTTCGCTATTACCACAAACAAGTTACGAATCTAATGCTGCGTTCACGCCATATCGTAATAACCGTAATTACGAGATACCAACTTGTAAAAAGCGTTCACGTCCTCGCAGAACTCGTAATTACAACTTGTGAACTGGGAGCTTTCTGAAAGCTACGGCTTGTACCACGTGACCGCTACACCTAACGCTGAACCAGAGAAAAATGCCGGCGCTTTCAAAGAAAGCTATATTACTGCTCTAAAAAAAGCGGAAAATAGATGCATGTATATAGATACTATAATGTACTATAAAAAAACATACCGTGTTCGTACTGTTATTTTGTTGTTGTTCTCAACATTCTTTCGCGGGCTCATTTTGTTGACTGTCGCTATAGAAACAGATATCCCCAGTTGGAGGACGTGAACAGCCCCGAGTTGAACATCACGTGTTGTCATCTCGTAATTACGATATGGCGTGAACGCAGCATAAGTGCAGGAGCTCTGCGTCAGTGGTTTGACTCGTGACTCTCGCGAAGAGTACTGAACGCGCACTGTTGCCGGTACGAAAAAATATTATTATTTTAAGCCTTTTATCAGCTTATGTAGGCTCTACAACAAAGGAATTTCTGATATCTATTGATGTCTAATTTTTGTAATAGATCATTTGTTGGTAGGGTGAGAGATCTGGCTAGCCATACACTGTTAGACATTTCTGTAATTTCTGCAGTTATTTACTGTATATCACTGTATGTTCCCCTTTACAGTAAATGACTGTAATAACCTTTGCATCATGGGAATTTTCTGTGACGTCAGACCCCACATACAGAGACTTACTGTATTTTTAAAAATTGCTGTATACTACTGTATTTGCTGTAATGCCTCTTTGGCGCCATTCTATTGAGGTTGTTTTATTTTCCGCATTTCTTACATTTGAATTGACACTATTTGCCCTGCACCATTTCTACAACGCCACAACAGCTTGGGACTCACTACACTGGATGTTTTACGTGGCTTGTAATGATTGGAAAATCCGTTTGTACTTAGTGTCAGAAACAGCGCTAGCGCTTGGAGTGCATCTGTACGTCAGAAATATACCGGGGCATCACTTTACTGTCCGCTTCCACTGTAGATAGTGTGTGTGTATATATATATATATATATATATATATAATGGGTTCTACTGTATATTGTTTTTTATCGAGTCGCGAGAGTGGGAGAGCTCCGGAGAACATCTGCGCCGTGTGTCGATTCACCTTACGAGACCTGCAAGCAAGGTAAAAATATATGTACGTTTGTCAGATTTTTGCACACCAGTTTACCTAACGTTAGTAACATTTCCCCGTCAACATGGCGGTAACAAACTTACTATGGTAAACTGCGCTGTCGTTTCAAACAACGTTTGTCAGCTTATTGAATTAAGTTCCCGAATTAAAATAAATTTTAACGAGCAACGCTTATCTTATATTAACATTAGGTTAACTAATGTGACATTTTGTTCAGGTGTTGGTAGGCTAGTTAATGTTGGCCGGTTGCCTATTGAGAAAATTAAATCGTATGTCAGCTAAGTTAAACAAGTTTTATGGCTAGCTGCCTTTTCTAGTTTTAGAATTAGTTTGTTATAGTTTTTAATGGAATTTAAGATTTACTGCATTTTTTTATATTTGTGTTTTAAAGGCAACTGCAATGAAGCATCAAGAAAGACATGTGGAGCAGCGCCAGCCACCCTGAGACTGATAATTCACGGTAAGAGAACAACTTTGGTTTTGAGAGGTTTGTCTATTCTATATGGAATTTGCCTTTTAAAAGTGTGCCATTTCTTCTACTTGTTTTTCAGAGAAGACATTTCTGTCGCTAACAAAGTGGATGGTGAGCAAAGGTGGTGGCCACGTTTTGGAGCAGCAGCAGGGTTTTGCAGATGTTTGTCTTTGGCTGTTTGTCTTTTTTCCCCATTATGTTTCTGTTGCCTAAAGATTCTTTGTGAGGATAAATCCGAAGGACACAACATAATGCACTGCAAAATGTCCTAAGACAGGAGAAATGGTGAAGGTGCACTGTTCCAGCATTGGAAGACTATATTTTTAAGAGTTATACATGCAATGTTTTAAATAAAGAATTTGATATTTTGTAATTATTGTGGCTGTTTTAACTGAATGCCAGCAGTACCTATGTAGAGTAATAGTAAAATGAATTCTATATAAAAATAATCAAATCTAATTAAATTAGATTGATAAAATGAATGAATTACAGTAGTATACTGAGGAATTGGATTTTTTTTACAGTAATTTACTGTAAAACAGTACAGTTTGCTACTGTAAATCTTAATTACAGTAACTTACTGGCAACAACCCTTTGAAATGTCTAACAGTGTAGGTTCCCAAACGCTGCTATAAATGTTAGTAAGGAATGAAAAACCAAAAAGGATAATTTGCAGTTTTAGGTCTATTTAATGGCAATGGATTTTTAATGTTCAGTGGACATAATTACCCATTTAAAAAAAAAAAAAAAAAAACTATTTAAAACTGGCAATTGATAGTTTAATATTGGCCTTGATGGTGCTTTATATCAGATCGAAAGAAAGTTAGTAGTATCACCCTTCACTTAAAGACAGACATGCATGTCGAAAAGTGAAGATACTGAGAGCGGTTTAGAGACCTCATCTTTCATGTTGCCACAGGAAATGACTCTTGCTTTCTGGGGTTGCGAGACTATTTAAGCTTCTGTCAAGATGACCGTGTTCCCAATGTCGGATATTTAGCCAAATCCTCTCCAGGTCATCTGCATACCATTTCTCTCCTTTACAGCCAAACCAACTGAGAGTGTGTTACTTCAAAACACTGATGAAATGCATTGTAGCTTTTGAGGCATGGTAAATTAGAATGGAGGAATGGGAATATGCGCATGTGTATGCAGATTCAGATCATGAATCATAATATAGTCTGTTGGCTGCCTTATTGGTGCACAGAAGAACCATATACAGGACACATCTAGGACCTATTTTATGATCTTGCAAGTGTGTCAGTTAATATGTAGGAACAAATATGAACTCGTATCTTAAGGATGAGCATAGTTTGTCGTTATTTACTCAAGTCATTTGTATATTTTTTTGTCCTTTGGAAAGCAGTTATCTTATCGTTTGAGTTCTTTTGAAAAATAAATAAATAAATAAAGCAATGTAATGATGAGGCACCATTGATTGCAGCCTGTGAATCCTGGCTGTAGCTCCTAGCTTTTGCATTATGTAAAAGTCAGCCCTGTGGGCTCATTCTACTGGCATTATTGAGAGAAATATTGTTTTACGGCGAGGCTAATATCTTCACCTTTCTTTCTCCGTGTGTTCCGAAGGCCATTAGCCAATTCACAAGTCTTAGGGCAACATAGCTTAGTTTACTCCCAGTACGGTTGAAGGATTGTTTGAGAAAGCTTCCCGATCAGAAGCTTTCGAACTCAAACTCACAAAGCTGAGAAGAGAGTTGGAGAGGGGAGGGTAGGCAGAGATAGAGGAGCAGTGAACAGAATACTATAAGCATTGGAAGAGAAATGACAAAAGATGAGCGATGAGGCTGAAAGATAGATTTATTATAAGGTTTATGATAATAGAGAAAGGAATAATAGTGTGCATATTAAAGGCCAGTTCACACTGCACTGACAGACATAGACTAATACTGACAATCAAGAGATTACAGTATGCCACTTCTCAGAAATGGTCAGACCTGAAAAGTGCAGATTTAACATGTTCAGTCACCGAAAATAGGCACTGACCACTTATTGTCAATGTTACCATAACGGTAAACCATAACAGAAAAGGCCACTGAGTCAGCTGATTTAAAGAAGTTAGAAAACTCAGCATCATACCCCTGCACGTAGGGTAAACGTACCTATTAAGCTCACCAAAATCTACATTGAGACATTTTAGTGCACAAGATATTGGTTTCAGTACAGAAAGTTATGTTTAAAATAAAATGTTAATCTCTCACACAAAAATATTTAATTTTTTTAAATGACTAAAGCATTTCAATTAAGATATACATCATTAAATTTAAAAAGTCTGTCTGTGCTTAATGGGTACACTTTTGTACCCTTTAAGCACACCCCTGTTCCCATTAAGCTCACATCATAAACATGTTTTATTAAAAATTCTTGTTTATTTTAAGGAAAATTTTTAAAGAATAATTGTAAAAATATATATTTTTGAAGGTACAAAGTCAATCACAAAAAACAGAACACTAAAAGCAAGCAACAAAGGCATTCAAGTCGGTCAGTTATATATTCATAATGTCATAAATAATATTCAAAGTGTCATCTAAGCACATTGCAACATCTAGTCCACGTTCAGCTAAGTAACACATTCAAAAATCAAATAAAACAAACCAATAAAACATTTCATTCATGGGGATGAATACAGACACTAGCCTCATTATGAAACCGATTTTTAAATGGATGTCAACTTATCTATAGTCTCTTATGGATGGAATACACTACACCAGGGGTTCCCAAATACACTCCCCAACACTGCACATTTTGCATGTCTCCTTTATCAATCACACCTGATTCAACTCTTCAGCTCATTAGTAGCAACTCCAAGACCTGAAATGTGTCAGACAAAGGATGCAGTGTTGGGGAGGCTCCAGGAACGTGTTTGGGAACCCCTGCACTACATGATTTTTGCCCCCCGATTTTCCACAGATTTACAGTCTGGAAAAGTTGATGCTAGTTGCCAAAGATCAGAGCCAGTCTGCAGATTTGAGTTGACAGAATCCATAGAAAATTGATCAACTTAACTTAAAGTGACAACCTTCAGTTAATATTTAAAGTTTGTTTATGAAGTTTTTACATAGACATTCAATGTGGAAGAGCTTAAAGAGAGCACTCTGAGCTTAATTGGAGCAGCAACAATTTTTTATAAATTTCATGTAATATTTATTAAAATGACAGGATTTCGCTAAATAAATAGTCTAGGTCATGTAACAAGTTTGTACATATTTTAATATGAACAACTATTATTAACAATATCTATGAAATTATACTTTTTCTTATTGATGTCACACTGAAGCTGTGTGATTTTCATAGTAGTGTACCCTTTAAGCTCACCTTACAATAATATGAAATCTTTAAAAATTACAGCACTGTAAAACCACAGACCAGCAATAAACTCAATTTATAATATTATGGATGTAAAAGAACAAGCCAGTAATGCATGTGAAGTAATATGTTAGCGTAGCACACAAGCTAGTCAGCTAACTGTGTTCTGTAGCATCTGCGCTATGTTGCTAAAACTATCTTTTGGATCTAATGTAATTATTTCCCACATCCAAGTTCCAGGTTATAATATGCAAAAGTCTGAACATTAATCTCTTAATTTTACAACAAGTAGTGAAATTTACCCAAAATAAAGGCTTAAACATCTAAAGAAATTGCACATTTAACTGTCACCGTCCCACCTGTGGGACGCTTGGCGCTCTTTTTTGTTGCTGTCCTTTTTCTCTATCAAATCTTTTAGTAATTATCATAAATTATATATCGTTCATAAACAGAATTTTCATTTTTGGGTGAGCTATCCATTTAATAGATTGAGATTGATCTCTGATTGAGATGCATTGAGAGATATTTTATGTATATCCACATTTTATATCCATCTGCTGAATGGAATATTCCATCTGTCTTCTAATTTATTGTATACATGATAAAAGAGTGCCTTTCTTTTATCTGCCACGATGAGTCGATGTTCTTATTAGCTCCAACGTGTGTGGATAAAATCTGACACAGCTTTCCTAAGGATCATTTACACAGATCTCATCCGAAGATAATCATTACAAGTCTATGGTAGTCTATATGGACATATTTTTTTCCCGGTCATGATTGTTGTTTTTTGACAAATCATGTCTGTCACCAGATGTTTTGTGTGTTATATGTTGAGCCCTTCTTTCCATGGTTCATGGTTAATTCCTAGACTGCAGCTATGTTTTTTTTTCTTTCAGTCCTACATTCTACCCCTGTCACCCCATCGGAGACGGTGTCATCGTTTAAATAAACCATGCTTCATAAACAGGGCAAGAGCACAGCCCTTTGAACAAATATGCATCGAAAGCTCAGAGGAACCGTCAGATAGGATGGGACTGTAACTGAACTCTCCAAGGCTGTCTGCGGTAGCGGAAAGCATTACAAGTCAGCAAGCCTGAGGCATTTATGAGCATAACCCATGACATACCTGTGAGTAATGTTACGGGGCCCATTAAGGCCAGCTGTGTGGCGTACTGTAAGCCAGGTGCATTGTAGTGAAGCTCTGATCAAACTACTGCCATTTCCTCCCACACTTGCGGGGTGTCTGCAATGCAGAAGATCTGTGGAAATATGGAAAGTCTGACCTCCTCGTGGTCACGTTCACCACACAGTCTTCTGAGATACAGTTTTTCACAGATGTATCAAATGAGAGGGAAAGGTTGATGGGAAGTTTTGTGAAGGGTTGGAGCGAAAAAAATTTATTTAAAAAAATTTTTGAGCGCTCGGTCTGTTTTCTCTTCAGCTATTACAGAGACTGCACTTCATATCTGTGGCCAAATAGAGGTAAATAACTTGGAATGGAAAACTGTGGAATAAACTCTATTTTACAGTGAATTATGGATTTTAAGCTACAAGCTTAATGTATTTTCTATGTCAAAGCTGTTTGTCATGTCCTTCTAAATGGCTTTTAAATGTCCCCTCAATTGTAACGGAGTTCAGTCTCACAGATGACTTGAGACACAGCGCTTTTTAACTTAAATGGTTTTCAGCCAGTTCCAGGCCTCCGATTATTCCAAGATTCTCTTTCTCCTAAGCTGTTTTCAAAGAAACTTTCAGAAGAAAAATTCAGAATTTCGTCAATGTTCTCGTATTTTTTATTTCCTCAATTATCTTTCCTGAAATCTCCAACTTTGACCTTTGAAAGCCTCCGAGAAAAGAGTTGAATAAAAACTGTCTGGCATGATTTTCATATGAATACACTCTTGTTTGACCTTGTAGGGTGGCATTAATTCAACAGTCTCCCACTGCTGCGCTAATAATCCGCTCCCATATGCTGCAAATCCCTCGCAGCTTCCACTACAAACAATTCTCCCTGCAGTCTTTAACGCTCGACTCCCCGGCCTCTGGTCCAGATGTTCTCTTATTGCTGCTTTTTAATATTCAGGAAGTGGATCAGAAAATAATTAAACTCTGCGACAAGTGATGCGACCCCAATTATCTCGTACCGTTGTGGTCGTGACAACATGGGCAAGATGAAGAGAGAGAACAACTGAGCTTTCGGTTTGAGGAATGAACATTTTAAGGGTGTGTGGGAGTGCGGGTGAAGAAACATCTTGGGGCTTTCCTGTTTTAATTCTTTCTCCTGTCAAAATGGTGGAAGAAACTAGAGGCGTCAAACCGAAGCGAACAAGTATCTGTCAGTCGGGTTGTTTTAGATCTGTGACACTTGATTTCTCGGTCTTGACATGATTAGGATGACATGACACCGCTTGTTACTGTTACTGAGATATGTGTAATGCTTTCGTGTGCACATCTCAGGGCTGTTGGTTTCGCTACAACTTACTAACTTGCCCTAACTATGTGGGATGCATCACGTTTTGAGTGCCAGGTTATTTCTTTTACTTGTCCTCGCTGAAAGCAGGGTGAAGCTGACGTAACCAATCCAACTTTGAATTTTGACCAGTGATATGTCAAGAGAAATCTAGCTTCTGTCAAAATGTCAGATTAAAGGAATAATTCATCCAAGAATGAAAATCCTGTGCCCACCCTCTTGACGCTCTAAACCTGTATTTCTTTCTTAGCTGGAGCACAAAGTTTCAAAAGTTTAACTCTTTCGAGTACAAAGTGATGTTGACCAGTGGCTATCAGGTTCTAAAAAGGACAAAACAGCACCCTGAAAAAGAGCAGCTTGGACATTCTGTTATAAATATATCCTTGTGTTTGTACCACGCAAGAAGGAATGGCTCATATGGGGTAAATGACAGAATTTTAATTCGAATTAGCTTTTTTTTAAAAGTGGAAGGATATGCAATAAACTGACGTTGTATTGTGTTGTGCTTAGTTTTTGATGTTTAACAACGATATCAGAAACCACTTTTCAGTCTTCAAATGGCTGTCCTTTTCCTCTACTTCCTCTGCACCAGCCACACTTCTTCTGACTTCTAAGCTGAGCTTACATAGATGCCTCTGGCTTTCGCAGTGAGCGCTCCAGCTCCAGCAGATGGTGAAGAGAGGGAGAAGCCGAGAGATTAAAAGGGGGTTTCTCTTGTACTTCCTCTCCTAGAGTTCTTTGATCCTTCACGTTTTTGTGGCATATTTGGAATTCTGCTCTCAGATGGGTAGAGATTGATGCCTGCACGCATTCATATCTCACTGGAGAGGCAGGTATCATCTGTTGTTCAGTGCACATTGGTGTTTTTTGTTTTGTCTTGCTTTTGCTGCCGCCTGCCTTGGCTGCCCTTGAAAGCTGTCAATCCATAACACAATTGTGTGCGTGCGTGTGTGTATACGTATGTGTGTGTGTGTATATGTGTATATATATATATATATATATATATATATATATATATATATATATATATATATATATATATATATATATATATATATATATATATATATATATATATATATATATATATATATATATACACATATATATATATATATACATATATATATACATATATATATACATATATATATACATATACATATACATATATATAGGGCTGCAACAACGAATCGATTAAATCGATAAAAATCGATTACTAAAAGCGTTGGCAACGAATTTCATAATCGATTCGTTGTGTCGCGCGACGCGGAGACGTTTGATTATTAAAAAAAAAAAAACTTTAGTTGAGCGTGGAGCGGAGTGAACACACTCGGTCTCTCGCGCACGGATGGTAGCAGAGTTTGGCGCCTCATAAAAAAAAAAAAGTAAAAAACAAAAAAACGAGCGGAGGTAGAGGAAAGATACATGGCGGAGGCAGAGAAATCCGTGCGACCCAAGTCATCCAAGGTGTGGGAGCAGGGCGGCGTTTGCGTATGGCAGAGTATGGCAGTTGCCATACCCTAGCCCAGTCAGGTGCTGTGAAAAATTATCCAAACTTGAGTCGCTTATAATTCGTTTTATTATTTTAAATCAGAGAGTTTTAAAAATAGTAAACCAATGATAAGCATTAAAATAACTTGTCAGTAAAACTTCGTAACGCCATTGGATCATCGAGCTCTCAGCGAGACCTCGTAACTTCACCCGCCTCCGTTCAGATTGACGCGCCGCGCACAGCCTGGAGAAGATGAGATCTCTGCTTTTTCGCAATGCAAGGGTGAATAAATAATTGGTGTTTGAATAGTACATCGTTTTCTTTACTCAAACACTATGTCAGTAAAGGATAATGTTTTGTGTGTTTGAAGAGTGGAGAAGAATTAGTTATTTGCTGTCTATATACGTTTTAAATATCCTGTGCATTATGTGCATAAGCGCTTAATTTGAGATTTTGGCCAAGTGTATTAAACAACAAGAAAAACTAAGCGCCCATATAGCTACAATCAAAGTTATATAACCTGTAAAAGTTGATGAAAGCATAATGCACTTAATGCACTTATGCACTGCATAACAGTTACAGCCGTTCTAATGACAGACAAAACACTCCATCTCCGTCATTCTCTGGTCAAAAACATTGTTAACTCCATTTGAGCTTGATTTTCATATAATGTTAAGTGCAAGTGTCTGATACAATACCAACGCTAACGACGCAGTGTTGTTAAATTATTTAATTTTTGCACCCCAAAAAGTCTATATATTTGGCAGATGTAAAGCATACATGTGTATGTTTTTGTGTTAGTCCATTTTATTTTATTTTATTATTATTATAACAGCTCAGGGATGTTCAAGGAGCAACATGTTGGTGCACTTTCTAAAGATTTTAGTTCTGTTTTTGAATAAAGGGTTGGAAATGAATGCTTTTCTTTTTTCTTTTTTTAAAAATCCGATTCATCGATTAATCGAAAAAATAATCGACAGATTAATCGATTATTAAAATAATCGTTAGTTGCAGCCCTACATATATACACACACGTCACATTCCTTTTTAGGTTGTGCTACAGGACTCAGGAAAACACACTTTTCTTTTTTCCTTTTCCAGCCATTATTTAGTTGGTGTTGGTTGTATGATTTGGGTCATAGTCTCGTTGCATCACCCAGCCTCTCTAAAGCTTGAAATCTTGAACTTCTGTCCTGATATTCTCCTATAGTGTGCAGTGCCCTTTTTTTCTCTAAGCAAAACATTGTGCGGTTTTGTCAATTTCAATTTTCAGCTGTCCACATAACGTTTTCCCAAAACCATTATGGTGATAGTGGACTTCTGAGTGTGTAGAGTTTTCTGGCGGTTGTTTGTTATCCTGTTATCCTTGGGTTCTTTCTTACTTCTTACAGGGTTTCCTGTTGTGTTCTTCAAATGATCTTTACGGGATGCCTGCTCTTAGGGAGAGTAGCAACAGTCCAGAATTTTCCACATTTGTAGACCGGGTCAGTGTTTAGCCTTTTTCTGCTTTGTGCATCTCTGTAATGTGTTTTTAGGTTTGAGACATGGTTTAGACTATTCAGCATCTCCTAAGAAAACCTGAATTGTCAGTAACTAAGCTTTGTGTGCTTTTATTTAAAGCGCAGGGCACCTGTGTGACCCACACTTTCATTCTCATTTCCTTAATTGACTCCAGTTAGCTTTTGGAGAAGTAGTAACAGAGTTTCACATACTTTTTCCAAGCTCGCCTGTCAATGATTAGTGTCTTCAATAAAATTCTGTAACATACCAAAAATTGTCATTAGTTTTGTCAGATTGGGTTTGTCTACAATTGTGACTTATAAGTTTTACATATCCTGTGCATTATGTGCATAAGCGCTTAATTTGAGATTTTGGCCAAGTGTATTAAACAACAAGAAAAACTAAGCGCCCATATAGCTACAATCAAAGTTATATAACCTGTAAAAGTTGATGAAAGCATAATGCACTTAATGCACTTATGCACTGCATAACAGTTACAGCCGTTCTAATGACAGACAAAACACTCCATCTCCGTCATTCTCTGGTCAAAAACATTGTTAACTCCATTTGAGCTTGATTTTCATATAATGTTAAGTGCAAGTGTCTGATACAATACCAACGCTAACGACGCAGTGTTGTTAAATTATTTAATTTTTGCACCCCAAAAAGTCTATATATTTGGCAGATGTAAAGCATACATGTGTATGTTTTTGTGTTAGTCCATTTTATTTTATTTTATTATTATTATAACAGCTCAGGGATGTTCAAGGAGCAACATGTTGTGCACTTTCTAAAGATTTTAGTTCTGTTTTTGAATAAAGGGTTGGAAATGAATGCTTTTCTTTTTCTTTTTTAAAATCCGATTCATCGATTAATCGAAAAAATAATCGACAGATTAATCGATTATTAAAATAATCGTTAGTTGCAGCCCTACATATATACACACACACGTCACATTCCTTTTAGGTTGTGCTACAGGACTCAGGAAAACACACTTTTCTTTTTCCTTTTCCAGCCATTATTTAGTTGGTGTTGGTTGTATGATTTGGGTCATAGTCTCGTTGCATCACCCAGCCTCTCTAAAGCTTGAAATCTTGAACTTCTGTCCTGATATTCTCCTATAGTGTGCAGTGCCCTTTTTTCTCTAAGCAAAACATTGTGCGGTTTTGTCAATTTCAATTTTCAGCTGTCCACATAACGTTTTCCCAAAACCATTATGGTGATAGTGGACTTCTGAGTGTGTAGAGTTTTCTGGCGGTTGTTTGTTATCCTTGGGTTCTTTCTTACTTCTTACAGGGTTTCCTGTTGTGTTCTTCAAATGATCTTTACGGGATGCCTGCTCTTAGGGAGAGTAGCAACAGTCCAGAATTTTCCACATTTGTAGACAGGGTCAGTGTTTAGCCTTTTTCTGCTTTGTGCATCTCTGTAATGTGTTTTTAGGTTTGAGACATGGTTTAGACTATTCAGCATCTCCTAAGAAAACCTGAATTGTCAGTAACTAAGCTTTGTGTGCTTTTATTTAAAGCGCAGGGCACCTGTGTGACCCACACTTTCATTCTCATTTCCTTAATTGACTCCAGTTAGCTTTTGGAGAAGTAGTAACAGAGTTTCACATACTTTTTCCAAGCTCGCCTGTCAATGATTAGTGTCTTCAATAAAATTCTGTAACATACCAAAAAATTGTCATTAGTTTTGTCAGATTGGGTTTGTCTACAATTGTGACTTATAAGTTTTACATATAAATGGCAAGATTAAGTTTGAATTGAATGAATTGTAACATTAAATTGGTATCCATTGTTTCAGTTCGGGGAAAGAGCAGTATCAAAGGATTCCCAGCTTATCTTACATTTGCCATCATAGTATCAGCACCACAGTCAAATCTTGATTTTACCTCAAAAACTGGCTTTGATAGAGACCAGTGAAGCTAACATTTGAGTTTTACCCACTCAGAGGAGGTCTGCATGGCTTTTTTTCCCCCCAAGTTATATTATCTATCCGCACATTATTTCCGACCGGGTAGCGGACCAGCATGGCCTCTATTCAGTCTTGGTATTAGAGTGCCATGTGAAATGGCTGTTCTGTGATGGCTGGTGTCTGGGGAGCCTCTTTTTGCTCTCATTAGAGCCCTGCAATTTATAGCATGGATGGCCCTGAATTTCATGCTTCAAAGTGGAGGAGAGTCTGTGGACCTTCTGTGAATTAGCCTTTATGACAGGGGGGAAACATGGACCTGTTAGTGAAATCTCTCATTTACCCTCTCTCTCATGCTCTCTCTTCCTCTCCCTTTTATTCGCTTCAGCTGCCTTAACGGTTTTAACGTAGACTCTAGGTATTATACTGTGGGAACAGAAAGACCATTGTTTTCTCGATTAATATAGTGCAGTGTGCAAATTATTCAGTGATTGGTTTATTATTAAAAAGGGATTTTGTGTTTTTTAAGGGAATGTTAAATCCAAATTAAACAAAAAAGAATCTGTTAATGCTTGTTAATTCACAGGGAAAATCCATATTGATATATTAATGCTTGCAGTAAAGTTATCGGTGAAGTTGCTTCAGAAAGTCCTTAAGTGATTTTTCTTCTGTTGCATTATGGGTCTTTTGTGTTTGCTCTTATGCACCTCCAGACTGATGATGTGCATCTGTACCATGTAATTTCAGCCCTCCGCTCACCAGATCTGAACTCTTTTGAAAAGTCCATTAAAAAAATTATAGCATCAGCCTCAATTATCTCAAGTCAAATGTAAAGGTTTGATGGTCCATCCGCTGCATTTCATTAAGAGAGGCCGTCTTGCCTTTTAATTACCTGACATATTTTTCCCTCTGAGTTTTAATGGCATCAGAATGTGTTAAATGGAAATTCCATTTAGAAATGGTGTTAGTAATAGGCAATCTTTTACAAAGAGTTGAAGCAATGTAAATTCATGGGTATTTGCTGTATGCGCTCTGTAGGTGGATTATAAGCACATAAATGAATGCGTCTATGCAGGGCTGATCACCAGAATAACTTTAGATCAGAGCTTGTCTTGGTGGAACAGTGTCGACTGCATAATTCTCCTGTCTCATATCACATTCTAAATACATTTGACTGCTTAAATTTGCTGTTTTATATAATTCAGTGATGTATTTTATCATGGAGACAGCAGCACCTCATGCATTATTTGGCCTCCATCTCGCTGCAGTCCCGGCAGTAATACAGTATGCATATGCTAATAGGTCTCTATTCATTGGGTTTGCAGTGGGTTGATGTACTGAGGGGATAGAACCCTGAATGTGTGACCTTCTCCTCCTCCTGTGAATAGATGTGATGGATTTATAGTCAGATATAACCGCTCCCTAAAATGCTGAATATTTCAATCTTCTTAGTTCTCCTGAGACACAGATGACTGGCAAGACGTTGACAGCCACAAAATGCATGTGTTGTTGAGGCTGGCATCAGGCTGTGCGAAAATCATTTGAAAGAGCATTTCTAATGTGTAAATGGTAGAAATCGAATAAAACAATGTGGGAGAACCAAGCAAGTCAAAACATTAGGTTGCCGTTAGATAACTTCATAGTTCAGTTTTTTAGAAACGTTTTAGAAATGGCATTTGTGTGTGTGTATAAAGGTGATATGCAGAATACTTAATAGAATTACTAGAAACTTACTTGAAACTTTGAGAAAATTACATTTTAGTTGCAAATATGTTTTAATGTTACAGAATTTTCTATAATTATGTAGGTTACAAGTAATTGCTCAGGTGTGTCATCTCATCTCTATTGGTTCAAAATATCATGGAATTTGTCAACATTTGGATGAATAAATCAAAAGGATGATGTTTTGTCTACTACACATACTCAATACACATGACACTCTTGGTATTTTCTTAGATATGCATAGAAACAAGGTCTTTTCTACATCCTGCAAAAAGTGTGCTTTCACTTGATGAATTTGACAAATTCTGTACAATTGTACAGTACAATTTTTCAAACTTCAAGTATTTGCAGTAATAATAAAAATGTATTTTAGCCTATATAAAAAGTTATTTTAAAAACGTTATTTTGTTGTGCAGTACTTTGTTTGCTAAAAAAGAAAGAAATTGTTCAAATTTCACTTGAATTACATTTTAAAAGATTAATTAAATTGCTAAGGTTTTAAGTTTGCATTCATTTAATTACCACCTTTGTATTAATTTGTAGAGATTATAAAACACAGAATCTGGAAAAATTAAAACAAATAACACAAGATTTCTGAAAAAAGAAATAAATCATTCATAGGGCACTATATTGTTGCCATACTATGGAGTGTGTGGATGTATGTGTACGAGTGTGTGTTTAAGCTATGTTGGAAAGAAAGCCCTGGTGGCGATAGCAGCCTCGCTGTGCTCTATTTACACGTTCTGTTGCTCTTCACAAGGGTTTGAAAGGTGACTGAGCACCTGACCCTAGGTTGCTTTCCATTTCTTTTGCTAAACCTATTAAATTTCTCTGTGTGTCCATTGCACCCCCTGTAGCCACACACACACACACACACACACACACACACATTCTGCAGCCTGATCCCTCTCAGCCCGTGTTATTGTGAGTGCAGGGATTCATGGGTGTTTATTGCGGGTAAATTAGCTCACCTCTACTAGCGGCTCAGCATACGGTAATTACATGGTGATGGGTAAACTACCTGTTTCTCCTTTTTATTTAATTCTGGGAAGAGGCAAATCAATTGGAATGCATGAATAGAGTTGTAGGGTTGTTTTTTTTACAGCGGATGAGAGGATTTGTTATTAACTTAATTATAGACTGTTATAAAGATTATGAATTATTTTAGCCTTTCAGCTGACCAGCAGCTCACAGGCTTGGAGTAAGTTGAGGTTTTATTTGCCTGTTTCTGGCAAATGGATGTCTTTTATATTTTGTGCTGTCCTCATTGACTGCAGGAAAATCTTTCATTTTCCTCTCTTCTTTTCTAACTATGTGTCTGCTGGTGCGGAAGAAATCCACTCAATGCCACCCAGAATACCAGAGGGCTTTTGTGTCTGTAAACCGTACCAAAAATGTGGTTGTCTTTAGTATGACTGTTGACTACTTCAATATACGTTCAATAAAATCTCTTATATATCAGGGGTCTTCAACCTTTTTTAGGGCAGGGCTAATTTTTAAGCACGCTCTGTAAGATTTTAAGATTGCAGTTTTGTTGTATTCACATCCTTTGATTCTTGCAACCTACACTGAATCCATTAAAATAATCAGTGCTATTGATATACAGAGTTTTAATATTATGTAAAAAAAAAAAAAATGTGAGAAATGATTCTTCAGCTTCTTAAGCTTTGGTTAGAGTTACTATTATTATTTTTTTATTTAACACATTTTTATTTCTTCACAAAAATTAGTTTGGGATCAAAGGATAATTGCCAGACACCCCACGGTGCCACCACGGACCCCCTATGAGTTACAGACCCCCTGCTGAGGACCCTTGATACATGCACATGATTACAGTTGGTTAAAATACAGAGTTTATTTCTGAGTTATCAAAGTATACATATGTGACATTGTGACTCAAGCATAAATTGATTGGAAATGGAACAGATGTCACAGACTTTTGCCTTTATCTTGTAACAGTTTGACAGGACTAGCCGTTTTTCAGCTCTCGTTTACATTGTTTCACCACTTGCTCTGATCCAATGTCGATCCCACAATCTCCTAAGTCCCTATAGAGTATGAACTGGAAAGGCCTGCTCAGTGGACTACATTCAGCCACTGAAATATCCCAGATTGCCGGAGCAGTCATTAGTCCGTTTACCACATTATCTGAGTGTCCACACACACATACTCCTTCCAGATAAGAGAATTTAAAGGGCACCCAATTACCTCTGAGTCCAAGGTTATTTCCTATTAAGATCTCTGCCTCTTTTACCTCGGGTATTTTCAGGTTTTGCTCAGATTTCGCGCAAGCTTCAGAGGTCATGCAATCTGGAGGAGAAAAGAGGTGATTACAGAAAAGTTGACCCTTTGTTCTTTTTGGACTTGGGGGCCGTAACAGCCCTGGGAAAAGATGGGTGGACATTGCTCTTTTCATCTTTATCTCTTTCTCCCCCATGACAAAATCTCCTATAGCAGTTTGGCTGCTCTGATGCAGATTTCCAAAGTTTTATAGCAACTGAGTTTCAGTTTTGCACATCTGAGTGCACATAAATGCAAGTATGCAGTTATCGTTTACGCTTGCATTGATTTATGTTCCATTTGGTCTGTTTGTTTCTTGGATGAGAGACAAGGTGGAACAAGGTGCATGTGTGTGTTCTTATCTGGCCACAGTTAAACAAACCTGTGAACCTGTAAACTGTGTGTGTGACAGGGAGAAATTATGTATTAATAGGGCTGGGATGATAAATCGATGCAGAAATCGATTCATGGATCGATTCAGAGATTTTCCGAATGCATCGCGATTCCTCTGGAATCGATTCTGAGCTTAGATTTTAACAGCAGATGGTGCTCTACACTAGTATACTGTAGTATATTTATCTGCAAACTTAAATGCTCATGAAGAAGAGTGCTTGTGTGTTCGGCCGAGTCATGCAATTTCACCTCAGCTCAGAATGCTTTTATGACGCAAGATTAACATAAACACAGCCCACTGTGAACACCCTTGTAATTCGCTTCAACCTTTTTTGAATTTTATGAATGATTATTTTAGGTTCAAGTGTGTGTGTAAGGATTTGGAAACAAGCAGATTACGGCTGTTTCTAAAGCATGCAGTGCCATCTGCTGTTAAAATCTAAACTCAGAATCGATTCCAGAGGAATCACGATGCATTCGGAAAATCTGAGAATCGATCCATGCACGAATCGATTTATCGTCCCAGCCCTATAATAAACCAACAATTCACCAAAGAGACGAGCACCTCAGAGACTGTGCAAGAATATTTGATTTGGTCACAAAAAAATGAATGAATAATATAATAAAATCATGTTAGGAACAGATTCATTCAATAAATTAATGCTTGTTATGAAATTATCTGCACACTCGAGTCAAAACAGAGAAAAAAAAGTTAAAAAATATTTATCATTTTGCGTGCTGCTTTTAATATTTACATTTTTTCTTGTGACTGAGAAAAGTAATTATTGCAGGAGACGGCATTATTTGGTTCAACTCTGTCCAGTGCATTGGCTGGTCTTGTTGGCTCTCCTGTTGCTTTATTTTATAGAGCTTTTTGGCATTTGTTTGCTGTTCAGGCTGGAAGACCAGATTGAACTGGCTAAGACCAGCAAACCAGCTTAGTCTGATTTACAATGTTTTTTATTTTATTTTATTTTTTCAAAGCGGTTATTGCACTGTGCCTCACAAAAGCTCTTTTTTCTGCACTCAGTATGTGTAAATGCCCCACATTGAGATCATTGCAAAGTCCCCATTGATTTTTCTCTTTTCCCATGGCCCTACTGGCCTGTTGACTTCCTGCATGTAAACATGTTTTTGTTTTAATTATTTTTTGATCCTGTAGTTTTAAGAACATTACCATGACATAAAGGTCAGCACTCCCCATATAAACACAGACCAAATAAAATTCAGCCAATATAGAATTGCTAGTAAAAAAAAAAACATTGTATAATTCCTTCTCCCTATACAGATTTTTTTTTTCTTTAAAGTGTCTATATTGTTGATATTTTCCCAAAAATGTATGACTAATTACTACGTTGAGCATGATTGAAATCTCTCATTGTGCTGTGGCTGGCATACTGCATAGTGCTGTTGATTTTAATAAATAGCCAATATTCTGGCAGCCCGAGGACTAGTCTTCAAATGTCTTTCAAATCTGCATCACCCACATGAAGGTCATGTCTGGAGCACATCCACATTACAACACAGCGCACTGTTTTTTAATTGTTTCTTAATTGTTTATTTAAATGTATAAACATCTTTAAATTAGGATATATTTAATTTAGGGTAAAAAGCCAATTATTTTTCGAGAGTATATCTTCAGCTAAACATTCATTAAGGTTTATGCTTAGAAAAATAATTGAAATAAAAAAGTTTATATTCTCTGAAATCAAGTACGACATACAAAGTATGAAAACAATTCTTCAGCATTTCATGGCTAGTTATTTCAGATGAGTTTATTGTGTGGAAAACAACATCTATAAAAAGTATTTTATTCAAAATCATCCCTGACAGTAAATTATTTTCCCACCTTATCCATAGCCATATGGACATTTATGAATTTGTCAGTTTTGGGGGCAGTTGTCAGTTGTTTGAAGAATTTCAGGATTTGGAGGTTTGTTTTTGCTCATTTTGCAACTTTTTATTGATGTCGATGTTAGAGACAGGACTGGGAATTATTGGGTAAAGAAAGAGAAATAGGATCAGGACATGGTGGATTTAAAACTGCTTGTTCATGTCTGAAGATTGTTCTCATACCACTAAGCCATGGCTCCAGCTACAGTATATTTAATGTTTTAGGGAGCGTATCAATTGCTACAGTTAGAGCAACGAATAAGGTCTTAGAAAAACCCACATGGCAAGTTCATCTAATAAAAATCTCCTTATGTCCACATTTTGACTTTATAGCCTCTGCTCAAGCTTGTAGCCTTTTACATAACATTGTAATCAGCTTACGTTTAACGTTATCACTCCACTCTCACCCTCTCAGCCTTTGCAACCGACTTCTGGACAGTTATTTAAACAGCTGAGATTTTAAGAGAATCGTGGCTCAATTTAACGAGAGCATAAATAGTATGGCTCTATATATGTTAATGTCATGCGCGCTGTTCCGGCTTTTGAGAGACTGTGGTTTCCATCTCTACGCTTCCTGCTCGGTTGTAATACGCAGCAGGCTCTCAGTTTATCATCACTCTAAAGGCCACAAATTAATACTTCTCATGAATTGAGATCCTGCTTTTCAAAGAGCACTGGACGCTTGTTAAATGCCCATCCACAAGCCGTTAGTTGTTCACAGCAAGCGTGTTAATCATCAAATAAAGCGGCTAAATATGAACTGATGACTGTTTTTCAGGGGTCTGATTTGGTCTTATAGAACTTCCTAGGCCTTGTCTGGCATTTATATTTGGATTATGGAACACATCAGAGGAAAGGCCAAGAGTTTAATACATCAGTAGAATGCTGGACAGTGATGACTCCGGCCCTGTCTTCATTTCCTACAATGCTGTCCAAGTATCTCAAGCAAAATTTAAGTTACTTTTCTGTAATTAAGCAAATTTGAATACTCTGATGTCTGGGTGGATAGGATAGGACAGGATCAGATAGGATTAAATGGATTTTATTTTTTAATACTCTTGGGGAAATTGAGCCACTTCAAATTTGTTTCTCATAATTGAAAGTTTATATTGCGCAAGTGTGATTAATTCTCATCAATTTCCGCAAAATGGTATTTTACAGCCTTTTCTCGGCACTTTCAAGCGAAATGTTCAGTAAGTGTTGCTAAAAATATGTTCGGTTTTAATATGAAACAGATGAACATGAATCCGGCAGTGTTTTATTTTTTGTAGTACGGATCGCGCAGCATAATTTGTGCAAAAAAGGATTAAAAGTTGTTGGTGTTTTACTACCTCTAGTGTTCATCTCAGCTGGAAACTGTAGTAAATTGTATGTATTGTACATTTTTTGCAGTTGCAAAAACATAGGTAGAAGCACATATTGTACAACATAAGCTAAGATATATATATATATGAACATGAGTGGATATGTACAAGTGAATATGAATGTGTATGTGTTATAAGAAACTGGTTGCTCAACATTCATCGATTAATGGATTTCAGTGGGTTGTATGTGGTTCTGTGTTTGGATGATCTTTGTTTCACTCACCTCTCTTTGAGATTCCCACTAAATCACCTTCACATTTCCTAGTATGTTCTGGCCAGCTCAGTGTTTCTGAAATGTACTCCATGTAATAACCGAGTGTTTTAAAAAGCATTATTGTCAGTCAGAGCTGGATTTAATGTCCACCTGATCCTCTTAAATGTCAACACTTCTGTGGCCTTTTCATCCTCATAAGTCTTTCTATGCTTATTTTGTGGGCTAAATCTGCTGAGTGTGGAGGTTTTTGAAGTGTTCTCCTAACTCCTGTTTTAGACAGTGTTCCAAAGTTCAGACAAACACAGGCGCCATTCTTTTGAAGCTGTGTTTTGAAGAGAGCTGGCAGGCAGACTGGAACACCAGCCTTGACCATGCGGACAGGTGGAGGAGTGGCTCGCTGGAGTTCATTTGGATTAAGCATTTGGCCCTGCAGTGGAGGCATTTTCACGGTACTATAATATCCCACACAATTATTCACGGAGCTTTAATGTTTCCGTGCGAAACGCAGAAAGCACACAGACCTGGTGAGGTTAGGTACAACCATTCTCTTTACAAAACAGATATGTGGAGCTATTTCTGTCTCGATGTTTTTGCAGGGAAATTCTTCTTTTTCATCACATGATCTTGAGAAGTAGGCTTTTGTCAACTGATACAGACCATTGTATGTATGATCTTCATCATTAACACTTTAGAATTTTAACTTTAATTTACAACTTTAGCAAACATTATTACATTCTGTAACGATTAGCAGATAATTAGCAGAGGTTGGTGTAAGATTTTCGGTAGCTGTCAAATGCAAAACAGGGCTGATTATATTTGATCAAAATAATTAATAGGCTAGTTTAAAATGACTGTTTACTCTTTTAATACATTTTAAAATTCATTCCAGTGATGGCAAAGCTTAATTTTCATCATCATCACTCCAGTCTTCAGTGTCACATGATCCTTCACAAATCATTCGAATATGCTCTTTTGGTGCTCAAGAAACACTTCTTCTTATTATTATTAACACATTTAAAAACAGTTGTGCTGCTTAATATTTTTGTGGAAACCGTGATACTTTTTTCGTGATTCTTTGATGAATAGAAATTTTTAAAAGAGCAATATTTATTTGAAAAAGATTTTTGTAACTTTATAAATGTTTCTGTCACTTTTGATCAGTTTACAAATTGAGAAGATCTCATTAGAAAGAGCAGCAAATAGTAAAATGCTTGTCATCAGTGAATGAGAAACATCCATCTCAAATAGCCCACATTAGGATGTTACCAGCTTTCATGTCTGCCTAGCTCTCCAAAAGATGACCAAAGCAATTCTAAACAAATGGTAGTACTATCCTAAGAAACCTTTTTAGAAGGGCAAATTGGCTTCCTGTATTAGTTACTATTCCAGAATATTTTTGAGATTCCGAATTGTGAGCGTGCTGCTTTGTGTGTACTTGAGAATGAGTGCTATTTTTTTGAGGAGACATTCTGCTGAGGGTAGTGAATAAAGAATAAGAAAGACTGAATGGCCATTAAACCTTCACGAGAGTTTCAAGAGGGAAGGTTACAAATGTGTATTGTACCATAAAAATACAAGAACTATCATCATTTACTCACTCTCATGACATTGCATGCCTGTATAAATATTATTGTGAATTAGAAATTCCTTTTGTGTTCATTGGAAAAAAAATTAACAGCATATGGAATGACATAATTAAAATTTTTGGGTGATCTAAGTGTGATTTCTCTCTTTTTGTCTGTTTACTTTGGTGCCTGGCTGAACGGCGTTCTCTCAGCGTGGTGTTTTCAGACCTGTCTGCATGCCGTTGGCCTCCTGTATGTTTGTTAGTGATTTTCTCACCTTTGTGTCCTCTCAGAGTCTGTCTGTGACAGGAGGTGCTCTCCAGTCAACAGATTTAGAGAGAGAAAAAGAGAGATAGAGGATGAGAGGCCTCATTTGACTTCCCTCCAAGCGCTGGGAGCTTCCACAGGACCATCCATCACTCAGTCCCTGTGCCAGCAACTGTGTGTCTTCCCATCCATTCTCAGCACCTGTTCTATACTTTCTATACTAGGAAGGCATTCCCACAACTGCAGTGAGAATCAATATAATTTTGCAAAATATCACTTCAGCATTTCAACTGGAGCGCTTTGAGCAAGAGTTTTGGATTTGTCAGGACATGGAAGGCAGATGTTAAGGCCCGTTCACACCAAGGACGATAAAGATATAGTTCTAAAAACCGTTCTCAATATTAAAGAATAGCAGAGATCACACCACAGCTATAACCATAAAGGCACAGAGAAACGATATTGTTGGAATCACTTTCAGAACGATTTTTTTCCAGCTAATGAACGATAAAAACATTGACACCCAATCAGAATCAATCCTACTATAACGAGCTCGAGAAGTTAAAGCTGCAGCATAAACAGACGATATCGTCCGCTGGTGTGGATGCTAATATCGTTATCTTTATAGTTACCTTTATAGTTAAAGTTCTTGGTGTGAACGGGGCTTTATTCATAAGTGCAATAAATCTATATTTTTTATTTAAATGGTCTTATATAATCTTAAAGGGTCATGAAACCCTAAAACACATTTTTTGAGATGTTAACATATATGAACAGGTTGCACATCAGTGAAAACAACAATAGCACTCATTATGTCTGTTATTAAGGAAAAAGTGGTTATTTTTTATTTTATTTTATTTTTTTAGCAATTTCGTTCTTCCGGTTCAAAAAGAAAAGTTGAGCCTACGTCATGAAAAGTGCCGTATATGCGTTAATCTAGAGTGAATGGAACGGCTACATGTGTCAACTCAACCAGAGGTCCAGAGTTTGTTATAATGAAAGAAATACATAAATGAAGAAGATACCCCAAATATTAAATGTCATATTTATTGAGTAATCCGCTGTTTTGTAGAGGAGTGTCAAAATGACAATTTTCACCTGAGATTCAGAGCCAAATCCAGAAAGATGGCAGCATCGTTGTTATTTATTTATTTTTTTCAGAAATTGGTAGGTCTATTAGTAAAACCTGTTGACTTTAGCAGTCTTTGTTGCATAATGTGTCAATGGTGACCATTCAAAAATGGGGGGAAAAGCATTTTTCAAGTTTTTTTCTCTAAAGTTTGCTGACCTGTAACTTAAGAAGTATTAAACATATCTTGATGCTCTTTTTGATATTGGGTCTTAACAAACTTTCCTTTTGGCATCTTCATTTTTAAGGCCCTAAATGGTTCAGTTCCAGAAATATTGGAATTTTAATGGCTCCAGGAGAAAATCGGTAAATTGTACTAGGGCTGCAACGATTAGTCAACATTATCGACAACGTCGACAAATATTTTTGTTGTCGTGTAGTCGTATGATCTCATATGACCTAATGTAAGAGCCTGCAATAGTGCGGTTTGACCAGTGTGGCGCTGTAGCACAAGACTGTAATTCAGCTCTCCTGTATGCAATTCAAGAGAAAAAGACACAACGCTTCATAGCAAATGCAGCCGAACGAACCTGAAGCTGTTGAGCGGCGTTTGGATGAATATGTAAATATATGCTGTGCACTTTCCTCTCAGTAACGAAATAAACACAACAAAAACTGACAGCAGTGTGAACGCAGCAGTTAAAAATTGATGTTTGCACGAGCTCTGCAGTAAAGTCACGTGATGTCACGTTTATTTATATAGTACTTTATGCAATAGATAGCCTTAAATCAAGCAGCTTTACAGTATTAAACATGAAAAACCAGAGTCAGTGTCGATTTCAGTTAGAATTACAGCTTGATTTTCTGTTATAAAGCATCTCTCCAGTGTGGAGCTAGCTAGTGATAAAATATTTTTATTAGTGGGAAAAAAATATTATTTCATTAAAGTGATAGTTTGGTTTGCAAAGATCAAAGCTTGATCTAGCTCAGGACTGTTTTGATTAT
Source organism: Onychostoma macrolepis (assembly GCF_012432095.1). Taxonomy (NCBI): domain Eukaryota; kingdom Metazoa; phylum Chordata; class Actinopteri; order Cypriniformes; family Cyprinidae; genus Onychostoma; species Onychostoma macrolepis. The sequence continues at coordinate 22,443,220 of NC_081159.1, forward strand.
CATAACCCTATAAGGTATTTTAAGAGAGATTATTTTGTGAATAAAATAGTTTATCCAAAAATAAAACGTCTTCTTATTTACCTTTATTTGGTTTCTTATTCATATGACTTACAAAAGGAGATGTTAGGCAGAATGATGTGTCATTCAGTTACTTTTTCATATAGCTAATTACATGGTGAATGAGAGAGTTTCTCTGTCGGTCATCTATTTTGTGTGCCAAATATATATGTTTGCATAAATTATTGTATAATAATTGTAATTACATAATATGACTTTCAAAAGCTGAAGTGATTACCGTTATATATTTGTTAGAATATGCATACCTCAACAGTTTAACTAATTGCAAAAGCTGAATAATCAGTCAATGTCTACTGATTAATCAGTGAAATAATCGACGATTAGTCGATTAATCGTTCTAATAACCCTTAGATTAATCGATTGTCAAAATAATTGTTTGTTGCAGCCCTAAATTGTACACACTGGTCAAAAACCAAATGCGGGTCACTTTGCATACATATGATACTTTTCTTTTAAAGAGGAATGTCTGATAAATAATAATGCTGAAACTAGAAATGTATCTTGTTTTCTTTTGGTCAAAACAACTGCATTGAACAAAGTGCCATAAATATTCTTTTTCAAAAGTTTGCATGCCCGTAACTCAAGAAGTAGTCAAGATATCTCAATTTAATATTAGATTCTAGTTCTTAATAAACTTTTCTTTTGTAATCTTTATTACATCATCATTCATCTTTCAAGGTCCTATATTATTCAGCCCCAGAGATATGGGAATCTCAATGCTGCACCATATTCAGATTGTTGAATATTACCCATATTCAGTGGTTAAAAACCAAATGTTGGTCACTTTGTATACAGCTGATACTTATTTTATTTAAAAAAACAATGTCTGAAGAATAAATAATGTTGAAGATAAAATTGTAGCTTGTTAGCCTCGATCAAAACAATGTAAATGTACAAATTTGGGCCGGGGAAGTTTCAGAAATTTGGATTATTTTGACACGGAATGACCCTTAACTGATGTTCTAAAACATCTGAAACAATTATCTGGCTTTTATTAAATTACATTTTGTAATCATTGTATAACAATATTTATTTTATTTCCTTTAGTAAGGTAGCATCAGTACTATTTAGTTATATTGTTTTTTTATTTCTTTGAAACACCTTCATATAGCCATTTCCTCTTGCTTTCTTGCCAGACCCCATGTCCTGCTTTGAGGCCTTTGGTTTCTGCCCTACAGTTCTGCTTCTGCCCTTCAAAGAGAAGTGGTTGGGAGTGAAGAGAAGCTTTTAAGGAGCTGAGTGATTTCATTGGCAAAAGGCTTGTAAGTGAGCTGATATGCGTTCATAGCTATCGACCTGATCCCAGGCAGACAGGACCGCAACTCCTGCGGTATGGCCAGCAGCAGGGGTGACTCTTGTTGTGAGAAGCATGCTGGTGTCTCTTTTCTTTACAGGCACTTCAGAGATGTTTATTTTTAAAGTCCTCCTGACAACCTCCAGCCTGACCAACCAGGGCTGGCATGTAACACATCTGACATGCATACAGCAATGGACTTTTTTGACTCGGACACATGCAGAAATACGACTCGCAACTTCAGCACACACTAACAAACTAAAAAGTCAGAAGTCTCCCATGGTGCTCCCGTTTTAGCCCTCTCACTTCCTTGGTCTGTCTCCCATCATTGTTCATCCAATTATAGACCTTGTGAAATCAGAATGCAAGTTTTGTGGCTTTTAATCCATATTTATTGGGTAATGTGATGCAAGTTTACCTTTGCAAAATATATGTATTTTAAATTCTGTATGTCTGTATGTCAGAAAGCAGTTTCATGGAGCCTTTGACATATATGCACTCACACTCACTTGCACACACGCGCACACGCACTCACTCACTCACTCACTCACAAACAGTCACCCTTAAGGCTCTAGGTCTGAGCTGCCAAATGGCTCCTGTCAAGGTGACGAGCATTAGTGTGGCAGGAGTACTAGTGCGATAAAGGCTGCTAGTGAGTTCACGTTGCTTCCATGGGTCTGTGACCGAGCTCCTGCAGCGGTCAGAGGAGCAGTGTATAAATGTCATTAAGAGCCTGTCTTTCAAGGGCTTTCGACCGCATTCCTGTGGTGTCAGCTCCATCCCATCATTGCACACTGTGTGTTGACCCCAGCCAGACATTTGGTCAAGCACGGTCATCCTGTCGGATATGATTGCGCGTACACTTTTTTTTTTTTGTATACAGATTTTACAACATTTCCTCCCCCCCAATGATTATGACATGAATATTTCATTCTTTAAAGAAGTTTATGAGATGTTTGCATATTAATAAAAAAAGAAAAAAATTTCCTAATGACTTGCCAAGCTACAAGCTATTCATGAATTAGTTTAAGTTGTTAAAGAACAGTGCGGATACTCAATTCTCTGAACTGGTTCAGTTACATTAACTGATTCTTTTGGAATGGTTAATATTCACCAGAATGGTTGAGTCACTAAAATTGATCAGTCTTTTGATTATTGATTATATAACGTTTGATTATTGCTCATTCGGATGCAATGCTGTTAATGATGGACACAGAATCTGATTGTTTACACGCAAGCCATCCTTCATAATCGAGCAGTCAAAGTCGGCCCCTGAGCACTTTTGAGCAAGTTGACTGTCTGTAACTATAGTTATTCACATGTATGATTATCTATATCTGCAGTAGACTTAAGCAGACAATTTTGATAAGCTTTCATTTATCACTAATGCTAGATAATTCTGCATTTGTTAAAAAGAAATATTACTGCTCCTCAGAGAACCCTTCAGCCAAATTGCTCTTAGCTTCTAATGAAAGTAGTGAACTGAGAAACATGCTCACCTGTGAAAAGTAAGTCTGTTTCTTCAGGAATTTCAATCTCCAGTTTCTTTACCAATAGAGGCTGTACGGTGTTGTGGTATGTTGGAAACCTCATGGGTCTGAAATGTTGACTGTTCCAGGATGGTGGACATGTTTGCAGAGGATATCAAACATGTTTGATATTGCTGATTTTTAGAACACACATTGTTTTCATGTGTTATACCTCTCCTAGCAGCAAGGTGTGTTTATGTGTGTCACTGATGCCCAGTTTTTTCTGTAACCACCTACAAAGTTAACAAGTGTTTGATGCCTACATCCTAGGATGCATCCTTCCTACTTCAATCCTTCTGAGGCTTCAAGGCTAAAGTCCTGCTCAGCATTAAACACTAGAATAAGACGGTCTAGTAAGTGTGCACGTCTGCAAATCAATCTATTTTTTATTACAGACGTTCCCCCTTCATCTTTCTTTCATAGAGGATGCATACATTGCTCTAAGAAAGGTATCCAGGTACAGTAGGAATCCCTTTAGTTTTCCAGCTGTAGCGTTAATAAATAATCTGTGTGTAGCCTGTACTCTAATGTGGGATTTTACTTTGCCCTCACACCACGAGGGGAATTTACAGAGCCCTACCACATCTTGGTATGCAAATGAGTCTGGGCTTCTGCCAATTTGTGCTCTATTTTCCTCGCTCTCTTCCTTTCTCTCTTCCCCTCTCCAAAGAGAGGAGCGCAGCTGACAGCTCTGGCCACTCATCTGTTTAATCATTGGCACTGCATACATGCTGCTGAATAACGATGCTCGCTTCACGTCCGATTGTAAAAGTGATTGAGGATTCGCTCTGTATTTTGAAAGTATAATGCTCGACAAATAAACACTATTTGAGAGCATCTCAGCTGCGTGTCTTTTGTTTATTGACATGTTTTGAAATCAAAAGACTGGCGCTTTTAATGAGCTTGTTGGTGGTTATTAAGAAGTTTGGTTGATACACTGCTAAAGATAATGTGTGATTTCTGTGTCCAAAATGTTTCTTGAGCACCAAATTATCATATTTGAATTAATGATGTCATGAGAACAAAAATAGTAGTCAGTACTGATACCACCAAAAGTAGGCTTACACAATATTCGATACACAAGTTGATGTCAAAAAAAGAACAATGATGCTTAAACAATAACTCTTTTATTTAAACCCTTTAACATTACAAAAACACAACATTAGTGGCACTTGGCCTTCAAATAATAAATAAAACCAGCCGCAGCACAGGCTCACACTGACTGAGTGAAAACTCCTGTTATAATCAAAATAATCTGTCTATACTGTACAATGAATCTCTTATGTCGTACTTTGTTGGTTATACTTTGTTGGCTCAAGTTGAATGAACTCTGGTGATTCTGACACCTCTGTTTGGCCATTGGCTACAATGCTCAGTGCTGCAAAAACACATTGTAAATTGAGACCTTTGATGCTCTTCACAGACACTCACAAATAACGGCCAGTATTTAAAATGTAAGTATTGATTGGGACCAAATTACTGGTACTTTTGACAACAGTTTGAAATATTTCTGAAGGATCATGTGAAATAGAAACAGTTATATCCAAATAGAAACAGTTAGCCTACTTTAAATTGTAATATTTTAAATTAACTTGTCATTTATGACATATTTCAAATAAATGTGGCCTTGGTGAACAGAAGAGATTTCTTTCAAAAACATTAAAGAATCTTTCCAACCCCAAATGTTTGTATCAGAATCAGAAAGAGCTTTATTGCCAAGTGTATTTACACACACAAGGAACTTGTCTTGGTGTTAGGAGCTTCCAATACAGAAAGTGTAAACATAATAAACAACAATAAAAACACTAATAATAAAGAAAATAGACAATAAATAATGTAGGAAGAGTAAAATCCAAATTTGCTACATTTGTCATATTGGCATTACCATGTGACGATGTCAGTCGTGTCACTGCTCCCAGTCATTTCTGAACATATCAACTTTTTCATGGTCTCATGAGTTAGTACAGTGTCTATGCACACTTGAGAAGTAGAAGGTCATCTGTGTTTTGTGGATAATGCATTTTTGAACAAACTACTTTTTTGACGTACTGTATGCTACTTTTTTTCACACAGTATATACTACTAGTATAATACTAGGGAAGTAGGTATATTCGGATGTGGAGAGACTTTTTCCCCAATTTCCCCATTTCCCATATTTGTCCAAACGGATCAACCCTTGGATAAGCATAGGGGTTATGGGCTCCTTGGGCCTCTTACTTTAAAATAAGTAAATAAATAAAAATAAAATTGAAATTGTTGTGGCATGCTGGAGTTATAATTAACTTTGCATATTAAACTGAGAGACAATAACATATTTTAGCATCATAAAAAATGCTTCAGCTTAGCCTGGATTTTCAATGAAAGCCACTCAGAGCTTGTCCTACATCATCCCAACTGAACCACAGCAAAAGCCTTTTTATTTACTTGTGGAACGCTGCTAAATTGCAGTTCCAGACTCATTTTTGAAAGCGCGCAGTGTACTGTTAAGCTCTGTCAATCTATAACAGAAGGCATTTCTATTTATTTCTCACCCTGTCTGTCTCTTTCTTCATCTTTTTTCACTGCTGAATGTCGAAGGAATGTGGATCTCACAAAGAGCTGAAAAAGCAAAGCAAATAGTGCTGCTGCTTGTAGATTTGGGATGAACACACTCACATAAGGTTGTTATTGTAAGCACATTGTTCATGATACTTTACATTAAGATTGGCTTCATTAATTTGTAGAGAGTGGTTAAAATGAATGTGGTGAAGCGTGCACGGGTAATGGTAACTCAGCAAGAGCTGTTAAAACCTGATGACAGCAAGAAAGTGTAATCGATTTTTTTGTTCTTTTTCTTTATGTATGTATGTATATTTGTTTTGCAGAGGCAAGATAAGAAGATACTACAATGAATTGCTGTTTTGTTTTGTTTTTTCTTTTAGTGTGCAGCAAAACCTCAGAATTGGGAGAGAGATTTATTTCTTCTCTGCATTAACGTTCATTTTTTCACCCATAGGGGGCAGTTTCACTCTCTGTAACTGATTTTCTCTTTCTCTATCAAGAATGCTGAATGGGCTGACAGTACTCTGGTCAGTGGTCTGTTTCTTTCAGCAGTGCCATGGTGCCGATCCCCAAATAAATCACTGTGTTTCCTTCTTGCTTCTGCTGTATTGTGGAAAGATAGATGGCAGGACCCTAATGATGTTTAACATGAGCTGGAGCTAATGGAGAAGATACTGCAGCCATTTATACTCTTTAGTTTCTCTCTCTCTCTCTCTCTCTCTCTCTGTGTGATTTCATTTTTCCATTTAAACCAGAGAGAATGGTCATGATCAGAAGTGTCGTAGATGTTTTATATATCCACTACCAGTCAAAAGTTTAGAATAATTTCGATTTTTAAAATGTTATGCTCACCAAGACTGCATTTATTTGTTTTAAATACGGTAAAAACAGTAATATTTTGAAATATTCAAAAAAATTCAAATCTTTTTATTTGATTTAAATTCCATCCTGTTATGGCTTACTCTAGTTGTGATCCTTAAGAAATCATTCTGATATTCTGTTTTAGTGATCTATTATTATTAGTAGTAGTTGTAGTAGTAGTATCGGTGTTGAAAACAGTTAATGCTTTTAGGAAAACAGAGATTTTTTTCAGGGGGAAAAAATCATAGATTTTTAATAGAAACCTGTAAAATTTATAAAGTTTTAGTGTTACAAATGATCAATTTAATGCATCCTTGCGGAATAAAAGTATTAAAAGTATTTATATTTTTTCCGTAACTCCAAACTTTTAATGGTAGTGTATTATGGTTTCCAACATTGAAACTTTTTCAACATTGATAATAAAAAAAAAAAAAAGCATTCCATTAGCATATTAATGATTTCTGAAGGATCGTGACACTAAAGACCAGAGTAATAACTGCTGAAACCTTTTCCACCACTGGAATAAATTACACTTTAAAATGAAATGCAATAGAAAAGAGTTATTTTAAATTGTAGTATTTCACAATATTACTGATTTGATCAAATGAATGCAGCCATGATGAACATAAAAGACTTTTTACAAAACTATGAAAAAAATCATAGCTATTACAAACCTTGTTTGTGTGTTTGTAAGCGAGTGATTGATTGCATGAATGACTGTCATTCTTGTCTGTCAGAGAGTGTCTGTGAGTCAGATTGGCTGTAATTACCACACACTGGGCTCACGTACTCGAGCTCATAATAAAACAACAGTGTCACATTATTGCCCAACGTCCTCCAGTAATGACTCCAATTGCTGTGCTGGCCTGTCGCTCTGCATGTACTCCCATTCACTGGCCTCTTTCAAAATCTCCATAAGATAATTATTGAGTTATCTGCTGCTCCAGCAAATCTGACTTGTCAACTGCTAATTGCTACAATATCACAAATTAATGCACATTTGCCAGTTGTATGAAAGCAGGCAGGAGGAGATTTCTGCAGGCCAATCCAGATATTCAATGGCCTTTAACTTAGAGAGTTATACTGCACTGCAGATTAATTATGCACAGCGAACTGGATAAATGCAAAGTGGGCCAATCGACAGCGCCATTAAGGCATACTCATCACTGAGGCATTGAGCAAAGAGAGATCTATGAGGCTGCTCTCTCCAACGGCAGGAGAGGAAGAGGAAAGAAACTCTTCAACTTCCTGGGCTGTTGCTGCTTCCTCTCATTCTCTCATGTTGCTGGAAGTGAAGAAGGGACGTTAAGGAATGATGTTCATACAGATGCTCTTCCGCTAATCAGAGTTCCAGTGTGCCAAGTGTTTTGAATTGAAGTTAAAAGGATAGAATCAGAAACAATGAGGGTTCCTATTCGTTTTGCTCGTGAACCGCTTTTACCAAAGCACCGTTGCATTTCCACTGTCTGTTTTCCCATCTTTCTCTCTCTTTGTCATTAGCTACCAGTTTTTTCAGACTGTATCTGTCACTGCTGAATAAAAGCAGCACTCATTAGCATTTCCTTCCTTGCTCGACTCTTATTACTTTGTGAGACGCTGTCTCAAACCTCAACAAATGCAGATTTGACACGGTGCATTGTTTACATTGAGTTAGCAGACATCATTGCCACTGTCCAAATGAAGCTGTTTGGGTGCATTGCATCAATGGATCAGTTCAGGTTTGGATCGCTTTTTCTGAAAGTGTGTGTGTGTGTGGGTTCGGCTGCAATGGATTGTTTTTAGGGGATGAGAACAAGGTGCAGATGGGTATAGGGTTGTTTGATATTCCGTTTTTAATTCTATATGTATTACATATATTTGTCAACAGGATTTTAAAACAAAGTATTTTTACTTGATATCAGTGATAAGGTTGCGGAAATACATCACTGTTCAAAAGAGTTTGAACATTTTTATTCAGCAAGGATGCATTAAACTTGGGGTCACCAGACTCGGTCCTGGAGGGCCAGTATCCTGCAGAGTTTAGCTCCAACCCTAATTAAACACACCTGAACTAGCTAATCAAGGTCTTATTAGGTATACTTGAAACTTCCTGGCAGGTGTGATGAGGCTAGTTGGAGCTAAACTCTACAGGACACTGGCCCTCCAGGTTCAAGTTTGGTGACCCCTGCATTAAACTGATCAAATGTGACAGTAAAGACTTTTACATTATCACAAAAAAAAAAATATTATTTAAAATGAATGTTGTTCTTTTAAACTTGCTGATAACTGCACAAGTGTTTTTAACATAAATGATAATAAGAAATGCTTCTTGATCAGCATATTAGAATGATTTCTGAAAGATCATGTGTCACTGAATCTGCCGAAAATTCTGCTTAGTCATAACAACATAAAAATTGCAAATATTTTTCACAATATTACTATTTTTACTATTTTTTATCAAATAAACACAGCCTTGGTGAGCACAAGAGACTATTTTCAGAATCATTTAAAATCATAATTTCCCCTTAATTTTTTTTTTC